>NC_089885.1:20097333-20405500 GCF_040182565.1 Anser cygnoides | reverse complement strand
ACTTCCTCGAGCCCCTCTCCACCCCCAGCTCCTGCCCTGTGCGTCTCCAGGGCCCGCTGGGGACAGGAAGCATCACGCCAGCACCACGGCCCGCCCGTGCACATCTCAGACTTGTGCTGGGATGTGAAACCCTCCAGGCGTCCACGTCTCCGTCAGCAGCAGCGCAAGCAAATTGCAACAGGGCAAACCCCAAACTGGCCAGGCCGGGGTCTTCTCCGTCCTCCCCCCACCAAGGAGCAGCTCAGACCTTGCATTTCCCAGGGCAGCTCCCCGCAGACTCCCAGCACCCGCCCCAGGCTCACAGTGAGTGTGCCCCCCCCCCAGGACATGGGGACCTTATCGAGACCCCTTACCCATGTTCCACGTCCCGACGTACACCGAGATGAGGTCGGGCTCGTCCAGGTTGGAGTGCTGGATCTTCATCAGCTGCAGCAGCTGGCAGAAGGCTTCTCGCTTCTGTGGGTGATATGGGGGGGCTCAGGGCACATATGGGGGCACAGGACCCTGGTGCTGGACCCGGGTGCAGGGGAACACAGCACCCTAAAAGGTGGCTGGGTCAGGGGGACGTCAGCCCCCAGGCGCCAGAGATGGCTCACGGGGGTGGCCTGGACCTTGAGACCACCTATTCACTGCATGGCTAAATGACAGGTCCGTGTTCCCAAAACGGCCTCTCCGAGGAGAAAAAGGAGGGGAAAGGGGCTGGTGGGACACCCCCCGCGCGCAGCCAGCGGGGCTCACCCGCGCGCTGGGGAAGACGAAGTCCTTGCTCAGGCTCCTCTGCGGGTCGCGGTCGTACACCAGCCTCACCTTGCTCTGCACGCTCTGGTATTTAATCAGCTGCAGGACTGAACGCCGGCCGTGAGGAAGGGACCCCCCCGGCGCAGGGAGCGCATCTTCCTGCAGCCGGCGGGTGGCAGCCCCTTACTTTTGTCCTGCGGGATGGTTTCTTCTGGAGACCCGCTGCCCTTCTTGGTGATGGCCACCGTGCCCAGCTCCACGTCCACCGTCAGGGCTGCCCGCTGCGACTTGCCCACCTTCACCTGCGGCACCAGGAGGGGTTCCCAGGTCGGCCCCGACCCAGGAGCGACGCCGGCTCCGGGACCACCCCGTGCCCCCCCCCCCCCATGCCCTCACCTCGAAGCACTGCACGGCCAGGGGCTTGGTGGCCGGCGGCGGGGCCGCCAGGCTGGGCAGCGCCAGGTTGTGCCGCGACACCGTCTCCTGCAGGGACCTCAGCACCTGGCAGCGAGAGGAGCGAGAGCTGGGGACGGGCTGGGTGGCAGGTGATGGCCTGGGGACGGCTGAGGTGTCCCCAGTTTGGGGGAATGGTGTGACTGGGAGCCCACGGCAGGGGACCCTAACCACGGGAAGAGGCCAGGGGTCTGGCACGTCATGGGGACATCTCAGCTGCCCAGCAATTTGTCGGAGGGCTCAATTAGCTGATGAGTTTGCCCGAGCACAGCGAGGCTCCGGCCGTGCCCCCCTCCCCACCCTGCAGCACGCAGGGACCAGGCACCTTCTTCTCCAGCGATGACAGCAGGTGGTTGACGGCAGAGATCTTGTTGAGGAGCAGCTCCAGGTCGGGATCGCTGGCCAGGAGACCCTGGGGAGAGGGACGGGCACTCGCTGGGCTGCGTGGCACCAGGAGCAGCGTGGCACCGGGAGCAGATGGGGCTGTGTGCTCCTCCCCGCTGGCTCTGGGTGCACAACAAGGCTGGCAGGGACCAGCTCCCCCCTGCCTGAACCAGGTACAGAAACGCCATCCCTGCTTGTCCCCAGCAGGGAGCCACCCCGTGTCCCCAGCAGGCACACAGTGCCCAGGGAGCACGCAGGGCATGCAGCACCCTTGGGTGCAGACAGGCACTAAAACCACCCCAAAGAATTCCCCATACCCAGGCAGGATGAGCCCCCGGGGCCTCACCTGCTCCCTGGCCGGGCTGCGAGGGGACGCAGGGGGGTCGAACACCCTGGCCAGGGTCTCCAGCCCCGCCAGCGTGAAGTCGATCTCACTGCAGAGAGGCGGATGAGCATGAGAGCCAGCACGGTGGCGATGATCTGCCAGGCACAGGCTGCCCAGGGGATGGGGTCGGGGATGGGGACGGGGACGGGGACGGGGACGGGGATGGGGATGGGGATGGGGATGGGGATGGGGATGGGGACGGGGATGGGATGAAGATGAGGCGAGTGCCCTGCAGTGCTGCCCGTGTGCTGTCCCCTGCCCCGCCACCCCCAGGCCACTCGCCTGTGCAGCGCCCTGCAGGCGGTGACGAGGGCGGTGCTGAGGTGGCGCAGCTGCAGGTGCCCGTTGCGCAGCGCCTCCAGGTCCAGCTGCAGGTGCTGGGTCAGGTACTCGGCCATGAAGCCCATGAAGTCGCTGGCTGGGCTGCAGGGGGAGGCAGTGGCTGGGAGCGGAGGTGCCCGGGCTCGGAGCGGTGCCAGCCCCTGGCACCTCGCTCAGGGTTTACGAAGTTCCTACTTTTTGGGAAGCGCCACCACCCCCTGCTCCTCTCCCCACGGCCGTGCCCACCCCTGCAGTCCCTCGGGAGGGAAGGGGACGTTACCTGCTGTGGACCTGCTCCTGCAGCCTCAGCTGCAGCTGCTGCGAGATGTGGGGCCGGGAAGGGGGAGCGCCGAGCCCCGTGCTCCCCCCGGACCCCCCAGCGGGGACGGCGCTGCCTGCCTGGTTCCCTCTGCCGTCCTCCCCGTCTGCGGGCACAGCACACCCGGCTCAGCACGGGCACCTCCCCGCCGCCGCCCCGTCCCGCAGCACCCGGCCCCGCTCACCCGAGTCCTCGTCGGCCGCGTCCCGGGGCCGGTGCACGGGGTAGAGCAGGGGCGTCACCAGCCCGTTGTTGGGCTGCTGGTAGGCGCCGATCAGGTCAGGCAGCGTGCGGAAGCACTTGGCCTGGATGCCCTGGATGGTCTGGGGAGGCAGAGGGGATGGTGGCATGGGATGTCCCCCCCGTCCACGGGCTCTGCGGGATGGGGGCACCCCCAGGCGGGTTGCTGTGCCGGCTGGGGTCTGTCCCCCAGAAGGGCCCGTGCCGAGCTGTGGGTGCCAGCTGGATGCCAACCCTTGCAGGGCAACGGGAGGACACGGAGGGAGAGGAGACAGGGATACCCCCTCGGGAAGCACATGTGGGAGCAGAGCGGGGCAGTTTTAGGGACCCAGAAAGGTGGTGGCAGAGGGTCAGGAACCAGGAGAAACCATGAAGGGACGCCAAAGGGGAACAACGAGGCCAAGCCAGCAGCGAGCGGGGCTGCAGGGCTGGGCTGGTGTGGGTGGGCAGCAGGGGATGCTCTGCCCGCTCTCACGGCCAGGACGGTGACAGCGACAGGAAGGGGGAAAATATTTTGCAAAGCTGCCCCAGGTGCAGCAGCGGCAGGCGGCTGCTGCGAGGCTGCCGGAGCGGCACCGCTCGCAGCCGGGCCGCGCTGCAGACAGGGTCTGTGCAAAGCTCGCACATCCTGTGGTGCCGCGCTGCAGCCAGCTCGTGCAAAAAGCAAACCGCACCGCTCGCAGGGCGCGGGGAGCTGCAGGCTCCACCTCGCCGGGCGCCCTGCAGAAGAAGAAGCTGGAGGCGGCAGCGAACCTCCCAGCCCCTCCGCACCTGCTTCCTGAGGGTGCACGGCGAGCACCCGGCCCCCTGCCACCCACCTGGACGGAGAGCAGCCCCTCGTCGTCGGGGAGGATGCGGTAGGTGTGGACGTGCCGCTGGAACCTGGGGGAGAGCCGAGCGTCTGCACCCTGTCCCCTTTGCAGACGGAGGAACTCAGCTCCTGCTTCTGGAAATAAAATCATCGCCCTGCCCCCGGCGTGCCCTGCACCCCCGCGCTCCCCAGCACCATGTGTTTGCAATTTGGACCTCGCGCCTGGCCAGGAAAGCCACGGGGAGCTGGGGGGGCATCCTTCCAAACCCGCAGAGGCACCGCCCCGTGCAACACCATCCCAGCCTCTCCTGTCCCCACGGACGTGTCCCTGGGCTGCAGGAGGGTCCCGGCGGGCACCGCAGCCCCCAGCCCCACGGTGCCGCTGACCGGCAGTGACATTTTGGCGCTTGGGCTGCCGAAACCCCGGCACGTGAGAAGTTAACAGCAGGCGCCGTGGTCCGGATGCCGGCGCGCCAGGGGCTGGACAGAGAGGGGGTGTTTGTGTGCGCCGAGGGAGGGCTGTGCCGGCCGCCTCTCCTGTCCCACGCAGGGGCTGGGCGGGCAGCGTGGGCACCCGAAGGTGGGCAGCCCCGAAGGGCTTGGGGTGCTGCCCCCCGCGTGCCCTGGGGGTGCTGAGTTTGGGCTGGCAGCCGGGCAGGGCTCCTGGCCAAGGCTTCTGCCAGGATTTTCCCTTGAGCCAAGCTGGGCATCGCCCCGATACCCCGGTGTCAGCGCTGACCGAAGCAGAACCAGCGGCTGCATCCCGTGCACATCCCTTAGGCTGTCAAATACTTTACTGCCCCCACCCCTAACCCCTGCCTCGCTGCTGGGGGGGACTGCACCACCCCCCAGCCCCACCGATCCCCATAGACGGGGGCCAGGTCCTTTCTCATCGAGCGACCAGAAGGATGCCAAGAGCAGAGCGGAGGCGGGGAACTCACAGGAGGCAAAGGGCGTACGCCCCCGCCACGGACTCGCTGTCCCGCACCAGGAAGCAGCCGTCCCTGCCGGCCTTGGCCAGCAGGTCTTCAGCCACCACCCGGCTGATGTCCCGGTGGTACCAGCTGGCCGCCGCCATCCCCCCGGCTGGCAGGAGGCTGGCCGCGCTGCGCTGCGGTCCCAGCCCCACATCAGCCGGCCCACGGGGGTGGGTCGGGAAGGCGAAGGTGGGGGCCCGGCCCCCCGGCGCCCGGGCGAGGAGGCGGCTGGGGGTCCCGACGGGTGACGTGCAGCCGCTGAGGCGCTGCTCATGGGGACGGGGCGCCCCGTGCCGAGCCCCACAGCCGGGCGGTGCAGCAGGAGCAGGAGCGGGGAGGCTGCGGGGGGATGCTGGGGGTCCGGCTGCTCCTCATGACGGGGGCTCCAGCCTGCAGGGTGCAGCGGGGCAGAGAGGCGCGCATCAGTGACCCGTGGCAGGGTCACCCCAAGCCACCGCCCCAGCCCCGGGGCCACCATCCCGTCCGGGTGCACGGCAAGGACAGGCCATGCCGGCGTCCCGCCGGTGCGTGGGCCCCGAACATCACTGGAGGCACTCACCCTCCCTCGCAGACGCGGCGCTCCCGCGGCTCTGGCAGGGTGCTGGGGGCGGCGAGCAGAGCTTTTGGGGTGCAGCCCCGAGCTACCTGCCGGTGTGCTCGCCGTGGTCCTGCCCGGTGGGGCGGCAGCAGGGCAGAGGGCACGCAGCACCCGCCCCGGTGGCCCCGCTCCTCGTCCCCAGCGGCCGGGCCCAGCCGCGCGGCGTCCCCGCGCCACCCGCTCAGCACCACGGCGCCCGCCCCGCGCTCTTCCTCCTTCTCTGCGCTCTGCTCTCCCCGCGGTCAGGACCAGCCTCCTCGCTCCTCCTCCTGCTCCAGCCCCGCTGGCGAGGGGAAGCCGGCGGCCATGCGGGGCCCAGCGCCCCGAGCACGGCGGGGAGAGGCATGGGGGCTCCACCACCGCCCCGCTCCCCGTCTTCTCCGAGCCCCTTCCCTCGGTTGTGCCCCAGGAGAGGGGAGAGCAGGCTGCGTGGCATCACCCTGAGGTGTGCTCAGGGTGGCAGCGACCGAAACGCCCGCTCCTGGGGGCACCGCAGCCCACGTGGGGCCAGCTCCAGCCACTTTGGGACGGCAATGCCGCGGGCATCAGGTGCCCAAGGGAGCCGGGCACCCCTAATTGCGTTCAGGGGGGATTGGCTCCAGGGTGCGGGGGCTTGGGGAGGGCTCGGGGAGGAGGGGGGGCTGCGGCAGGGCTGCAGACAGTCCCGGGGGGCTGCTGGGGTTCACAGAGAGGCTTCGCTCCTGCCACAGGCAGTGAGAGGGCCCCGCACGTGCTGGGCAGCTCTGCCCCGGGCTGCGTTGGTGATTAGCGCTGCAGCGCCCCGTTAATTACAGACGAGCTGCAGCCACCAGCTGCTGCAGGGGACGTGGGGCAGCGGGGGCTGCGCCCCCCCCGTGTTTCTCCCCAGACTCTTTGCACAGCCCAGGCTGGCACCTGGGCTTCAGGAGCCATCCCCCCACAGCGAGGAGCCCCAGGCACGGGGATGCTCCACCAGCACCGTCTGCCCAAGCCTCTCCGAGGCTTCCTCTTGGGCCGGCATCCCCCCGGGCTCCTGGTGACACAGAGGAACCTGTGGCCAGGGCCACCGAGAAGTTGGGCAGCCTGGTTTATTCCGGGCTGGCGGCTGTGGGCTGCTGGTGCTTGCATCCCTCATCACGTCCCGAGGACAGGAGCAAGTCAGGGTGGTGGCAGAGACCCCGTCCCCCCGGGACCCCCTCGTGCCAGCGCTGCTCCCGGCTGTTACTTAACGGCGCGGCAGTAATTCCCCACGGCCCCGGAGGCGCCTGGCTTTGGTGGCGGGCGGGATTAGCGCCGTCCACGTCGCCTAATCCAGATCAGGGGAAGAAGACACGGAGCTCTCAGGGGCTTTCGGAAATCATCGCCGTCTGCACCCGTCAGCCCGCGCTGCCGCAGCGTGTGAGTGGGCTGAGCCGCACGGGGCCCGGGAGGGCAGGCTGGGACGAGGCAGGCAGCTTTTTGCCGTTTATTGAACAGGAGAAAGGCATCACCCCGCAGAGGAGCACGGCCACCAAAGTCAGGCAGAGGGGTGGCTCCAGGAGAATCATCCCGGGGTGCAACTACCAGCAAGGGTTGGTCCTCGTGGTGTCCCAGCACCTGGCTGCAAACACACCGGTGTGAGCACGGGGATGGATGTGGCCACCCGGGACCACGGGCACCGCACTGGGACCAGCACGGACGAGGGCGTCCGGGACCTCTGCCGCCAGGAAGGTCACGGTTCACGTGTCCCCTGCCCTTGGCAGAAATAGTGCCCGCTAATCTGCAAACTAAGCAGCTCTCCTGTGTGCAATTAAAAGGGATCACAAGTCCCGGCCCCGGTCAGCACGTGCCGGCACCTAAAGCCGGGCTGGGTGCGGGAGGGGAGCTGGCGGCCGCGGTGCTGCTCCTCGGGCTCTGCCCTGTCCCCGCTGCCCGCGGAGCACGCCGAGGGCGCTGCTGTGGGAGGGCGATCCCCGGCCCGCCACGAGCTCAATCCGCTCCACACTTTCCCAAGTTTCCTATTTGCAGCAGCAAACCTTGAATTAATAATGTGCTAATGGGGTCAGGCGAGGCCGGCCTGCGGTGTTACGAAATGGCAGCGGGAGCGGAGCTGGCGTGAGGGCTGCCCTCGTGAGCGCGCTCCCTGTCGTCTCCTAAACCAGCAGCCCTCTGTTCTCACCCGCTGGCAGTTTTTGGGGTTCCGCCTGACCCCCCAGCAGGTTTTAGGATGTGGGGAGCCCCCAGACCTGGAGGTCCCAGCCACACGGGCACGTTGGCCAGGGGAGGAATCAAACCAGGCAGCCCCTTCCCTCCCTTCCACCACCGAACCCAGGGCTGTCCCGGCTCCACGTGCGGTGGGAGCGGTGGTGGGGTGATCCCGTGGGAGTGGGCACCCCTGCCCGCCGGGACCGTCCGGCTCAATTAGCATCACCCTGCTCCTAAGCTCCGCCAAGCTCCATAATCTGCTTTCTCGGGGCTCCAGCAGCAGCCGTATTTATAGCCCACTCTTACTCACGGAGCGTCTCCCCGGTTAATCAACTAATAGGATTCGAGCCCCAAAATACCTCTCCCCCCCCCCCACACGACTCATCTCCAGCCAAAGCCAGCCAGGAGCCGGGGGAGGGCCGGGGCAGGTATAAGAGGCCGCAGGACGGGGAGCAGCCCGCGGTGCCGGGCGGCAGGGGGACGTCGGGGAGAGGAGGAGGAGACCAGCACCCAGCACAGGTGAGTGCTGCATGCACGGCCCCGGCTGCTTCGTGGGGTGCTGTGGGGCAGGGACATCGGTGCCGGACTCGGGGCTGGAAGGAGGGAGGCTCGGGGCCGAAAAATCTGCCCAGATGGATTTCAGCATGGGCAGAGGCATCTGTAGTGGTGTAGGAGAGCTCGGCCAAGCCAGGAGGAGTCCCAGTCGCCCCTCTGGGAGCCTCGGCACACACAGAGGAGGCTCCAGCTCTCCTCTCCCCTGCCTTTCATCCCCCTTTCCCCAGTTCCTGGGCCCCGCAGAGGGCTGAGCCCGCAGCACCGCTCTGCTCCCAGTCCCTTTGCATCCCCTCTTGCTGCTGCCCAAGGAACCCCGCAGATGAGGATGCCCGAGCTTCACACCCCCCGCAGCACCTGAGGGAATCACAGATCCTCTGTTTGGGACTAATCCCTTCTTTTCCCTGGGGAAGAGGATCATCAACTCCCCCTGCTCCCTCTGTATCAGCTTCTTCTTTCTCTCCAGCATCGCTGCTTACGTAAAGGAGCAACTCTGCCCACACGCCCCCAGGGGCGTCAAATCCTGCCTGGGCTTAAGCCCTGCTAATGTCAGAGCAGCCTAAGTTTACGAAGCCGAGCTCATCCCTTCTAATCTCCCCGCAAATCAGCCGGTGATCAGCGAGATATTTGCAGTTTAATTCTGGACGCCGGGCTTGAGCGAGCAAACTGCAGGCAGCCCCAGCCCGGGAGGTCCCACGCCGCCGGTGTGCGGGCTCGGAGCAGTGGGATGGACGTGCCGGGGTCAGGGCCATGGGTCGGGGCCGGTGGGGCAGCTGGATGGCTTGCAGCTGTTCTATCTGCGGCTTCCTCGCTCTCCTGTGAGCGACGGGACAACATGAGCACGTTCCTCCTGTTAAGTCGTGGCAGCAAATTTCCTTCAGACAAGAAAATATATAAAATCAGAGCACCTTAAAGCCTGTTTTTCATTTTCTTTGCTTTTCCCAGACTCACACTCGCTCCCCTGGGAGCCACCCTGTGCTTTCCCCTTATTTTTAATAAAGCCTGCCCTGCATGGGGCATCAGTCTTGCATTTTCACCTCCTCCTTGTTGCCTTTTAGCCTGGGAGATGGAGCTTGCTCGCTCAGCTGGTCCCGACGGGTCTCCAGCAGCTTCACCGCTAGCGTGCACCCCCCAGATCCTCGCAGTCCTGGGGAAACGGGGCGGCCCCAGCTGCAACTGCAGCATCTGAGAACAATTCTGTCCCCGTTGCTGGCACGGCTGCCGGCTCCCCCATCCTCACCTCCACCATTTTCCCCCTTCTCTCCCTGCAGATCCAAGCCGCGCGGCACCTGACTTAAAATGGCAGATGGAGCAAAGTAAGTGTCTCTGTAAGGGCTGGGACATCCCCTGGTGCAGCTCCTGGGGACGCTCCTCTCGCCCCAGGGGGATGCGTGGCCGTCCCCTCCCCGCCTGGGGAGCGGGCAGTGCTGCCCCCAGCCTCGCCGTGGCCGTTCCAACCGCTCCGTGTGTGTTTTTCCTCCGCAGGGTGTTCAAGAAGACGAGCCCCAATGGCAAGGTGAGTCCCTGCAGGCACCTACAGGTCTGCCCCCGGTGTGGGTGGGCACGGGGGACACGGTCTGGGTTTTCATTCCCTTTGAAATCTCCCGATTTCTCTCTACCTGTTATGATGCCACCACTGGGCTCACCACTTTTCAATGGGAATATTTTAAAAACCCTACATGACCCCTTAAATGTGGTGCCTGGTCTAACACCCTGAACGCCTGCAGGGTCAGAGAGCTCTGCAACGCAACCCAGGGCTTGAAAATTTGGGGCAGTTCGATGGCAATCACTAACCTCTTCCACTGTTTCCTTCTGCCACGTGCTCCCCTAGCTGTCCATCTACCTGGGCAAGAGGGACTTTGTGGACCACGTGGAGTCGGTGGACTCTGTGGGTGAGTGGGGTCCCCCCAAGTGCTGGGAGCAGCGAGTGGCCTAGGAGACCGGCCCCTGGGGCATTTTCCTACAAACGCCTTAAAAGAAATACCTTTAAAGATAACATCCCTTTGCTGCACTGCTGGGGGAGACGTTCAAGGGAGTGCCACCGTCCCCACGACAGGCAGCTCCCTTCGGCCACCTTCCAGCCGATGAGCAGACTATTTTGACTTTAAAAAATACAGTATTTTTACACGGATCTTCTCTCCTACTGGCATGCCGAGCTCTCTGCCCCTTCCTTTTTGCTTGTTTGCAGATGGCGTCTGTCTGATCGACCCGGAGTACCTAAAGGACAGAAAAGGTATTAAGGCACGAGAATCCACGTTACAAGGGGCGGGAGAAAAAGCTCTTAAGCTGCCCGTGCCTTGAAGAAGGATGCGATGGATCTTGTTAACTTTATACTTGGTGTCAGATCCGTGTCTTAATAACAGTCATATTTCTGTAAATAACTTGCTTTTAATGCCAATGAGATATAAACACAGCTTTTCTTTCTTTCCTCCTTTCTCAACCCTCTCCCCCTGCGCCTTGCCTTCCTCGCACCCCCGCGGCGGCCCCAGTGTACGTGACGCTGACTTGCGCGTTCCGCTACGGCCGAGACGACCTCGACGTTATCGGGCTGACCTTCAGGAAGGACCTCTACGTCCTGACCACGCAGATCTTCCCGCCGGTGCCCGACCAGGTGCCCAAAACCCTCACCCCTCTGCAGGAGAAGCTGATGAAGAAGCTCGGCGAGAACGCGTACCCCTTCACCTTCGAGGTAGGGGCTGCTCCTCCCCGTCCCCACGGCTCCGTGGTGTGCACCGGGGCTCACCTTCGGGCACGCTCTTTACCTGCTCCTTCCCTCTCCTGCCCAGGTTGCCACCAACTTGCCCTGCTCGGTCACCCTCCAGCCAGGACCAGACGATGTGGGGAAGGTCAGATGCTGTCCCCAACCCGTGTCCCCACGGCCAAGTCGTGGGGAGGTGGCCATGAGGCGGGGTGAGGGTTGGAGGGAACGGGCAGGTGGATCCAGGGCTGGGATCTCCCGGGATGCGATGGAGGAAGGAGGGGAACAAGCCTGAACCTCGGGCAGCTCGGAGCCCCCCCTGCTTTGTAACCCGATGTGTGCCTCCAGGCCTGCGGCGTGGACTTCGAGGTGAAAGGGTTTTGTGCTGAAAACCTGGAGGAGAAGATCCACAAGAGGTATTTGTGGGGGAACCCTTTACTTCCCCACGGCCAAAAAAATGAACAAATGAACAACCAGGCCACTTTTTGGGGTGGCCAGCTCAGGGCCAGGCCAAGGCTGTGCCATCAGCTGGTGTCACACTTGGACTGGGGACTTTGCCCGTAGGAAGGGTGCTGGTGCCCATGCCTGCACCCTCCCCGTCCTAACAGCAGGCTGTAGATTGCATGGTTTGACTAGAGGAGCTGAGGTGCCCCCAAAGACAAGCCCCGTGTCTGTCCCCCTGTGCGCGGGGGTGCCCGGCAGTGACAGCTTCTCGCCCCGCAGGAACTCGGTGCGCCTCATCATCCGAAAGATCCAGTTTGCACCCATGAAAACGGGCCCCGCGCCCAAGTCGGAGACCACCCGGCAGTTCATGATGTCTGACAAGCCCCTGCACCTCGAGGCCTCCCTGGACAAGGAGGTCAGCACAAGGGCTGTCCCCTGCCTCGTGCCACCATGTACTTCCCCAGAAATGGGGACCGGGACATCTCTGTCCCCAGTCCCGCTCGCTGGCCACGTAACTGAGTCTCTTCTGACTGCAGATCTACTACCACGGAGACCCCATCAACGTGACTGTCAACATCAACAACACCACCAACAAGATTGTGAAAAAAATTAAGATCTCAGGTGAGAGCGAGTGCGAGGGGCACGTCCTGGTGCCCGCTGTGTTGGTGTTGGGGATGGGGAATGTGCGCCCGGGCCCCTGGCACCGCACCAACACTGCTCCCTCTCGTCTGCCTCAGTCGATCAGATCACGGACGTGGTTCTCTACTCGCTGGATAAATACACGAAGACTGTGTGCATGGAGGAGATAAAGTGAGCAAAAAAGATCTGGCACGCAGCGTGGCATGGGGGAGAAGAGGGAGGAAGTGAACGAGGAGTGGGTGGTGATGATGGTTTTAAACTGGGCAGCAAAAAAAAAAAAATCAGTGTTAGAAGAGCAGATGTTGAGGAAGCAGGGGAGAGGGAAGGCTGTGGACATCGAGCCCCCCAGCACAAGCTGGGGGATGTCCCTGGGGGAAGGTGCACAGCTGTCCCCAGGCTGCTTCCTCTCCCCATTTTGCATCTTGAGGCCAGCTGCAGTCAGGCAAGGCCTCTGTGCCCCTGAAAAAGAGGAGGGACAGAGCAAAGGTGGGGGGGGTAGAAAAAAAAGAAGTGGTTGTAGAAAGGAACAAAAGGAGGAAATGAGCCCAGACAGCTGCGTCGGGGAGGATGGGGCAGGAAGGGGGCCCTGCCCTGCCCTGGTGTGGTGCTGAGCACCCATCAGGGTGCTGCCGGCCCTGAGCTCTCCTCTCCTGCCCCTTCCAGCGAGAACGTGGCGGCCAACTCCACCTTCTCCAAAACGTACTCCGTCACCCCCACGCTCTCGGCCAACCGCGAGAAGCGAGGCCTGGCTCTGGACGGCAAGCTCAAGCACGAGGACACCAACCTGGCCTCCACCACCATGTAAGAGCCAGGGCTGTGTCAGGGGAAAGTCCCCGCTCAGGCAGCTCAAGTGGCCTCCAGAAGCTGCGGTTTCAGCCATCCCTCCCCTCTCTTTGACTGCACGCTGCGTTGTCCCTCCCCACTAACCCCAGCGCACCCCATGTCAGTTGGGGCATGGAGACAGCCCCAGGATCTGTCACAGGGGTAGAAGGGATGGTGGCATCTCACTGCTCCGCTCTGCCTCTCTCCTAGCCTGAGGCCCGGCATGGACAAGGAGGTGCTGGGGATCCTGGTGTCCTACAAAGTGAAGGTCAACCTGGTGGTGTCCCGAGGAGGGTGAGGCTCGCGGGCACGGGCAGCAGGGACATCCCCCGCTCCCCGTGGCTGTGGGGCAGCTGGGTCCCCTTGGTCCCCTTCCACCCCATTACCACTGCCCTTCATCCATGCTAAAGCGTCTTCTAATTGATCTCAAATCAAACGCTAACTCCTCCCCTCCTTTCCTTGGCTGATTTCTGTCCCTTCTCTCTGTGGTGCAGCATCCTGGGGGATCTCACTTCCAGGTAAGCAGGGAGGTGCCTGTGGGGCCAAGCGCCCAGCGCCAGCACGGTGTGGTGCTCAGGGCCCACGTAGTGTGGTGCTGGGTGGATTCGCTGAAAGAAGAGCTTTCCCTTCCAGCGACGTTGGCGTTGAACTGCCCGTCATCCTGATGCACCCGAAGCCTGCGGACGGTAAGTGGCGCCTGGGACGCAGCGAGAGCACCCAGGAGGAAAAGGCAGTTCCCGTTCAGATGGGAACTGGTAGGAGGGATGGCACTGGGCAGTCCCAAAGGTTAGATGAAGCGCTCCACAAAACGAGCCAGCGGGCCTTCGCTTGCACCACTCCACATTGAACAGTCCCTATTCTTCCCTCTTCCTCCCCAAACTCCTCCATGCTTCCCATGCGCACCAGCACCGCATCCAACTGGTGCTGGGTTTCACACAGCAGTCATCTTGGTGTCCTGAGCACGGGGAGAGCAGCTCTGCCCCCCCTGCAACCCATCCGAGTGTCTGTCTAGAAAAGCACCCGAGCATTAAGAGATGTCTCCAAAGGGCCACTGCTGCATCAACCTGTGTGTTTGTCTCTTTCCACCCCTGCCTCGCCGTGCTGCGTGCTCATAAACGGACTACAGACAAGCCAAGGTAAGCGGGGGTTCCTTACACCTGTGGGACACAAACCGCGTGCAGCCACCACAGACCAGTGCGCTGCCCCGCTCCGGTGTGGGACTACAGAGGTGTGCTTGGACAAACCACCCAGATTTGTGCCGGTGTCACCGTGTGCTTGGACAAAACACCCAAGCCTTGTGCCGGCGTCGCAGCGGTGTGACACCCAGCGGTGTGACACCCCCACCCCCTGCGGCACCACGGGCGGCAGGAGTGGGGTCACGAGCCCGTTCTTGGCAGCCCCACGCCCAGCGTTGCCTCCTAAATTTCTGCAGTGTGGTTTGTGTGTTTAACGCTCCGTGACGGGATCTGATTGTGGGGACTTGGGGTCTGGCAGCCCGGGGAAGCCCGGCGGAGGGCGGCTTCCAGGGGGGCAGCCGCTCGCTTCGCCTTCCCCGTGGAGTCTCCCCGTTCTCCCGGCCCCATCTCGGCTGACTCTCTTTCTTTTCGCTCTTTCCCCGTCGCGGCCCGGCCCCGCTGCGTGCTGACAGGAGGTAACCGAGCCCCGCTGCCCTCCCCTTATTCCTTCCCCCCCGGGGCCGGGCGCGGCGGCACGGCGGGGCTGAGCGTGCCGTGCCCGTGCCTTGCAGCGAGGAGGACATCGTCATCGAGGAGTTCGCCCGGCAGCGCCTCAAGGGGGAGCGGGACGACGACGAGGACAAGGAGGAGGCGGACAAAGAGGAGAGCTGAACGCCACCCACCCCGCCGCCATGTTGGGACCCCCCCCCCCCCCATGGCCGCCCCCCCCAGCCATGGCCACGCCCCCCGCCGCCATGTTGGGCCCTCCCGCCGCCATGCCCGGCCCCCTCCCGCCGAGGCCACGCCCCCTCCCGCCCTGACCACGCCCCCGCCCGCAGCCGTGCCGGCCCCTCCCGCCCGCCGCCGTGACGTCAGCGCGGCGGCGGCGGCGGAAGTGACGTGGGCGGGGCGGCGGTGCCGGCGAGCGCTCGGCGGCGGCGGCTGCGGCTCCGGCTCCTCCTCGCTCACGGCCCGGCCCCGGCCCAGGCCCAGTCCGCCCCCCCCCCCCCCCCGCCGCCATGTCCGGCCCCGGCAGCGGCGGCGACTTCGGGAACCCGCTGCGGAAGTTCAAGCTCGTCTTCCTGGGCGAGCAGAGCGGTGAGCGAGGCGGCGGGCGGGGCGCGGCCTCGGGGGCCGTTACCGGGCCGCTACCGGGCGTGGAGGCCCCGCCGGGGCTGCGGCGGCCCCGTCGTGCAGCCGCCCCCTCCCCCCCCCTCCCCCCCCACCGCCTGTCTCGGCCCACGGGCAGGCCGCGGCTCCGGGCGGCCGCGTTGCGGTGCCGCCCCCGTGCCGTCCTCCCCGGTTACCGGCCGGCTGCAGGTCCCGGAGGGGTTTCCAGGAGTTGCCCGGCCCCATCAGCCGCAGCGAGGCGCGACCGGCGCTACCGCTGGCAGGCGTTTGCCCAGCCCGTTTGTGACAGCTCGGCGTGCGCAGTTTGACAGCCTCCTGTCAGCCAGCGATTTATTCCCTTGCCCTTTTTCTCCTCTACCTGTGCCCTTTGTATTTTCCTTGGCCTTCTTCCCCTCCCTGAGAGAGAATCTGAGATCTTCTATTCGGTTCCCACTCCTCTCAATTCTGCACCTTGTCTCTAGGCAGTATTTGAATACGTAAATTTAAACTTTTTAAGCGAGCTGTCAAAGTTTACTGTGTATCAAAAACCTCATTGCAAATAAAGTTTGTAACATCTAAAATCCAAGTGGTAAACGTTGCCCTTCTGTGGAGCCAGAGGCAGCTGAAGAGCGCCTGTGTTGGATTCTGATGTTTGCCTCTAGAAACCCTGGGCTTGGTGATTACATAAGTGGCAAAATATGAATAACAAAGCAGATTTACTGCTGGCTCAGAGCAAGCAGATAGCGCTTTGTCACATGCAGTGCAACGCACCTAAGCTGAGGACCAAGTTTTCATCATCATCGTTAATTTTTTTACTTTCATGGATTCATTTGGCCTAGCGCTCTTCTGCAAAATAACCAGCCGGGAAATTATTCACAAAATGACAGGAGCCAGTGCCCGGGGGACGGCCTTCCACTGGCAGCGTGGTTCTGGTGACCGGTGCTCCCGGCACGTCACCCCCCAGCAGCGGTTATTTTTTCCTCTGCTGCTCGGAAGTAATTTTTTCCTCTTCTTTTGTAGTTGGGAAGACCTCTCTGATCACCAGGTTTATGTACGACAGTTTCGACAATACTTACCAGGTATGTGGTGCAGCCGCTTCTGCATGAGTGCCTCTCCTCTCCGCTACTCAAACGTGCCCCTGTGGGAGCCGTTAGGGCAAACGCCTCTCTCCAGGAGATGTCAGTTCGGCGTCGTTTGTGAGGTGGTAATGTGCCTTGAAATGTAGATGAGACTTTGTGGTTAAGCCCAAGGATCTTGTATATTATCAGGAAGTGCGGCGTGCAGAAGAGCAGCAAGGTTTAAATCCAGTCTGGCTATTTGAGAAGCTTGAGGAAAACGGGGAGAAACGGTGGTTTATGGGGTCAGTGAACAGAGAGGAGACAATGGTGAGGATGACTGAAGATGGGCGTGAAGCATCAGGAAATGGAGAGAGACAATAAGACAAAAACGTGCTTACGCTAGTTTTTGATCTCGTTCATCGTTATAGACCTTTCCATTTAAACAGGAATAGTTGAGTCCAGAGCGCCTAGATGGGTCCACAAGATGTCAGCACGGTGTATTCTCTCTCTCGATTTTTTTTTTTTTTTTCAACTAAAAGGCTATAGATAGAAAAAGCCAGGGGAATTTTGGCAGGGAGAGAGTAGGGTAGGGATGAAGAGGCTTCAGGCTGAAAAGCTGAGGATGTGTAGGAGGCCTGAAGATTTGGGGAAGAGTGAGTTGCATCAAAAGCACTTAGTGGTATTTAAGGGAGTAGCAAATACCTTTAAGGAAGACGAGACTGGTGTTTTCTCTTAGTGCAGGCCACGAAGAGGTGCTGGTTTAGACTGGAGTAATTTTAAGCTGGTCGAGAAAAGAGAAGGTGGTTTTCTTGAGGACAAGTCACTTACTGAAGCTGGATCCTCTTGTGCTTTCTGCATGGTTCTTTTACTCCTGACTCTTGTACGGCGCTGTAGTGGGTTTATCTTGTCACCGTAGTTGTTGTAAACTGTGTCTGGGCTGCAGGAAATAGGGCACCTAGAAATAAGTGCTAACGACAGAAATTGACGGTTGTGGTCTGTTCTGCTGTCAGGTGGTTCATGTTCTAACGGAGCCCTTCCGGGACACATCGTGCCTGTGTTTGAGTCTGGGGATGGCCTAAAATACTGAAATCTGTCACATCAGTGGCTGTTTCCTGGGGTTGGGATGGGCCGGGACACCTGCTTGGTTTAAATGCCTGGGAACGTTTAATTCCTCTGACTTAGTAAGTTTCTTTAAATGTTTCTGCACGGGAATTGCTGTACAGGGATGGAAACATGAATGGAAGGAGGCTGGCAGGAAGAACTGCCAGGGAAACGAAGCTTCTGATTGTCGCTGAAAAGGAAGCGCGCTCTCAATTGGAAAGCCCTGAATCACCGTTACTTTAGGCTTCAGTACATGGCTCACAATTTATGTAACTTGCTCTACCTTCTGGTTATTTCTAATAAGAGAAGTCTTAGCAGACTGTGTTGCTGTGAGCCAGAGGGAGATGACAGGAGAGATATGATCTGAGTTAAGATGCCTGAATGTCTGAGAGGTAAAATTAGGCCTGGAGGATCTGGTGCGGTTCGGAGGTGTTGGAGGAATAATGGGAGATGAAGATGGTGGAGATACCTCGATGGCTTTGTTTGTATCACCTACTGAACGCAAATGACTTCAACGGCTTAACTACAAGTCAGTGTTTTTCAGAGATTGTATGGAAAGGTCTGATTTGCAGATGCTGGGGGGCGAGTTGCAGTTACTAATGCTTTTCTTCTTTTCAGGCAACCATTGGAATTGATTTCCTGTCAAAAACAATGTACCTTGAAGATCGCACGGTAAGCGAGGCGTCCGTGTGATAGCATGGCAACTGCAGGCAGGGGAGCAGCAGCTGCCGCGCGTGCTGCTCTGCCTGCCCGTTCCTTCGATGGCTGCTGAATTCCCCCGGCAGCCTTCCGAGGGACAGCCTTTGTTGAATCGAGGCGCTGACCCAGTCTCCCATTTCTGGTGCTTGCTAATACGTAAAACCTCCAGAATGAAGTCAAATCCGTTCATGCAGAACTGGGGCAAGCTAACGTCCGTATCCCGGGGGAGCGAGCTGTCTGCTGCACGTGCCTACCAGAGGCACGGTTTGCTCCCAGAATTTGCAGCTCTGCCGCTGGGGTTGTCAGTAGAAATGGGCATGAGCACACCCCAGGTGGTTCCAAGTCCTGAAGTCACTCAGGATAAGCAGCGGTGGCACAGTTCCTCCTCGTAGAAAGGCTCTGTTTGTAACACAGTTTTGCCTTACTGTTAATAAAGCAATTCTGCATTTAGCTTGCATAAAGAGACCCCTCACATCCCTCTCCTGTCTTTCAGTATTTGTCATTTTGCTAGCTCAAGTTTTTCTAGTTCTTGCCTTTTTGCTAATTTTATTACTGTCTGAGAAGAAGGAAGCTGTTGGGAGGAGGGGAGGGTGGGTGGTGCGGTGGATGTCCTCTGTATCGCTTGGGGTCTGTTGCTTCTGAATTCTCATCCCTGTGCGTAGTGAGATTTGCGAGTGCTTCTGTCCCACCTTACCAGTGATTCTCTGTTAGAAGAGACCTTGTTTAGCCTTTGTTTGAGAGGAACTACTTGGATGACGTTCTTCAGCGCTGTTAGCAGGGGTAGAAGATCTTGGGAAGGCAGCTTGACACGTGTGAAGGCAAGGCGGAATGCCTGGGCGCTGTTTGCAGCAGCCCACAGTCCTCGGGTGCAGTCTTGGTTTCTCGTAGTTGTGTAGGTCACGATGCCATTCGCCCACTGGCCTGCTATGCAGAAAATGTCTGCTATTAGGTTAGCTTTCTCGATTATGTAGCTGGCCTGTAGAACCCGTAAAGCCTGTCAGAGTAACAGAGCTGCTGAATGTGTATAAGAGGAGGGAGAAATACCAGCACACCGAGCCGGGAAAATTCAGGCATTGAGTTTCTCAGCTGGGGCTAATGCTGGATTTTGCAATAGTCTTTGACTGCAGTGCTCGAGATGAAGAATACGAAGCCTCTAACCGCAGCAGACGCTTCAACATACTTGATAAGTCTTCACACTCGATAACATATCCTGAAATTATACCTGTGCTGGGTCACCCAGCTCTCAGGATGGCCTGGGGGCAGCATGCACTGACCAGCAGAAGGAACAAACATACGTGAGCTGGGTTCTTCAGAACTCTCTCTGAATAGCTTCCCCCAGAGTGTAACCATGGTACGCTGTCTGCAGCGTGCAGCTATGCCCGGGGAGCTGTGGCGCTGAGCGAAGCGGGGCCATGAGGAGCCCCGTCCCCCCTCCCGTCAGGCTGGCGGCTCCACGTTACAGCTACAGCCTCGCGCTTGGAGGACAGCCGAGTGCTTCCTTCTCTCCCAGTTTATTCCTAGGTTGGTGGGTTTCAGCACGAGATAAGCCAGTCTAGAGGGTGGTTGCCGTCCTGGCTTGTACCTGCTACTGTGTTTGAGCACTTCACATCAGGCTTTCCAGCAGAGTAATCGAATTGGTAGCTGGGTGACGCACTCCCGACAATTGGGAGTGCCCACACCTCGCTCGCTGCAGGCTGCAGCCTGCCTGTGAGCCATTCTAGCTGGGGTCCTGACACGGCAGGCTGCACTACGGTATGTACGCCTGTCTCCCTCGTCAACAGATGGTGCTGGAAGGTAATTTAGGGATATCTTGGGTTTCTGATGAAATGGAAGAATGTGCTCATGCCTGCGAGTTATTAATGGGCTCGTGGAGGGGGGGAGGTTTCTCTGATGTGTTAGGCTGAGGTGACCGCGAGAGCGCAGTTAGAGGTATCGGTGGCTCTTCTCACACTTCTGTTCCGTTTTAACTTTCCTTTTGTTGCGTTATGTTTGCCTTGCAGTTTTTTTCTTTTTACTTTTATTTCACTTGAGTTTCGGTTTTGTTTTCCATTTTCCTGCTCCTTCCTTTCCCTCTTCCCCTGCACTTTTCCATTTCCCAGATCAGGCTGCAGCTGTGGGACACAGCCGGCCAGGAGAGGTTCCGCAGCCTCATTCCCAGCTACATCCGTGACTCTGCTGTGGCTGTCATTGTCTTTGACGTTACAAGTAGGTATTGAGCCTGAGTGTCTGCAGGGGCCTTGCTTTTAACGGGTGCCTTTTATGCATTGGAAGCGGTGATGGTATCTGAAAGGAGTTAAGCTAGGCCGGCAGCCCCAGCACTGTAGGCGTTTTGTGGGCTGAGGGGGAAGTACTTGAGCATCTTCCCCCACAACCACTGGTAACTCCAGCTCGCCATACCAAAACTAGGGAATCGTTTAACTCTGGTCTGGTCAAAGATCAAGCTATGGAGGACAGAGGACTAGCAGGTAGGTGAACAGGGGTTATGGCTGCATGTCTTTAACAACTGGAGTAAAAGGTGATTAGTAGAATTTGGAAAGCTTTTTACTTTTTCTGTTTTGTTTTGTTCTTTTTAAACCTCAAAAGTTGTCTCCTCTCTGGATAACTAGAGAAGTAGTACAAGTAACGTCAGATGGCAAACAAATGAAACCCTGTCAGACTGGGTAAAACACCCGTTGCAACATCCATTGAAATAGAAGCTGTGCTGTGACTTCTGAGGGTTCCAGACTCCCGTTTCATTGAAGAACAGAGCTGACAATTCGTACAAGTCACCAGAGGGCTTTTGAGAGAGACATAGCCACCATCATTTCTAAAGAATAAACAACCTTAAAGGGGAATTGTCTGTAACTCTTGGCATGAGCATTTAAGTATTAGATATAAATATAATTATTTCATTATAACTTTGTTGCAGATTCCACTTGATCTGTCTTTTTCAATTAAGCTACAATATCAGCATAAAGAGCTAGACTGGATTCATACCAGTGAACAGAGTCAAAGGAAAGAAAGAACTGAAGATTTAAAAACAAATAAAAACCCCACAAACGTCTGGCCCATCTCCATTCTGCCCTAAATCTAGGTTATAGCGAGTCTTTATAGATCAGGGGGGTTGTTTCACTTTGGCCAACAGAAATGCTTAACAAAATAACAAACTGCCCTCACTGCGTGAGATTAATCATAGCACAAAATAATTGCATGGTCTCTGCTCCAGTCCTAGAGCTTAAGTGCTTGACTCGAGGAGGATTTGTGGCTTGGTGCAAAATAATGTAAAACTGATCTTTTTAGGGTTTGAGGGGTGCCAGATGTGCACGGGATGATTTATGTGCTGGGAACAGATCTGGGTGAGACAGAGCAGCAGGCTACATAGGTTGGCAGCTTTTCCTCCCTACTGTTGTGACAGGTATAGGATGCTATTTATCCGGGCAGGTGGAAAAATTTTGCCACAGTCTAGGCTATTCTTAATGGCTTCCAGACATGTCAGAAATAATTAAGTGATAGCTGATCTCATTGTGCCTCGGTAATGGTCTGATCTTTTCAGATAATTTCATTTTTTCTTGTTGCTGCTTTTTGTTCCGATCTTAGCGGCTAAGAGGCTTTTAGTTTTCTCGTGTCAGCGAGGGACCGTGCTGGTACTTCTGAGGGCACGATAATGGTGGCTGGCGGGGTTAGGAAAACAGTTTCCTTCCACTCTGAAGAGCTCTGCATGTGCATTGTCTTTAATATAACCGTATTTTGGAGCCTCAGAGAGTCCTCTGTAACTCAGTGCTGCTCATGGTAGGGCACAACAGGGGCAGTCCTTTGTGGCGTACTCAAGTACCTGCCAAGATGCTCTAACTAGAGAGAAACTGCTGGCTAGCGTGTGGTGAGCTGGGAAGAAAAAGAAAATGTGCTTAGTTACTGTTAATCCCTGGGCATCCCGAAGCGCGAGTGGCCTGTGGAACGGTCGGTGGTGGAAACCCCGCGCTGCGGCTTGGGCCGCTCAGCCAAGAAGTGACCCTCGTTCCCTAAGGGACTACATTAATGCTTGGGTGGGGACTCTCCTCTTTCCAGACCAGCAGTGTGCTCGTGCACACTGTCACGTGGGAGAGGGTTTCTTGTATTTTCTTTTTTCCCCCAAAATGGGCAAAATGGGCTTTTTTGTATTTTCTTTTTTCCTCCAAAATGGTCACAGGCAAACTTTGACTTGTAGACACGACAGACTGCAGGAATATTGCAGGTAATTCCGTGGCTCCCTTCAGGGGAGCCTGCGTGGTACCTGCATCCTGGCCGGAGGACTTCCCTCAAATAATTTTTCTTTCACTACAAGATTGCCAGGGCCAGTTCTTCCCCAGTGCTGTGGTACTGCCTCTAGTTGCCTTTTTGGTTGTGAGTCTGAAGGTTGGAGCGTTTAAATCACCACCAGGGTACGTTTTCTGGGTGAACAGGCTGCTGTAGCAGTGATGTCCTGGGGACTCCACAGGGAACCTCATTGCCAAATCTGAAGGCAAGAGCCTGAAGCAGTCATTATCATCAATCTGTTCTGCCAGCACTGCTGTAATGCTGTCCGAGTGCTTGGAGTTCATCACCCTGAGTTTCCAGGGGTAGTGAAGAGCCCTGACTTTGCTACTGTAATCAGTGCTGCCTTCAGAACCAGGAGCTAATTGCTTCAGCAGTAAGCCCTCATCTTCCTGAAGTCCCAGGGCAGCCATGGGGATGCCTCGATGTGGGTATGACCTTGTTTTGAATCTGCTTGTAGCAAGATGTTTTGCAGACACGTGCTCTGTCAAGCATCCACATACATTTTTAATAAACAAACTACTCCTTGGTCCTTCTGAAGCTGTTCTCTGCCTTGTAGCCAGTGTCCCGCAGGCTCCTTACTAAGCGGAGTTTTGTGCATCAACAGCTGCCACCCCTCATCGCTGAACGAGCAGCTTTGGGGGAAATCTAACCAATTTGTGAAATGCAGCAGGGAACCAGTACCTGCCTGCCTGTGAAACTCGTGGCTGCTGAGAATGCTGACAGCTTTCTGCTGGTTTTCTGGCAGTGTGGCGCTGCTCATAGAGCTGGCTGTGCGGGGTGGTAACTCGGGAGGAAATGGCATCGCTGCCAGTTGTTGAAAGCTTTTGTTGGGCATTCATTGGGGTGGTTGGGCGTTTTTTGGCTGTTGGTGCTTCAGGTAGGCAGGTCCCAGCACCACGTGGGCACAGCGATGGTTGTTGCTGTACTGTGTATGCACGAGATGCTCACAGAGATTAGGAGATGAAAAGGGTGAAAGAGGAGAAATAGACCAGACATTAGTGCTAGCGTACAACAGCTCAGTCTGTGTTTGGGTGTAGCTGTGGCTCTGGAGATGAAACTGTATCAGAGCATGTGGTACTCGATTCTTAATCTTGCCCCTGTCAGAAAGGGAGAGCCCCGTGTCCTCTGTGTCGTAGGGTGCCTGCACTGTAGCGTTGCTTCTGCTGGAACTGAAGTTATTGATTGCCTTAATCTTGCATGAAAATGGGCGCTATTGGACATATGGAAAAGGACACGAGTATCTTCTGAATACTCGATGCTGTGAAATTGGATGCTGTTGCACTACTTGGTGTCAGAGTTGGGGAAGCTGCATGCCTGCCATGCAGGAATTGCCCAAAGAGCCTCAAGACCCTGTACCTGCCCCATAAATAATCCTGGGTAGACTAGGAAGGTCAGCTCCGTGTTGCATGCCTGCTAGCACTAGCAGCAGCGGCTGGAGGTGGTAGCCACAGCCTTGAGCTCTCCAGAATGCTGTGGCTGAGGGAGTGGGAGAACCTCTAGGCAGGCAAAGGAGGTAATTAAAGCATGTTACCTACAAGCAAAACCAGAAAAGCCAAGTTCTGTGCTGTTTGGATATTTGGAGTTGGGTTGCAAGGTCAGTCTCAGCTTCTGAGCCTGAGCTGCATGCAGTTAATTGTAGAAATGGCCTTTTCTCTAAAGGACAGTTTCCTCCTTTCTTTTCTCTCCTGCGCTCTCTCTCTGCTCTCCCTGGCCTGGTACCAGCAGGTTCGGCTGCAGCTTTGGGACACAGCAGGCCAGGAGCGGTTCCGCAGCCTCATTCCCAGCTACATCCGCGACTCCACTATTGCTGTGGTAGTGTATGACATTACAAGTGAGTGATGCTTTGGTGTCTCCTTATTTGAAGTACCGCAATGTAAGCAGAAGTAGTATGTTACCTCCACAAGTTCTGCAAAAAGCTGATTAACGGTAGAAATGTTCCCTCTGCCCCTTGCTGGTTTTCTGTCCGGGCAGAAAACAATTTGTGGGTCATTTATGATGGTGTGGGGAGACCTGGAGAGCACCTGAATGCAGGCGTAGCCAGTTTCATAACTATTCTCCCTCACTTAAAATAAGCTTTATCCTTAGCATTCCCATCTGTTTCTTCCCCGCAGACTTGAACTCTTTCCAGCAGACCTCCAAGTGGATCGATGACGTTCGGACAGAGAGGGGCAGCGATGTCATCATCATGTTGGTGGGGAACAAAACCGACCTGGCAGACAAGAGGTAATGGAGGGGAGCTGGCGGCCTCACTGCTCTGACCAGGAAAAGCAAGGAACTGACCAAATGCTTTTCCTTTTTATGCGGAGATGAAACTTAGATCAAAAAACTGTCTTGCAAAAGCAAGGGAGTCTACCTTTTTTCCCTGGTCATGTGCATATGACTCTTTCTGCGTGCACAGCTGTAAGATCATAGTGAAATTTCTTCATGTTACAAGATGCAGCATGAAATATTTCCTCTCTGTCTGAAAGGTTTATCTGTGAACATAAATTCCATGTCATAATGTAACACACACTGTGATGTTGGAGGTGTGAGAGGAAACTAGATTAGCAAAAGCAGACTTCCCCAAGAGACACAAAAAGTTAATTAGACTCTTAAAATCACATGGATTTCACGTTTTAGGACATGTTGTAAAGCACTTTGCTTTTAAAATTAATCCTGGAATGCTGCTTCAGCTAACAGAACCAATGTAATAGATTCTTAGAGGGCTACAGGTCTGCACTTCTGCTTTTCTATTTCAAAATCTTTTCTTGATTGCTGAATTAACAAAACCTGATTAATGTTTTCAGAGATTTTCCTTCTTTATGAAGACATGAGAAACACTGTAGATAAGGAAGGTTTTTCATTTCAGCGGTCAACTTCACTGGTAGTTGGCAAAGGGAAGTTGGTGTAAGCCACACAGTTTCTTACAGTGCCAATACTTTAAACTGAAACGCTTTCACATGCACCAGCTGTTCCTGAATGTGTGGTTTGTGTATCACGGGATATATGAAGCATTGAAGTGATGAGGAATTTTTATCTGGTGCAAAAGAGAGCATGTCAGAAAAGCAAATCTGGGAAATACATGGACCTCGTAGCAAAATGGAGTCTTTTAAAATCAAAACCTTATTCTTTGCCTGTTCATGAGACACTTCTGTTCAAAACAGAACACCTTGAAAAGCTGTTCTCTTAGAAAAAAATCTTGCACTAATATCTCAGTTGCCTGTTTGTTCGCTCTTTTTGGCATGATGGGCCTAACAGGAGTCTGATTGTTTTGTTGTTGGATGCTGTCACATTTCTAATTCTAAACCTTGCTTTACTCACTCCTGATGTGTAAATACTGCTTCAGAATGTATCATGACTTGTTTTTTCTTTGTGTTTTTGGTGTTTTGTAAATGCCTGCGTGAGACAATAGCCAGCATCCCTGGCTGCACAAAATGGTGTTGGGAGATGCTTTTTGCCCTTTGTCTCTGTGCAAGTCGTGCTGTCGGTTTTTAGTTTGCAAAGCCTAGCAGGAAAAGCACAGGCAGTACTAAAACTGACAGGTGGTTCGAGTCAGTGGGGAAAAAGATAAAGGTGAGCTTTCACTGCGTGCTGTGCAGGCTCTGGGCTGATGACACGTGGTGAAATGTGTCCTGTGTGCACTACACAGACCACCTGAGTCTTGCCATCTATTTTGCTTTTCCCGATTCCAGTGGAGGTCGTTCTAAGTAAGCTGCGCCTCGCATGCCAGAAATGTTGGGGGAAGCCTGGTGCCTCAGAGCTTCAGAAATATGATAAATGTATGTAGCTGATTCGGATTGGGAGATCCGGGTTGCAAGAACTCAGAGCAGTCTGGTTTCTTACGTCAGCTCACAAAAGCAACTGAACAAAATCTGGGATGTTGTACTTGAGACAGCTCTGTTTGTTGGCCAGGTAGTATCTCTTATGCTGGCCTGGGAGCTGGAAATAACTGCAGCTCCCTAACTGAATAATCTGGAGTTTAGATTTGAGACTTTCTGGTTTACATCACTCTCCATTTTCTTGTGCTACCAGAAAACCCAGTGGGATAATTTCTGCCTTGATGCATTTCCCGATGGTTCAGAGGTAGAGTGTGCGCGCAGGACAGCTGGCCCAGCACTGCCGTGCAGATAAAAATACCAGAAACGTGTGTGAAAAATAGTAACAGTTGGAGTTAATGTAGCACTAAAAATTCCTATTTTAGGAGTTTGATGTAAGTCAGTAGTCCTGGTCTAGGCATGAGTGTGGAATGAGGATGTATATTCAGCTGTTGCTAAAAGAAACCACTTTGCCTTGACCAGAGAGAAAGTTAGATCTGTGGCTGAAATGCTGGGCCTCTTAAAGCTGGACAAAGCCACAGGATCAGCGTGAGCCTGAGCACATTTTTTGGAAAAATAAAAACAAGCAAAAAACACATATTGGAAACCATTCACCCTGTGGTAATAACCAAGTGATGATGCAAGATAAGTTCTGGTGCCAAAAAGCTGAACTCAGAATAGGGCTGTTTTTATTTGGTGCAGCCTGTTCAGTTTCTCTCTCCTACTAACGTTGCTTCAGTTGGTAGCTGTTTGGTTTGCTTTTTATTTTTTCCTGCAGTTTCCTTTTTTATCATTTTTGGACTATCATTTTTTGGTTCGGTTTGGTTTTTCTTTTCTGTGATTTGTTCTCGTTGCTGTAGACAGGTTTCTGTAGAGGAGGGTGAGAGAAAAGCCCAAGAACTGACTATGATGTATATTGAAACCAGTGCTAAAGCAGGATGTAATGTGAAACAGGTATGTACAGGGTATTGATCAGAGACGCATTTCCAGGTGCTTGCTCACAAGCAGCAGCACAGCACTTGCCGTTGCGCTTGCTGCTGGAGCCTTTCCGATGTCGTTCTGTAATCTCGTGGAGTTCCCTTCTGGTGACTTTTGGGAAACGGCATTTTGCATCAGGTGCAGCTCCTGGGGATTCTTCCTTCCCTTGAGGGTGCTGTGAATGAGACTCAGGTGTACCACACAAACTTCATCCCGTGCTGAACGTCCTTTATTAGCGGTCCTAAGTCCGGGTGTTCCCTGAGTAACTTACCTGAGGTTGTTTCTGTCTTAGCTGGAGAACCCAGGGGTCCTAAAGAGTCAGAGGTCCTGAGGTCTCCGTTTGTGGGCTGTGCTCTATTGTAAGGGGTGATGAAGAGGCCTTCCACTGGCAGCATTTCAGTCACATATCTCTAATTCTTCCTGTCTGTTTTTCCTTTCTGTCTTTCTGCTTCTGTTTGCACCTTTATCCAGGCAAATCACTACAGAAGAAGGCGAACAGAGAGCCAAAGAGCTGAATGTGATGTTCATTGAGACCAGTGCGAAGACTGGATACAATGTGAAACAGGTAGATCAATGTTCTGTTTTAAAGACAGGAAATGTGTGCTTTACTTTTTGCTCTGTGGGAGGATTAAGCTGTTGCTTAGGGTTCACGTTCCACCAGATGCTTGTGTTGTTTATTGCCAGGCCCTGAAACGCTTCTTGCCCAGGGGTCAGTGCTGCTGATTTACCTAGGGGAAGCTTCCTTCCTGTTGTGTCAACAGTCCCCTGTTAAAGCAAAGGAAACTTAACTTACCTTGAAAGGAAGGAGAATCTAAAAACAGAATGTGCTGAGGAATAGGAATGTCACCACTTGGTGCAGCCCGTCAAACGTAATTCTGTACCTTTCCTTTGCTTTTGTTAACCGTTAATGCACTGTTGTCTAAAATTGCCGTTGACATCATTCAGGGTAATAGCATATGCTGATGCACTAGAGTGGAAGTTCCTGGCTCTGTTGGCAAGCTGCAGAGAGAAATCATAGAAGGATTGAGGTTGGAAGGGGTCTCTAGAGATCATCTAGGCCAGCCCTCATGCTCCTAGTGGAGTCAACTAGAGCAGGCTGCCCAGAACTGACTCCACTTGGGTTTGGAATATCTCAAAGGGTGGTGACTCCATCTCTCCAGGCAACCTGTCGCAGTCTTCAACTACCCTTACATTAAAAAAATAATAACAAGTCTGCATTTTTTAGACATTTAAACAAAATTTCTTGTCTTTCGATTTGTGCATAAAGCATCTTGCTGTAAACTTGTGAGCCCTAGTTCAGAAATTGCTGTGAAGCAGGACAGAACTTGAAGAATAAGGCAGCTGTAACGTCTGGGTATCGTCAGAGAGCGTTGAGTGTGGTTGGTGTCAGGAAGCTACTGGCTGGGATATGTACTTCCCGGTTTGCTGCACACCAGCTGGCTGGGAGAACCTGACAGTGGGATTAGGAGACCTTGGTTTTGTTTCTTTTAGCTCTTCTCGATATAATCCACTGTAATCTTTGGTTCCAATTTCCTGTTGCTTTATTTGCTTAGTGGGTGTTTGTAGTGAGAATTTCTGTGGCTAAAATTGTTAAGGGCAGGTACTAATGGCAGCACCTTGTTCGTACCTCAGTGGCTTGATTTTCCAAGTAATGCAATTTGGAGATGTGGATGAAAAGCCCCTGCCAAGCTACTGTGAGGAAAAATCATCACTATCAGATGATTCCTCTAGTGCTTTAAATAAAAGATCTTTGCAGTATTTTTCACCAGCAGTCTCATGGTGTCTGTATTGTTTGCTGCTTCGTTAATGTCAGCAGGAGGAGCTCTAAGCATTGACTAGAAAAATTATGCAAAACCATTTTCTGTTTTTATGGGGATATGGCAGTCATGCCCAGCTCTAGCATCTCCTTAGTAGCTTGTATGCAGCTCACTTGAGCCAGCCATCCTGCTCGCAGCAGGACTGAACTGAAAGGGTTGGCTGTAAAACCGTAGTTATTCCACGGACTTCTTGAGCAACCTCCCAACAGACCAAAGGTTTGTCAGCAGTCCCAGGTATAGCACTGTAACGTTGCTGTGTGCAAAAGCAGATGAGTCTGGAAATGGGAAACTGTAGCCTCTGACTTGCTTACCGAGTGCAGGAGGGAGTTCTGTGCGCCCCTAGAAGAACTGTTCTATTGAAAAAGGACTCCGTGTTCACCTCAGAAACAGAAAAACATAAACCACCTGCTTTGCAGGCGTTCCGTAACTTCATTTCTTTAACCAAGCCTGTTAAGTTTCTTGTGGAAAAACATATTTGTTCAATTCTAAGATCTGCTGTAGAGCAATGTTTTGTTCTAACATGCATTTCTTTCTGACAAGTTTTTAGCTCACCTATTGCTGTTTTTCAGCTTTTCCGCCGTGTGGCTGCTGCCTTACCTGGGATGGACAGCACACCAGAGAAGAGCAAAGAAGACAGTATCCTTGTTTTCTCATCAGCAGTTCTCCTGCTGTCACAGGGTTTGGCAATTACCTTTTGTCAGATTGTGCAAAAAGAGTCAGTAAGCCCATTGTGGGGATGGCTCTTGCTGGGGTTTTGCAGACACATGGCTGAAATAGCGTACTGTGGTGCTTACCTGTGCCCATAAATCATGGTCCCTGCTTGTGGTCTCTGGATAAATATACATAAATATTAGAAGTGTGAACGCTCCACTTAAACTAAGAGTAAAGCTTGCACAGTTTTAAAATACTGCAATGTTTTCCTTTCTTCACACAGGGCTGTTTTGTGTGCAGACATGGCCACTTGGGCTCTGCTCTCTAGACGGGCTTGACATACCCAGTCCCCTGGCATTGCGCCTAATCCTGTGCAGGCAGGATATGCTCTGCTCAGCTCGGCAGCTGACAACCTTTTCAGATGCTGATCATGTTCTCTGTTCTCTACCTCTTGGTTTTTATTTTATTTCCCTCGAGACGGTTGATCTCCTTAACTCGTCCCCTTCAGTGATTGACATCAAACTAGAGAAACCTCCTGAGCAGCCAGTAACGGAGAGCGGCTGCTCCTGCTAACAGGCCCGTTCTGTAGCAGCACATTCCCCAACCGGCCAGTCTCACTGAAGAACATCACTGCTCATTGGCTAGGCAACCCTACTGTGGGCTGAAAAACCAACCTACTAAGCGAGCGAACTCCCTGTTTACTGGTGGGGAGCAGCCCCGGCCGCCCCTCTTACTGCATGGTATGAGCCTTGAGTGCAGAATGAGTGTCCTGTCTTTTATTTTGGTTTATTTTTTATGTTGGTGCACTTTGGCACTGTGGTGCCCTTTACACTCTCTCTTTCTCTCTCTTCTCTCCCTCCCTCCTCCACCTTGAGCCTGTCTGCTCAGATGTATCTTGTGAATGCAATGGAAAAGCCACCGAGTTAGGGAAAACAAAAAAAAAAATAAAGCTTGGGGGTGGGTTGTCCACCTTCCTTTACTGCCTTGCATCTTAACTAGTTCCCTGTCCACTCCAGCCACGTCTGTCCTGCATCCCCACTTCCTCTGTTTCAAGGCTGCTCCTTTTAAACCAGTCAGTCTGACTTGGCCTTGCCTTTCTGGACAGCACAGGTTATCTGGTTGTAGGCTTTTGCTTCCCGCGGGGCGCGCACAGTGCTAGCTCCTCGGTTTCTCCTTTCTGTGAATGATCTTGGCTAACTCTTGCTCACGACTTCTGAGTTTTGCCCTACGCTCAGCCCCTCGCGACACAGAACACTGGAAACCCCCAGACTGATAGCTTTGACCTTGTTGCTCCCGTTCACGTAGCAGAGACATCCCACAGACCGCTCCTTCAGTGTGAATATCTTCCCATCTGGAGGATGTTGGTGCTTGGTGAGTGTTGGCTGTCAGATGTGGCGAAGGAAGTGGGTACAGAGGCTTTGCAGCATGAGGCCGGGTGGGGAGAGATCCTCAGGGTGGTTTGTAGGCTCCTGTCTGTCAACAGCGAAAGCAAGCAGCTCTGTAGGGTCTGTCACCACAGCAGCAACACCTGCCCTGGGAGTCACGGATGCCTTTCAGGTTCTTTCCTCCTCTCTGTCCTGTTCTTAGTCACACAACCTGAGAGCTGCTTCACGGAGGCTGGGAGAGCCCCAGCAAATTGAAGGCCAGTGATAGCTTTTCTGCTTTTGTACCTAGGTTGCTGCTTGATGAAATCACACACAGCTGCTTCTGCTTTTGTAGTAGACTTTACGGGGGGTGGGGGGCTAATAGACATGTCACTTTTGGAATAACGGTAAGCTGTAACATTGCCAAAACGGATCAGTGGTAGCAGGGATTTATTATCAGACACGGCTAGAGGAATGTACGCTGCTGAAGTGCGTTTTGTTGTCACTTTTGGACCTCCAGGGTTGGGAAATACCTCGCTCTTCGCCCAGGTCTCTACCCCTGGTTTCGAACAATGTTAGTAGAGCTCTTCAGAAACTTTTATTGTGGGTTTTTGTGTTTGTTTTTATCCCCCCCTTCTGTCTGCTCCAGGAGTCAGGAGGTTTGTCTGTTGACAGAGAGGAGAACGAAACAGCCAGATGGTTGTAAGCCATTCCCTGTTCCTTTTCTCAGCCGGCCTGTGTCACGCTGCCAGGGGATGCCGGTGGGCAGGAGCACGAGGTGCTGGGTGTGCAGGGTACGAGCGGGCTCGGCGTTGTTTGGTGGGTTAGTGACACTCCCCCCAGCAGGATGCCTTGTCGGTCACTGACATAGCGCGTGCACTTTGAAACCTGCGGGCTGGGGATGGAGGGGAAGGGGCAGCCTTGGGCCGGGAGCTGGCGCCGGTGCTGGAGGAGCACCCGGTCACGTAGGGCCGGGGCTGCGCTCCGGCTGCGTTGGCTTGCTGCCGGTAAGTCACCGCGCTGCAGGTGCCTGCCCTCGTTCTCCGAGAGCCGTACCCCTTCCCCTCCACATGAGCCGGCCGCAGGAGGAAGCGGGGATGTCGTTTCCCATTTCACTCTGGAGTGTCCCCCCCCTCCCCTCCTTACCCACCGTCCCAGCTGGCACGGCCGGGTCCTTCGTGCCCCGCGCCAGCGGGGAGCTCGGCCCCCTCTCTGTACATACTCCTGTCGTGTGGGAATTGCTGATGTTTGTCGGTGTGTCCGTGTCTGCCGTAGAACAGGTTTTGCTGTCCCCTTCTTTCTCACGGGCAGGCGTGCGCGGCCCCTGCTCTCCTATTGTTCTGAGTCACGGACCTGGGGGGAGGGAGGGGGGGACCGTAAGTAACGGGGGGGGTAACTAGTGAAATAAAATAGTTCACTTCCCGCTGTCTTCTCTATGGATGTGTATAATATTGAGTGTGTGTCCGGCCCTGCTGTCTCCTAGCTGTTAGCCAAGTAAGTGTGACTATTACTCTGAGTGTGGACTGTCTGACCACAGCCGTGTATCACACTAAATAAAGTTATTTCACCAACACCTCCTCTGTCCTGCTTCCCAAGCAAGCCGAGACTCGGGGCGGCCGCTGGGGGCGGGCGCAGCGGGGGCCAGCCCGGGGGTGGAGGCCGGGGCTTTGTTCTTCGTCCCGGCACAAGGAGCGGGTGCCCCGCATGGAGCGGGTGCCGGTGCCCGACGCCGACGCTTTCCGCGCCTTCCGGCAGCGCTGCCAGGACGGCGGCTGGCAACGGGACTGCGGCGGCCTCGCCGTCTGCCTGGAGCCGCCGCCGCCGGGCTGCGCCGTGCACCAGCTGAAGGTGGGCACCGCGGGTGGCGGAGGTCCCGGGGTGGGCGGGCAGAGCCCGGCCTGAGCTCTTGGTGCTCCCCGCAGTGCCGTATCGACATCCCGGACGTGCCGGCGGGGACGGTGTACGACGTGCTGCACGACAGCGAGTATCGCCGCGAGTGGGACGCCAATGTCATCGACAGCCACGACATCGCCCGGGTGGCTGCCAACGCCAACGTGGGCTACTACGCCTGTGAGTGGGGCCGAGGGGCAGGGTGGCACTGGCCCTCTAATGCCGAAGCCCTGGGTGGTGTTAATCGGGCCCGTCCTGCCCGCGTTTGGGGATGTTTGGGGCGTGGGGCATGGCTCAGGACCGCTGCCACGAGAGTTGGGCTGGTGAGGGGCAGCGCTGGGCGGAGGAGGCACTGAGATCACAACACGAGCTCCGCACGCTGCTCGAGCACGGGAAGCAGCTTTCTTCCCTCTTTGTCTAGGGCGATGTCCAAAGCCCTTAAAGAACAGGGACGTGGTGACACTGCGAGCCTGGCAGGTCGAGGACGGGTATCACACCATTATCAACTTCTCGGTCAAGCACCCGGTGAGTGCAGGGGAGGCCGGGCTAGCAGGCTGTCCTGTTACAGGGCCCTGAGGTCCTGCCTGGGATAAACTGGGACCCCCAGAGCCCCTCGCAGGTAGGGGCTAATTCCTGGCCGAGTCCTCAGCTTGAGGCAGCTCCTCTCTAGCCTTGTCGCCCGGCGTATTCAGTGCCAGACCTGAGAGAGGGAGAGGGCCGGGAGGGTGGAGGACGGCGCCTGACAGCCTGCTGTGTCTGCACAGAAATACCCTCCGTGCAAGGACCTGGTCAGGGCAGTCGCGCTCCTCATGGGGTACCTGGTGCGCTCAACCGGGCCCAGCAGCTGCAGTCTCACCTACCTGGCTCAGGTGGATCCGAAAGGTAACCGCTGCTGCTGGCCTGGGGGCGTGCGGACGCCAATTCGGGTCACGACAGGAATCCTGCCCGTAATTCAGGGGGCAGCTACGTAACGTGGCCCTCCTCTGCCCCAGCCCCCCTGGCACGTGTTGGTGCTAACGCTGCAGCTCGCTCTGAGGGCTGCTGGAGGGCTGGGAGGAGCACAGCCCTTTCCTGGCACGCTAACTTCTGTTTTTTCCCCCCCCCCAATCCGTTAGGGTCGTTGCCAAAGTGGGTCGTGAATAAAGTGTCGCAGTACCTGGTGCCACAGGTGAGCGGAGCATTTCCAAGGGCGTGTGCCCAGTGCCTGGCTGGAGCACAGGGCTGCGGCGTGGGGACACCCCTGGGTGGTGGGGCTGCGCCGGGAACGTGCTCCCCGAACCGAGGGGCAGAGCAGTGCTGAGGGTGTCCCTTGGCAGAGCAGGACGGGCGTGGGGCATTTCTGTCCCCTGCCGATGGCGGTTTTAATTTCACTCTGCTGAAGCCACTGGTATCATCAGGGGATCTGAGCAAGGAGAAGGGGAGTTACACCCACCAGGGAGTTAAATTGCCCTTCTGCCTTTCCCTGAGCCCCTCTTGGGCAGCCAGGAAAGAAGTGGAGTAGGGGTTAGTAGTGGCTAGGTGGAAACACGCCAAGAGCTCTTCTGAGCTTCCACGGTTGTTCCCCCCTGTGCTCCCCTGCTTCTGATCAGATGTTAAAGAAACTGCACAAGGCCTGCGTGCAGTACCCTGCCTGGAAGCAGCAGCACGGCGTGAACGTGAAGCCCTGGCTGTACCCGGAGCAGAACACGCTTCCCGTGCTGGCGCTGGCGGAGCTGGCGCTGCAGCACGCTGCCTCGCTGGAGAACATCGACGAGAGCGGCCTGGCCGAAGCCAAGGATGAGGGCAGCGACCACGGCGGCGCGGAGAACTGATGCTGCTCGTGGTGCTGCAGGGAGGGACACCACAGCGTGCTGCTCAGGCTCGTCCCGTGGGTTACAATAAGAAGGGGGGGGGGCCAGGAAGCTTTTTACACAGAAATCCCCATGTTTGTCGCCTTTTCTCTCATGAACGGGCTGCACTGACCTGGTTGTCAGCTGTGCTCGGGGAGGAGTTGTGCCATCGGTTTCTCAGGTGTAATCTGCTGTGCCTTAGCAGAACACAGCTTGTTCTGGGGCTGTCAGTGCTGCTCCAAGAGGTCGAGTTGTGTGCTGTACCTCTGCCGGGCTGCGTTACCGGCTGGGGAGTTACTCATTGACAAGCCGAGGCTGCTCTTTGCCTCTGTCGTGTGCGCGGCTGAAATACCTGGCGGTGCTGGAGCTGCTCTCCCAGCAGGAGTCAGCAGGCTGCCCCGCTTTGTCCCTCTGGCTCTGGAGGACGAAACGGGCTGTGGTGACGTGTACAACCCATTCCACTGCTCTGTCAATTAAAGATACTTAAGCCATGGATGGTCCTGGAAAAGAATCTGCTCCTTCCTGTTAGCCCACAGCCAGTCGGGGCTGCGCGGTGGCTGCTGCAGAAGCAGCGAGCGAGTACCGGGGTGGTGCTGCCGCTGGGCAGGGCCAGTCTGCCTGCAGCTCCCCCAGGCGAGGCTCTAACGCTGTAGGCCTGACCTTCCTCTTCCCCAAGAAACGTGTAGGTGCTGCAAAAGTGGTGTGAGCCAGGAGACAGACAGATCTCATGGAAGATCTCTCAGTTTACCAGCTCAGGCTGTTATTGGGGGGTGGTCCTGGCTGCTTCTTTCCCTGGCAGAAAAACTGTTGGTTTTATTTTTCTTATATATTTTTTTTTTCCTAGCGTATCTAATTCTACTGGCCCAACTTTACCCCCAGTGTTTGAGCTAAGGCAAACGTGGCTGGCAGAGCTGGGGTTGCGTTAGAGCTGCTGCTCCTGCGTCAACTGAGGTGCTTTAGTGCCACCACAGACAAAACCCTGCGTTGCAGCCCTTCCTCCTCCTGGCAGTGTTGTAATGCCACTCCAGAGTAATCACGGGCCGACTTCCATCGCAGTCGGTGCAAAAACACCCTTGTGCTCGAGTTGCACCTGGCGCAGGTCCCACGCCTTCCTCCTGCAGGCTGCAAGGCCAACTGGAGCCAACCCCTGCCTCAGCCGACCTGGGCATTTCCTCGGGGTAGCGCTGAGGGTGGCAACGAATCCTCCCAAGACTTCCTGAGTTAGGAATAAGGCAAGTCTGGTTGCTGTGCTAGTTTTATTACCTCAGTTATTACAGGTAAGTGGAAAACACCGCGTAGAAGGCCAGAGCGAGGGCTGTCCCGATACCATTTACAAGGTGATACTACCCCAATTTGCACCCAGCTTTGCTGATAACCCCGATGCTTTCCCCTCTGCTCTCCCAGCACAGGGCACAGTGGGCTTCCTCCCCTTTCTCAGCAGAACGGCTGCCACCCCACCATTTCAACAGCAGGAGGGTGAATTGTCCCAGCAGGAGGAGATGCCCGAGGAGGAAGGAAAGGGAGAAGTTTACCTCAAAGTAGCAGGGAGTTCTGATGGGAGCACCTGGGAGGGACAGGGCTGTGCCAAGAGAAGGAAGCAAGTCCAGCAAGTGAAACCCTTAACAACGTAAGCACCACGCGTGAGGGAACCTGGCTATGTGTCTCTGCAGCTTAGGAACATGCTCCAAGTGTCCTGGTCCTGTCTCGCAGGGGTCGTTAAGCAGCAACAAGGTACACACATGCCTTGGAGACTAGTGCAGCTAGAGATGTGCATTGAGTTTGCCTGGATTTCACTCCTGTTCACGTCCCAAGCAAACCCAGTAGTGTAGAGCAGAGGTAGGACAGTGGAGAGGGAAAGGATTTCATGTCACCAGAGAAGGGAACAGGCTGATCTCTTGGAGGACTAAGGCCACGCTCTGCTCCAGCGCACTCAGACCCGGCCTTACATCCTAGCAACAAAAGCTGGATCCAGAACCCGCCGAGCACTCCTTTGAGTTACGCCCTACTAGAACAGAAGCACAGATCTTGCTGGACAAGCTGTCCTCTGGTACCCACTTCCACACCGGCACCATCAGCTTGTTTCATCACCCAGTTCAAGGAGTACGGACTGAAGCCCCATCCGTCTTCCAGCTAAACAGGCTCCGTGGTGTCCTCCAAGCAGGAAGCAGAGCCGAGGCCTGTGCAGTTGTGCCTCCAGTGACAGCTGAAATTTGACACGTCATCTCAGATGTTGAGGAAAGGTAGTGGAGAGTTTCTTGCAGGACAGCCACTCTGGAGAGGACCCAGCAGACAGCTGCCTACTAGTGAACAGTTCTCTCCTTCTGTCTCTGGTAATCTGGAAGGGAAAGAGAAGGCAAGGCTGAAAGGGCAGGAGAGGTGGCTGTCGATGGTGAGGGGGAATTAGCTAAGATGAGCTGGTTTTAAAATAGCACATTTGCATCCCAGCCATTGTTTCAAGTTATTTTAGGGCATGTAGAACACAAGTTTGTTTTGAAGTTCTCCCTTCCCTTGCTCCTTATTTTGCTTCACTTTCCTTTAAGGATCAGTTTACATTTTATGAAGAATCCTTGTCTGGCTTCCCTTGACCTTCCTCCTTCCTTCCCCCCAGTATCTCTGGGCATTATGGGTTCTGCAACCAAGAGTTGAAAATTTGGTAAATTTTTTCCCCCCTTGACAATATTTAAACATCCTTAGAGACAGAGCTCGGGTAGACGGGCAAGGATGCATGGCAGTTTGCTTCCCTGGAAGAAATGCTGCGAGGTGAGCAGACTTGGAGCTAGCAGGCACTTACTGTAGGGGAAGTAACGCACTCGCATGGTGATTTCACGGGCTGTCTTCAGGATCTCCACAGCCTGAAAACGGAAAGAGTTGATCAGTGACCAGACAGGGCTGAGGATAGGAAAGAGCAGTGCATCAGTTACGCGGTGCCACCAGCTGAGAGGCAGACAGATGGGGTTTGCACTGATTCCCCTGTCCTGCTGGGGAAACAACAGCATGCTAGGGAGCAGGAGTGCTCACCTTGCTGTGCTCGATGTCCTGGAAATCCACGTCGTTCACAGACAGCACCTGGTCCCCTTCCTGCAGCCCAGCTCTGTGCGCGTCCGAGTCGGGGATCACCTGTGAAGGGCAGCGCAGAGGCAGCAGCACTGGCTCCGTGCACGGTCAGTACCGCAGGTCCCTTCCCGCGTGGGAGAGGCAGCCTGGCCCCCGGGACCCTTCCGAGTGCCCGTGCAGTGCGTTCACAAGGGGCAGGGGGACTTGGGGAGAGCAGGGACTGCAGCACCCCAACAGCACGGGCCGGGCAGAGGCGAGGCAGTGGCTCAGGGCTGTCTGATTGCTACCTGGCGAGCTCCAGATTACAGCTCTGAGCCCGGGGACGCGCACAGGGCGTGTGACGGTGCCCGCACACACCCAGCCGGCCCTGCAGCACCCAGGGGACCTGACAGGGCGCGGGGAAGGGCGGACACACCTTGGAGATGAAGATGCCCAGCTGCGAGGCCTTTCCTCCACGGATGTTGAAGCCCAGCTGCAAGATAAGGCATGTTAGCCACGGGACGCAGCCCCCAGGGAGAAATGCTCCCTGGTGTGTGTCAGGGCAGGGCACGCACAGCCGCTCTTTAATTTCCGTGTCCATCTCCCCCCCCCCCCCCCCGAGACCCCCAAAGGAGCCGTGAGGAGGACGGGGGGGTCCCGGCGGTGCCCTACCTGCGCCCCGGGCGGCTTCTTGAGGACGACGGTGCGGGGCAGGAACTGCGTGAGCTCGTTGTTGTAGTCGGGGTGGTACAGCCGCTGTGAGGGAGAGGAGAGGAGAGGGCGGGCGCTGAGGCGGCGGGGCCGGCAGCAGCCCCCCGGTGTCCCCCCCGCGTCCCCCCGTCCCGTCCCCACCTCGTGCGGCGGCACCCAGGCGGGCGGGCTCTCGTAGGGCGGCAGGAACACCACCGGGAAGTCGTCGTAGGGCAGCCGGGCCTCCATGGCTCCCCCTCTCCGCCCGTCTCCGCCCCGCCGTGACGCGCCGTGACGCGCCGCCATGCCGTTGGCCGCCCCGCCGCGCCGCGCCGGTTTGAACGCAACGGCCCCGGCCGCCGCCATCTCAGCGGGGCCGGCGCCCTCCCGCCTGGGCTCCGCCATCCCGGGCCGCTCCCCGCCTCGCCTCGCCTCGCCTCGCCGAGATGGTGCGGGAGGAGGAGAAGGGCATCCCCGTGCGGGTGGCGCTGCGCTGCCGGCCCCTGGTGCCGAAGGAGACGAGCGAGGGCTGCCAGAGCTGCCTGTCCTTCGTGCCCGGCGAGCCGCAGGTGGTGGTGGGCAGCGACAAGGCCTTCACGTACGACTACGTGTTCGACCCGGCCGTGGAGCAGGAGGAAGTCTTCAACACCGCCGTCGCCCCCCTCATAAGGGGCATCTTCAAAGGTCGGTGCCAGCCGGAGCCGGGAGGAGGCCCCGTGCGGTGCTCCGTCCTCATAAGGCGTCTCTTGGGGCTCTAAAGAAGCTAAAAGGTCAAGGGTAAAGGGTCCAGGATCTAAGCTAAAAGATCCAGGATCTAAAGGATCCAGGAGCTAGGCTAAAAGATCCAGAAACTAAAAGATCCAGGATCTAAAGGATCCAGGAGCTAGGCTAAAACATCCAGGATCTAAGCTAAAACATCCAGGATCTAAGCTAAAACATCCAGGATCTAAGCTAAAAGATCCATCCAGAAGCTAGGCTAAAAGATTCAGGTTCTAAAAGATCCAGAGGCTGATCCAAAAGATCCAGAAGCTAGGCTAAAAAAATCCAAGAAATAAAAGGTCCAGGAGTTAAGCTAAAAGGCCCAGAAAGTAAAAGGTCCAGAAACTTGAGCAAAACGCCCGATCTTGCCTGTATGCAGCCATCTGAACTCCGTACTGCCATCAACATGACCTGTCTGTGCTCACTGGATTATTTTTTTTTGTACCTGAATACATATTTTTATAAAGCAAGAGGATTTTGTTAAGAATTATGCCGTGATCTAATGAGCATCCTGTACCAGCAGCTGTTACTGTTGCTGGAGTGCAGCTGGAATGACAGAAAATTTACATCGTGTTTCTCTGATCGCTCTGTTGCTTTACTAGAGTTAGTCTGCCAAAAAAAAAACAACAAAAAAACAAACAAAAAAAAACCTGGAATACTAATTTTATCCATGTTTTTTATTTTTTATTTCTTTTTCCTTGATGTTGCTAACTGTGACCAGTGCATAAAGGTTGTATAAACTGCCAGTGAGTGATAGTGCTTGTTTGGAAGGCTGCTTTTCCTGGAATGCTGCTTTGCTTCTCAGTTTCTTCTGGTTTCTCTTTGGCTCTCTGATTTGGGTGTTCTTTGTTCCCCTAGGGTATAATGCTACTGTCCTAGCCTATGGACAGACGGGATCTGGAAAGACGTATTCTATGGGAGGTGCCTACACTGCCAGTCAAGAGCACGAGCCGAGCGTGGGGGTCATCCCTCGCGTAATCAAGCTGCTATTTCAGGAGAAGGAGCAGAGGCAGGACTGGGAATTTGTCCTCAAAGTCTCCTATTTGGAGGTAAACATTGTTTTGGTTTTCAAACTGTTACAAATTTATGAGCTGCAGGTAAAGTGAGCTTTAATGAGGCCACCTCCTTCAAGTAATAGGCACTTAGGAAATCAAAATGTAAGACTATATAAAGTCTTGTCAGAAACAGGATTCTGGGTCCTAGGCATCTTTCTCTAAAGGTAAGATGGGTACAGCATCATGTGAAATTATCCCTGATTTCAGGGTAGTTGCACATCATTTTTATGCGAGTTGTTCTCTTGAAAAGCTGCTGAATCTGAACTGCTGTTTTGATGCTTTCAGATCTACAATGAGGATATTCTAGACCTGCTCTGCCCATCAAGGGAACGGTCTTCTCAAATCAGTATACGGGAAGATCCTAAAGAAGGCATAAAGGTCTGTTGCCCTGTTAGAAAGGGGTCGATAAGGGGGCAATATTGCTGGGGACAAATGTTTCGGTGAAACAACTGTCAGTCTACTTGAGCACTGCTTTGTATTTGTACGTATGAAATCACAAAAACTGCTCCTTCCTCTCAAAATTCAGCTATCCATGATCTTTAAGTTTACTCCAAGTGGAACACTAATAGGGTTAAACACTCATGACAAAGTCACTTGAAAGTCATAATCTGACTTTTTGTTTGAAGGCTAATTTAGGTGAATACCTGAAAATGTCGTAATTCAGGTTCCTTCATCAAACTTCAAACCCTGTTGCAATTTTACTTGCTAAAGTCATGTGCAACAAAGGGATCCTGACAGAAGCTGTTCAAATGCTAAAGTTACTTTCTTAGCAATTTCCTATAGATGCATGTTTATAGGGTAGAGCAGGAAAAAACCTTGTGCTACTGCATGCTCTGTGTACTTGATCTGTAGTTAAACCTATGTCCATCAGTTATGCTTCATTCATGTAGTTTGTTTGTCGTGGTGTGGAGGCTGTTGGTTGTCATACCCAGCAGGTAAGTGTGCAAGACACCTGGAGCTTTGATCTGTCAGTATTTTCTGTGATCTTGTGCTGCTCGCTGTCATCTCTAAAGAGCAGTGATGCAGCTCCTCCATGAAGTGAGACTGTTGCTTCTGAGTGTGTGTGTACATAGACTTCGCTTTGCAGTTGGCTAAGGCAGGAGATAACTTTGCTGATGTAGAAAGTCAAGAGTGAAGAAGAAGAGAATAAATGATTCTTTCTTCCTGGATATAGATTGTAGGATTGACAGAAAGAAATGTCGCCTGTGCACAAGATACTGTATCCTGCCTAGAGCAAGGGAACAATTCCAGAACGGTGGCTTCCACGGCAATGAACTCCCAGTCTTCCCGGTCCCATGCCATCTTCACCATTTGCATCGATCAGAAAAAGAAAAATGACAAGTAAGTGCTGCCACAGCTGCTCCTAGCAGCTGTTAGAGTCAGACTTGCTCAGGATTTCATTCTCTTGGATTAAAGCAGCTGAGCTACTCTTGAGGCACTACCTTTATTTAGCAGTTTCTGATACCAGGTATTCTTTGAGAACTGGAGCTCAGCTGTAGTAACCACTGGACTGTCCCTTTCCTAACTTTGTATTTATTTGAGAGAGTAAAATAGTCTGTTTCTGCCATAGGAACAGCAGTTTTCACTCCAAGCTACACCTGGTTGATCTTGCCGGCTCTGAGAGACAAAAGAAGACCAAGGCTGAGGGAGACCGACTAAAAGAAGGTCTGTAGGAAAAGGGCTGGTATAGCTTGGGTTTCTTTTGAGTTCATAAATCAAGTCCTTATCAAGAAAAGCCATGTGGTTCTTTAATATTTAAAATTAGCACTTTTTTTAATAAAAAAAAAAGTTGTTTTGTAAAAAGGACAGAAACTGGCCAATTCCTAGCCACTGAGGTAGCTCTACTCACTGTCATCTGTTTGTGTGCAGGTATCAACATTAACAGAGGTCTCCTTTGCCTGGGAAATGTAATTAGTGCTCTAGGTGATGAAAATAAAAAGGGTGGTTTTGTTCCCTACAGAGACTCAAAGTTAACAAGACTGCTGCAAGGTAAGAGACGGATCATGGCAAAGCCTAAATCTACTGATCCATTTTAAAAAACTATCAAAAAACCTAACAGCCATACAACTAGAGCCCAAAGTGGGAACTGCTGTTGACAGTGGTTGCGTTTGTTGGTTTGGTTCCTGTTCTCACTGTTGCTAGACCTCTTCTGTACTCTTCTTTTTAGGTTACAAATGCTTTGAGACAGGGACTCTTGAGTCTTGCTCTTTCACAGTTACTCTGTGATGGGAGGAAACATGATAAATTCAGTGCAGTTCTTCTGGTGGGGAGAAGGAGGATGAGAATTTTAAATCTGGAAGCAGCAGAGATCTGTTTTTATATCCTGATTAAAACTACTTACTGGAGTTTTATCACTACCAAAATGAAACTCATGCTGTCTGTGCCTTCAGTGTGCACTTCAAATATTGGTGGTTTTTTTTTCCCTCTTAATTTCTTCATGGTGCTTATTTTTAATAGTTGCTGTGGTCTTTTAATACATATTATTCAAGACAACCTTTAATATGGGTGTAGCTAGAATAATGCAATTTACTGGGAATTTTTGGATAGTTGAGTGATTTTTTAGAAAAAGATAGGCTTTTCCAGTATTTTTGTATCAGAAAATGCCTAATGCAAGGAAAGTGGATTATGCAGAGCTGGATGTGGGGCCTTCTTCTCTGGCTGAAAGCTTTAAGTAGCCAATATGCATTAGTGTGAAACCAGAGGATAAGATGCTGTGCAGCTTGATGATCTGAACGAATGTGCTAGTCAGTGCTTCTTTGGATTGGAGATCAGTGTGAATTGTGATGTCTGGATATCCACGGAGGTCTTGAGTAATACTGTGTGGGAGAAGGGAGGGGAAAAACCTGGAAGAACTATACTAGAAATTACTTATAGAAATTACAGTAGTTACCAAAATTATTCAACAGGACAACAATATCCCTGGAGCGTCCAATGTGAAAACATTGCTGCTCAGAGTTGAGGCAACTTTGGGACTCTGGTATTCAGAAAATGCTCCTGAGACAAAACTATACATAGATATAATCTAGCTGTAGCACGGAGATGTGCTATGCTGCCTTAAGTATCTTAATAGTGATGTCTGGCTAATTATTTTAGCTCTCTGTCAGAGCACTGATGGTGTCCTGTTTTCCTTCTCAGATTCTCTGGGTGGTAACAGCCACACTCTCATGATTGCCTGTGTTAGCCCAGCAGATTCCAATCTAGAAGAAACTCTAAATACTCTGCGTTACGCTGACAGGGCAAGAAAAATAAAAAACAAACCAATTGTCAACGTTGATCCCCAGGCAGCTGAGTTGCATCATCTAAAGCAGCAGGTACTGGACGCTTTCTTCATGTGGTAAGACCAGATTTAGCCTTTTGGTAATCAGCTCAGTGAATGCCAAGCACAGATATAGGACACCTACACAAAATACGGGGAAATATTCACTATGTGTTTCTCCATCTCTTGAGATGACCGTGTAAGTGCTGGACAGGGAATACGTGAATGCTTCTTGTAATTCTACAGCAACCGTTCCCTGTTACAGAAAAATTGTATCATTAGTGTGATTTACATAGGCCTTCCACTGGACAAAACATTGCTTGCCTGTTAGCCTACAGGCAAAGATAGAAATACAGTGATGGTTGCCGTGCTGCCTTCACCTGCCTCCATGCAGCAGAGTGGGAAGTGAAGAGCAGCTTGCGGTCAGCTTTGGAAGAGATAAGTTGCATAAACTGGAATTGGTTAAATCCAAAGCTAGAAGTGCTACGGAGCTTATCTACTAGAGATAGCTGAACCAGGCGCTCTGCGCTTACTTGGCAGCAAGTATATGATACAGCTTTCTTAGCTCTCCATAGGAACAGTCCATAGTCTGGTTTGAAATTGAGCCAGTAAAGTGGTTTTGATTTTGCATGTGAGCATTTGCTAGAGTTTAGTGAACACTTATTAATGTACTGTAAACTCAAATCCCGCATTCAAGTAGCTTAGGAAGGTGAAGGATCTGACTCTGTCTCACATGAAATGCAGCAACAGAGCATTGGTCCAGCAAAGTGTGACCTTCCCTTTGACTCAGTGAGTTCTCTGGCACCCCGCACAGAGTGGCATGTTAGCTGCCTGCAGGTGACTTAGCATGCTGAGCACGCTGTGACCTGAGCGCTCTTGGTGAAGAGAAGGTCGGGTTTTTTTTGCTAGTTTTTTTATGAACAAATTACTTCAGATACAGTAGAGACATGATCCCTTCCCACAGGAAGCAGTAAATAAATAGTAGCAGTAAATAAAATCTTGGAGCAGGTGACTCATTAAGACTAAGGTTCTGAATTGTGTTCTTTCAGCCATCTAGTTACTGTATGAGACAAACGTACAAGCAGTAATTGTTTGTGTTTATAGGTACAACAGCTACAGGTGTTGCTGCTGCAGGCCCATGGAGGGACACTCCCAGTGTCTATCAAGTAAGCTTTGTAGATTGTTCTCGATGTAGCTAATAGCCATCACACACCAGCAAAGGCTTTAGATCTCTTTTGCTCCAGATAGTACTGTAGAGTGAGGATAGAGCAAAATTATTGCTTTCTAAGAGGTTCTCAAGATTTTTTTTCTCCTTCTTTACATTTCGTTGTACTAATTGAAATTCCATGCATGTATGGGTCATGTAGTTTTGTAGCAAACCCCTTAGGATTACAGAAATCAATTGTAGGAAATAATTAGAGTTCATTGCCTAGTTCCTTTTTTAAGTATGTGTTTCTCAATCTTTCCATCCCTTCTTTCTTTCTTACCCTTCTACCTCTAAATATTTGGCACCTCTATGTCCATCTATCTTAAAAGAACAAAGCAAATGGAAGAGTTTGAACTGTGTGGATGTTGTCTAAGGATATTTCAAAATCCATGTTAATGTAGTTTACAGGCTTAGCATTGGTTAAACAGCATTATTTTTAAAAAGGGGTCTGTTTTCTTTTCTTGCAAGTGTCTTCTTTCAGTATACTGTATTCTTCAGAGATTTTCAATTCAGATTAGACTTCCTCCAGTCTTTCTATTCATCAGCTACAACCTGTATATGCTGTAAGTTATTTAGGAAACTTGGAGGTAATTTCAATGCTATTACAAACTTCTGAAGTTATGCTCACGAGCAAACTGGTCCTTGATATTTCAGTAGTATGGCACCTTCAGAGAATCTGCAGTCCCTGATGGAGAAGAACCAGTCACTAATGGAGGAGAATGAAAAGCTGAGCAGAGGGCTGAGTGAAGCTGCTGGTCAGACAGCACAGATGTTGGAAAGGATCATTCTGGTAAGGCTCAATTACCTGAGAGGAGCCTTAAGTTGCATGACTTTCCCTCTTAGCTGAAGATTGATAGCAGCTCTTGTACTAATGGCATGCTAAGAGTGTATATTCCTGCCAAAACTGGTGTTAGGACTTCCAAACTAGTGGAAGAAATTGTGGAAGACATTTTGGCGCATTGATTTGCAACAGGCTGACAGCATGTCTTTTGCTACAAATAAATTAGCTGTCTCTTACTTTTATCTTCCTATAATTCAGTATAATTCTGGCTTCTCTTAGACAGAACAAGAAAATGAGAAGATGAATGCCAAACTAGAGCAACTTCAGCAACACGCTGTGTAAGTCTGTTTCCATACCCTACTTGTGCTGAGGAAATGCATTTCAGCATTAAATGTTCTTGTTGGGATAAACTGGATAGTGTCTACTTACGTTTGTTCATCCAGAACTCGTTTGTATGTTCTGTGGGGAAGTTTATTTTATTGTCACGTGTGACACAAACCTGCCACACAAGACTCACGGACTTATTCCTACGTCTGCATTGCAGATGCAAGCTTGATCTCCAAAAGCTGGTAGAGACTGTGGAAGATGAGGAACTAAAAGAAAATGTAGAGGTGATTCGCAATCTGCAGGAAGTGTTGGTTCAGTTGCAGGTAAAACTGAATTTGAGGAGATGTGTGCCAAATGAATTCACTAATGGAATTCAGTGCTCTTATGCTGATGTGCTGAGCAGTGGATTTCACTCAGCAGAAGCCTTCTTTAAGGAGCCCAGGAATTAAAAGTATTAAATGACTCTTAACATCCGCTTCCAAACAAGCTGCACTTTTAATGCAACAGAAAGGCTACTTGTGGCTGCACGTGTTGGTGGGATGGCAGGGGGATGGAGGGAGAGGAGAGTCTCCATAAAATAATCTGATGGTTGGAAAGTAGTGTGGATTTACAATCCAAAGACTGGAAGCTGAGTTAGAAACTTGGTAGTTTTAACGAGCAACCGTAATTACAGAAACATGGAATTGTTGCATAGAAGTTACCAAATCTTTGTCTGATTGGGAACTTCTCTGTTCCACCTCACTAGACGTTTCCCCACCTGTCCCCAGATTCCTAACTCTTATGAGGAGCTGGCTGCCAATGCTGGAGTCTGGAGAAGACTAGGAAGAATGTCTTGTCCAGGCAGTCTGGGAGGAGTCTGTTCACTGTACAAAAGAAGTCAATGATATCCTCTTTTCAGGGACAGCTTTCTGGACAGAGAATAACCTATGTTGTCATTATAGACCAACAGGCTGCTATTAACTTCATATTTTCTACCTTTATACCAATATATTTTTTTCCTCTATCCTATACAGAGTGAAAGCGCTGCCACAGTGGAAGCTGTTGCAGAGATGGCAAGTTCTGAACAGGATGCTATAACTGTAAGTGAAGGGAGTCCTTAGTCTGCAGTGCAAACCCAACCAGGGCATGTCTTTATCCCATTACTCCTCTTTTATTTATGTCTATGCTGTTTTTTTTAATTCAAGTGACTGGTAAATAATACATCACATTGGTATGTGCTGCTTTTCTACACCCTTGTTTGCTCAGTTAGTTCAAGATCAAAAACCTGTGCTCATTTCTGAATACCTTTTTTTTTAATGTAAAAATTAATCTGAAGTGTTCTGCAGAAACTAATCACATAGTCAAAGAGCTTTAGATTGGCCTCTGCAGCTCATTGCTGTGTCTCCGACAGAAAGCAGAAACGGGACAGGATACCAAGAGATCTTCAGATGACTTCAGCACGCAGCATGCCCTCCGTCAAGCACAGATGTCCAAAGAGCTGATTGAACTGAATAAAGCCCTGGCTCTGAAAGAAGCACTTGCCAAAAAAATGACACAGAATGATAGTCAGTTGGAGCCCATTCAGTCCCAGTACCAGGTAAACTCTTACAGATCCTTACAAGAGCTATTTCTTGAAGTTTCTTTTTCCCCGATTCACGGATTCACTTTATGTTGAGGAAGGAAGGGAGAAGATCTGTCCTTTCACGAGCATGTTGTTGGGTCTTTTTCCTTAAGTTATGGTCACTGCCCCTTTGGGCATGGGTAAGAAGTTGACTACAGATGTCAGCAGAGGATGAGGAGAATCCATGTCTGATTATCTCCATATTGTCCTACCAGCTGAAGATGGTCTGTTCCCTGAAATAAGTTATTGGCCACTGCCTGTTCTATGTGAAATGGATTTCTCTACTTTTTACTCAGGGATTTACTTGGCCACACTGAGCCAAAATGCAGGTACTTCATTGTTAAATTTCATAGTGCAGCCAGCTGATCTGGCTTCCCTTATTCACCAGTTGTGATGGGATCTCTCATCTCTCAAATTGTTTGTATCATTTAGTTTAGATTAGAATGGTTCTATGGACTCTGATTTCAGTGTATTGAGGACTAACCCTTTTGACACGTGCTGTTTTTAAAAAATGTTTTACAACCTCTTGGAAAGAAATATGGTTCCTTAAGGTCTTCTGTCTTAAAGCTTTGTCTCTGAGGTCGGGGTTTTGAGGTTTTTCCTGTGAGGCTTACTACTCCTGTCCTTTCTAGACTAACATCAAGGATCTGGAATTAGAAGTCAGCAATTTGCAAAAAGAAAAGGAGGAGCTGATCCTTGCTCTGCACATGGCAAAGAAGGATGTCAACCAAGCCAAGTAAGACTGACTACACAAGCTGCATGGCCTATAGCACTGAAAATTGTGTTAATGCACCTGAAAAAATTCACTGTCTTGGTCTTACTTCAGCTATATGGAAAAGCTCTTAGTTTGGTGTAAGCACAGGATTAAGAACAGTGCACCACTGATCCATGGTAGTGTGACATACCAGGGAATACTTGTATAGACTGTAGATGTGTTTGGTAGAGTGTGTTCTGAGGCTTTGAAGGAGTAGGTGCTTAACTTTAAAAGAATAATTGGTGTTGGAAACTTACCTTAAACTAACATTAAAATCTGTGTTTGTTATTAGAGTTCAGAAAAGCAGCTACACATTTCTTGCATACACGTTAAAAAGCAAGCAAAACCAAGCAAAGAAAAAAACACAAATATATGTATCAGGGGAGTTATCCTGCCCACCATTCTCTTCTGTGGAGTTGAAAAGGAGGTCTTTATAATTCAGTTGTGAGGTGGGAAACTGGAGAAGTAGATAGAATATGAAGAAAAACTGGATTCATCTAACGTGGACGACTCAGGCCCTTGGTGCCGTAGCATCTCTTCTGGTAGCACTGTAGTGATCTTTTTGTTGTGAGTCCTGACTGTGAATGGTACCGTTTTCTGTAACAAGACGAGGGGTCAGCACAAGATTTTTCTGTGCTTCAACTCCTTAGTGCTGAGTCACTTGTAAGTAACTGGCCTTTTGTCCGAGACATTCTTAGTTTACAGAAGACCATTCCCCCGCCACCTGGTAAGTAGTCATTGAACCGTGAGGTACGGTAGGCTTTCTGGGCCTAATCTTCCCTTTCACATGCCATGCGAGTTGTATGAATTGCAAAGAAACCTGAAAGGATCAGTGGGAAAGATGATACAGAATTGCTTCCTTTTTCATATGGTATCTCTGAAGTTGGAGAACGCTTGTTTGAGAGTAACAGTAATTAGGGGCCTGTTCTCAAAGTGTGGTTTCTTTACAGGCTGAGCGAACGGCGTCGGAAAAGACTTCAGGAGTTGGAAGGGCAAATTAATGAGCTGAAGAAAAAGCTGAATGAACAATCAAAGCTCTTAAAGCTGAAGGAATCTACGGAACGCACTGTCTCCAAACTGAACCAGGAGATCAGGGTAACTAACCCTAGCAGTTCTCAGGCTTACCCCAGTGTAGCCAAAGCGGTTTCCAGACAGAAGATATTCACAATTTCTGTTTATTATGCTGAGGACACCAGTCTTTTGGTGAGAGGCTTTTGGCTACGTGACCGTCATTGCTAGTGTGATGCAGTAGGCAGATGACTACTGTGACTTGGAGGAAAAGAAGTCTGAAGTGTCTTCTGACTGTCCTGATAATTTGTTGCCTTTGTCAAGTCACTTCACTTTGAGTCCCATGAGTGCATCATGCGTATGTGTGTTTTCCTTTTTGGTGCTTTGCAAGCATCCTTAGGCATATACTCCAAGGGGGCAGCATATTGTGGTACTTCCTGTCCACCACCACCCCTTACACCCATATCCACAAACCCACAGCAGGGAAATGTAGGTCGACACTACCCAGGGTCAAAGCATTAGATAATTTTTCCAGCCATTTCTATATTCCAGGAAATGAAAACCCAAAGGGTACAGTTGATGCGCCAGATGAAGGATGATGCTGAAAAATTTAGGCAGTGGAAACAACAGAAGGACAAGGAAGTGATCCAGCTGAAAGAACGGGTGAGCAAACAATAAGCCCCCAAACAGTACCTCCCTCTTCAGAGTGAAACAAATCATTAATGTCTTTGCTGCAAGGCTTTGTTTAATTTGCAAGCATCTGGAAAAACATCTGGGGAATGCTTTGAAGATAACAAAACGTTAGCTCATACGGTTACCACCTTTCGCCACTTGTAAAAGGACTTGCTTATGTCTGGAACACTTAAAACTATCGATAGTCATCATCATTCAACTCTAAAGTAGAAGCAAAAAATATTTAATACTTTTAAGTATTTAAAGTTGTAGGGTTGGGCCACAAAATGGGAGGTATTCAACCTTTCAAAGGAATATTGAATCTCCAGGTAAACAACAAGTTAATTAAATACATCTGGCTTGTAGCATTCATGTGTAATGTTTAACATACATCTGTACATCTTCATTTCTGATCTCACAGAAATTCTTGCTGTAAAAATCTTACTCTCCAATATTTTGGATGATACATTTTAAGCTCATGACTTGTAGTCTCTTACAACCTTCAGGCTCCTAAACCTTTTTTGGTGGAAATTGTGGAGCCTCTTCTCTAGTCATTTTAAGCCTAAGAGCCAGTTGTTCCCAATGGCACTGCATGGCTTAAGCTTGTAATGATCAGTGAAATCATTGTCATGAAGCTGTTATTGTTCTGTAATGCATCTCTTCTGTTTCAAGAAGTGTGAAACTGGCCATAGGTATTAAGGTGACACGTAATTTTCCATCCGACTTGTTTCTATGCAGGATCGCAAGAGACAGTACGAGCTACTTAAGCTTGAACGAGACTTTCAGAAGCAGGCCAATGTCCTTCGGCGCAAAACAGAAGAGGTAGGGAGTCAATACCTGCTGCAAACTCCTGACCGGTTCCTAAACGTCTGAAAAATGTGGTTGGAGGTTGCAATCTGAATACCTCATGTTTTCAGTCAATAGATATAAAGTGAAGTAACTACCATACCATTTTTTGTGTAAACTATCTTGCAGGCTGCAGCTGCTAACAAGCGCCTAAAAGATGCTTTGCAGAAACAACGGGAGGCTGCGGATAAACGGAAGGAGAGTCAAAATCGGGGAATGGAAGGAGTTGCTGCACGAGTAAAGGTGTGTACCAACTTTTTGTGCATCCCCATAAGAACAAGGCAAACTTAGCTTTGTTAACTCATGAGGTGCTGCTGGGGTTGATGGCTGGAGAGCAAGGGGTTGGAACATGGAGTTACTTATTAAGGGAAGCAACTTGATTATGCAGTTCAGCTGTGAAGGCATTTCAGAGAAGGAGCCTGTCCTTAAGCTGAGACCGCAGTGAACCACTGTACTGTTTTTCCTGCAGGGCTGGCTGGCAAATGAAGTAGAGGTTCTCGTTAGTACTGAAGAGGCTCGACGGCACCTTGCAGACCTTCTGGAGGACAGAAAGATTTTGGCACAGGAGCTCCTTCAGCTTAAGGAGAAAAAAGACTCTGGGGAAAACCCACCTCCAAAGCTCCGGGTAAGAGGGAAATGCCTTGTTACCTGTCCCACATCGACGATTGCTTGGCAAGTACTGTGCCTTACTCTTACTCCTATTTGACCCCTTCCCTCAGAAGGGAGGTAGTGATGGTTCCTTTTCTGGAAGAAAGGATTTAATGTTCTTACTGTCCTGTGACATGTCAGGGAAGAGCTGCTTAAGTAACCTGTTACTTAATGCAATGAATCTGATGGATGTGAGTGGGTCACAGCTGTTATCAAAGACTATTGGGAAGAAACAATGGGATTTAAACTGAAGAAATACTTGAAGGCTTTTATAATACTACTACTACTTTTTGCTGAAATGCCTATAAATGAAAGATTGGCTCACATGCATTGCTTCAGATATTGCTCACTTCTGTCTATTGCTGTAATTCTGTAGAGGCGCACCTACTCCATCACAGATTTGCAGGCATCAGAGGCAGACCTTTCTCTATCAAAGCAGATAGAAAGCCTGGAAACTGAGATGGAGCTCAGGTAAGATATTACTATAAAGCTGATTTGCAGAGCTTGCACCTTAAACTGTTGGCTTTTTTTAACCTTGTCTTTATCTGCAGCTGTGCTGTGAAACAGAAGAGAAATTGGAATAATTCATTCAATGACAATGAAAATTAGAAAATAAGACGATATGGTTTTCCTGGTTTTATTTTTTTATTTTTTAATGCAGGGATTTAAGGACACAACTCAGTCACTAAAATTGTTTTATTCTTAGCTGTTTACAAGCATTTGTGAGTGAGGGAAACGCCTCTTTTAACTGGAGGCGTGGAGGGGAGGAGAGACTGATGTAGCGTGACAGCTGGAGTCTACGTTTCTAAGCAGTCACAGTATTAACTTGAACTATTTTGTCTAATATTCTGATAACAACAGTTTTAGCCCAAGTTCTCTTCTGTGTTGTGACTTCAAATATGTGTATTCTTCCAAAGGAGTGCCCAGATAGCAGACCTACAGCAGAAACTGTTAGATGCAGACAATGGAGATCGCGTGAAACAGCGTTGGGACAATATTGCAACAATTCTCGAGGCTAAATGTGCTTTGAAGTATCTCCTTGCAGAGGTAAACTGAGTCTACCTATTTTAAAACTTTAATTTTTAGTAATGAAGTCTGCTTAGCCAGGAATAACAGAAGTGAATAATAGGCTGACAGCAGAGATGATGAATTCAAGTGAAGTGTTTTTGTGAATGAGGTTTATTTCCCCTCATGACTTCTGATTAAAATATTCTTCTCTACTGCAGATCATTTTGGGTAGTGAAATCGAAAAAGATCAGGGAAGAGGGAAACAGTATAGACGTGGGTCTGGAGGTGCCAGTTAAAACTCTGCTTGCAGAATGCTTACATGATAAGAGTAGAAGGGAAGAGACAAATTTCAGAAGTGGAAGATAAGAGGATAAGGTACCTAAAAAATAATTCCTGAATAAATAGGCAATCTGCAGGAAAAAACAGGGCAGTACTCTGAGATCAGAATGGATGTTGGGAGGGGAGAAGATCGAACAAGATTGTCATTCAGTTGATTCAGCAGTGGTCCGATTCTTACTCTCTTCTACTGCCCATCACGTGGCAGTCCCTGGCACCCGGAGACTAATGGAATAGAATAATGGAAATTATATGGAAGAGCATTGGTATGGCAGGGGGTCGTCTCTTCCCCCGTGTGCTCAGATTTAACATGCTGCAGGAAAGGAAATTAGGAACTGTTAACAAGGTCTCCTGCTATCTGTTTTGCACTTCCGTACTGGCTGTCAGATGTCTAGCTCTGAATGTCGCACTTATTCCCCTTGTTGAAGTGGCTGTTCCACTTCTTAGGGTGGTTGGCAGTTAAGCAGAAGTGCTACACCTTCAGACTGCGTTATTTCTGTCCCAGTGCACGCTATGAAATGTGGAACCAAGCAGTCACCTTGCTTCTGTCTTTCAGCTGGTCTCCTCCAAAGTGCAGGAAAGCAAGCTGGAGAGCAGCCTTCAGCAGAGTAAAGCTAGCTGTTCAGACATGCAGAAGATGCTGATTGAAGAGCGAAACCACATATCAGAAATGGAGGCTGAATTCCAAAATCAGCTTTTGGTACAGGAACAACAACACCAGGAGAAGGTAAAACAGGGGAGCTCTCAAGATTTCTGTCACTTGCGTCTTAGAACTCTGATTCCCGGATTTGCTCATAGATAAAGGCAGTGGAGACATCCTGAAACTGATCTGTTGCTTTGTGATTGATGGAGATTTGTTGGACTCTTGCAGGATAGGTAACAAAAGCCAAAGAAATCTCCCTATTCATCTTCTGTCCCTTGCAAGCTATCTTATTCAGTAACTTTTCACAGTGTTTTAAGTGTGAATGTTACATCTCAGCATAAGATAACTTTGAAAGGAGATCAGGGCAAAATAATGCTAGAAATAGCGGAAAGCATCTTCTTTCTGAAACTGTCTAGGCCTTTCATGTCTGAGCTGCCAGATATCTCTTTAGGAGTTCACACCTCTTCGTCTGTTATATTAACTTGCTTTTAGGTTCTGTACCTGCTTAGCCAATTTCAGCAAAAAGAAGCAGCAGAGAAGAAACTGGAAGATTCGTTAAATGAGCAGGAGAAACAGCTGCAAGAGCGACTTAAGTTTCAGGTAATGTCTGGATGTGTTGGTTTTTTTTTTTTCCAGAGGCTACTTGTTATGGGCACATGTTAATTGGAATAGTCGCTTTACAGTGAGGAACATGCAGAGGAGTTTGAGGGCATTTCCATTTGTAGCTAAGATTAATACATTTACAGTTATTTAATGGAAGAAGAGACATTCTTATTTGAGCCTGAAGAGCAACTGTTCCCCGAGACCTACAGAATCTGACTGGCTCATGCAGACTTCTATGCTCAGGATACCTTTAGTTAAGATGGTCAACATGTTATTACTAATCTTTTGCTGAGCACGGCTCCACTGTGATATTGGTGGTAGAATAGCTTTAGCTAGACCGTATTAGCATGGTACACACTACCTTGTCTTGTCACTTCCTGCAGAAGGGCATGTTCAGTGATGCATTAGGGTAACATCCATCCTAGGTGCACCTAATTTGCCAGTAAGCCTTGGAAATAGAGGAGATTTTAGATCCTAAGTTGTCAGCGCAACTGAAAGGATCCAATATTATGCATAAAACTGGGTAGTAGCACTAATGATTCTCCTGATCTAGAAGTCAGACCTGATGTCTTATTGTAAAATATAGAGAAACCCCTCTGATGTTACAAGAAAGATCCAAACGTAAAAATCTGTCCCAAACTACTACTTGTCCTACCCCCACGTAAGCCTATAGATTTCATTTTGTATTGTGAACAGGAGGAAGAGCTGGAGAAAATGAGGGAGATCTGCGAGAAAAACCAAGAACTTCTCCAGGAAAATGACACTCTTAAACAGGTAGAGATCTGTACAGACATAAGTCACACAGGAGCATCTTGGCAGTTGGGTTAGTATGCTTCACAAAGCTAACTTTTGTCCCTCCTAACAGAAATTGCTGCTTCTCCAAGTTGCCAGTGGACAGAAGCTCCGTCGCATTCAGCAAGGGCCACCCGAGTCTCCAGATTCTCCTTTTGATTACATTCCACCCAAAGTAAAGTTGCTGCATACCAATGTTCATTCTTGTATTGTACCTAGGTTCTTTCTGAATGTTAATGCTGGCCACTAATAATCTTGGTATCTTTCACCCATGTTGCTTTTTACAAAGTATCTTGTTACGCTTATTGTAGTAGGCCTGTTCTCTACATCAGATGGTCCCTAAGGTTTCTGTTTTCAAAATAATTCTGAAAGTGGTTTGCATTTTTTTCCATCTTAAAAAAAAACAACAGCACAAAACGCAACAATGATAAAAAAGCCACATTTCCTCAGTTTAATTATGTCTGACTCTGCATGCTTCTTAGTAATCCAGGTGTTTTTCTCTGTAGCATTTCTGGTCTTTGAATCCTGGAGCAAGGTACCTGTTATAGCACACTTAATCATGGCTCTGCAAAAGATCCAAAGCTTAGTGCTGAGAAGAATAAATGATATGTGTTATAGTCTTGGCAAAATAGTTTTATACTAATTTTTCAAGGATTTGTCAACTATATTTTTATGGACTCTAGCACTTTAAACTGACTGCTTAATTGAACTTTTAATCCTTGCCAGTTTGATCATTTGTCTCTTCCCTTCCCTAATCTTCTTGGCTGTCTGAGAGGAACGGGGATATGGTGGTGGGACTCTAAAGTGCCTTAATAAAATGTAAATCCACTATTGTTTCTTCTGGGGCCTCAATCCTTGTAATTTCTCTGTGTATAGCCAAAGACCCGCCGGCAAACAGTAACAAAACCCCGCGCACCAACCCCAGAAATGGATGTAGAAGAGCTTTTTCTGACTCTGCGGAGTCTGGAGAGGAGAAGGAGGATGCAGAATGGGTTCCAATAAAAGCAGTCAAAGGAGCAAAGAAGAGCATCATGGGGGTAAGATCTAGTTACTCTTTGTCACTTTACTAAAAAGGGAATCACCTGCATCGCTGAGCATCTAGCATGTGTACAGCCCAACAGTGAGATTGCAGCGTCTCCACCAACTGTTTATTATAATAGTATTATTGTAATAGAACTGCTGGTATTGGTTATTTATGATCTTCAGACAGAGCAAACGTCTATAGACAACAACACCTGCCTAAATAGAAGATAACTTGTCCAGTGAAAAAAACTACCACGAGCAAAACACGTTCTCTTTTACTTCTGGGTGTGCAACTGACCGAGATCTTTTAGACAGCAGCAGAATATTGAGCCCTAGCAGCTCCTTTGTTCCTTCTTGGAGCCTCTTTTAGCGGGGAAAAAGGGATGGTCTGTCACGTATCTCTATATACTGTTCCCACAGTGGTGTGCTGTGGCTCCTTAGTCCCACTGACAGAAGCTTCAGCTTCTGTGTTCTGTTTCCATCAGCCTGCTGGGCTTTGAAGCTTCAGCTTCCTGCTCAGTTAATTCCTCACAGTGTGGAAGAGGTGACTCGATGACGATCTTGTTGAATGTAAGTCACTCTGAACCAATGGACATCTCTGGGTTTGAACTGCTATAAAGCTGGACCTCCATCATGAGATGTCTTTGTACCCTATTACAAAGGGTAAATTAGTGCATGTTTTACTATCGTGTGACTGAAAATGTCAGCAGTTCCTACAGAAAAGCTTAGGAATTTGAAAGGCTGGCTTTAGTTTCTTTCACTGGTGCTTGTCACCCTGCTGAATTCTGAATTTACTCCGAGTGGTTTGGGTTTTGGTGCATTCTTTTCTTCCACACTGCAGGAAGGAGGGTGTGCGTTTGGCACCTGGTTCTTCTGTGTTCATGCACATAGCCCAGGGGAACTGCAGTGCAAGTTGTTTCTCAGTTCTGAAATGTAGCTTGGGGTGTCTGGGCCATGCAGTCTGCTATTGCTTCATGTACCCGGACTAGCAAAGAAAATACCTCCTCTGATCCGTGAAATAGCTCAATTGGGTCACCTCCATCTAGATGGAGGACCCTAGGTACGTTGATGGTGTTTTTCCTAGTGCTTAAATGTTAGCTTGTTCAACTGGCACTGAAGGTTCCTTTTGGATAACTTGAAGTCAGGCACTGGATAATCAAAGATTCTTATTTTGGGGATACTGAAGCAAGAGATGGCTCTGTAGGTGGAAAGATCTTACTGCTTTTCCTGAGATGTGGGACTAGCAATGAAATAAAAGGTTCGTGATAGCTTGGAATAGTACTGTCCTTCAGGCTGCTTCAAGCGTTGACAACTATAGCAATCTACATGAAGTCTATAAAACGCCAAAGCTCTTTCTGCACAGAACTCTTCTCTTGCTTAGTGCTCCTGCAAGGGCCGGTGTGGAAACAAACAGTGTGGCTGCAGGAGGCACAAGGTGGGCTGCACTGGAGGCTGTAACTGTGACTCAACAAAATGCAGAAATAGAGACCCCGGCTTTCCGGTGAGTAGCGCTTGTAACCCAACATCCAGACTCCACAGTATGTTTAAGCGAGTTTGGATGAATGGATAATCAGTTACAGTGCTGGCATACATGCGGGGTTTGTCAAGCTAAAGCGAACACACCTCTCTGAAACCTGTGTAAATGTCACTGTAATTCACTGTTTTATCCACGGTAATTGAGTCCAAAGTTTTCTACTGCAGTGCCAGGCTTTCACGCTAAAGTAAAGAAATTTGGGCAACGTCCAAAGCCACATATATTCACCTAGTGCTAGTTGTTAGCCAGCAATCTGAGGACAAGCAATTTGTCCTTTGTTAATCCCACTCAGTAAATAAAACTTGTATGTTGTCATTAAGTATGAAAGCTTAATCTATTTAAATATTTATATTTGTTCCTTTTTTTTTTAAAGGAGTAGAAGGGATAATTAAGGGAGGTCAGTTGTAGCATCAGGGTGGTTCGTGAACAACGGATATTCATTAGACCTCTTGCCTGAAATGTATGCTGTATTCTTGGATCTTAAAGATTTGAAGCAGAAACCTCCATAGTAATTCTTTAATTATTTGCTATTTCATGAAAGTGGTTGCCTGACAGAGGCACCTAGCATCCTGAAACATGAATTACTTTGGAACTAGAGAGAAAGTGGCTTAGAGATCCTTAGAATTTCTTCAGCTGTTGGTGGGAAAAGAGGGGCTAGATATTGTAAAAGTGCTTCAAAAGAACTCTGTCCCTCAGGATGCCACGGTGTGTGAGGACCAAACAAGGGACTCTGAAGGTTCCTTCAAACTAGAAGACCCTACTGAAGTGACTGCAGGAGAGACCTTCTTTCAGCCTGTGTGTATCACCCCAACTACAAAGGTACTTGCTAAAGCCTTTTTTTATTAAAAAAAACAAACAAAACATCATGGTACATACACATTCAGAACCACTCGGCATGTTTAGTGATTGGATCTAAAGGGTGGTGGTTAACCAAGAAAATAAACTGTGCTAGAAAACTGAACAGAATACAGCTGTTAAGTCAGCTTGTATTTCAGTTTTGAGTCTGCTGAATTCTGAAGTTTTCATACTAAAACTGCCACGTAGGCTTTCTGTGAAAGGAATTGGAGCCAACACGCTGACTTCACCCATATTGACTCTTGTATTGCCGTACAGTCCTGCTGCACCTCCCAGCAGTGAAAAGAGACTGGGAATTGAGGAACTAGGATAAAATAATATCCACATCCAAGCTGGTCTTATGCCAGTGTGTAGTCTGACTTGGCAGATGTAGTTTTGCCTCAGGTAAACTGAATGACTTCCCTGATACATACCCTCTGCACACTATTCCTGATGCTGTCTCATCCTGCCCAGCCCATGACAGGCCTTCAGAACTTTGACACGAGTCAAGAAATTTAGCAATTCTTGACGCTGGCCAGACAACTTCCGTATGCACTGTCGCCATGCTCCAGTGCAAGCTGTTTGGCTTCAGGGTGGTGACCAATTCCGAAATTGTCTTCCTCACTTTCCTGATAGGTCCTGAAAGATATCACAGACCAAGAAGTGTTCATGAAGAAGCCCAGCGCTGCTGCTTCTGTGCTTGTGATGGATGAGGAGTCCCAAGAGAACCAGCTGCCGTTTGTGAAGAGAAAGAAGAGAATGCTAAGTAGCAACACCAGCTTTTTCTCAGGTTGTACCCCTATCAAAGAGGAAGCTGACTGAGCCACGACTGACAACTGGGTCGTGCTGCACTTCTTTACACCACAGATGAGGGTGACTTTTTTTAAAGGAAAAATAGTGTTGGGAACTCTTGCTGCAGTGTAGACTTGTCCATTGTCCAGCCTGACAGCTGCAGGGAGCACCAAGGGAGTTGAGCACTAGTTATTGCTAGATTGTGTCAATTCTTTGTAAATATTTGTATGTGTGGGGCCTGGGCAGATGTCTTCTACAAGGATGATGGTGAGACTTTCCTCTTTGGAATTTCTGGAGTGAGTGCAGATGATTTATCCAGGTTGTTCGTTACAGCTGCCTTCCTCACCCTGAGCTGTGAATGTGTCGGGTACAGATAATACATGATCTTGAAAGAACTTTGCATTTGCACTGGAAATCTTGGCTCTGTCTCTTCCAATACAATATGAGGAACTGTTCTAAACTGCCATGTGGGATCCGCTGGTGCTTGATTCTGAGGAGGCACTGTTTGCAGTCTTAAACTAGCTAGCAGATATGAAATGCCAGTGTTCTTGTACCATTTAGGGCACTGGTCTATTCTTTTTCGATGAAGTTAGAAACTTGCTAGCCCTATGTGAACGTTTTAGTAATTTTAATTTGTTTTTGTAGCTTTAATAAAGGAAATACTTTGGAAAAAAAAAAAGGCCAAACTAAAAAAAAAATGACCCTGTCTTTCTTTATTGCCTGCGTGGTTCTTGGTATCCACTCCAGGATCTCTGTGATTAGTATCTCTTATTAAAATTGGTTTCAGAACTATTTTGTTGGTTGCTGTGTTCAGCTTTAGAATTTTTCTGTTATATCTTAAAAAGTAGGCAGCCCGATTTGTGTAATGCTTTCTTTTCCTTTACAGCATGAAGAAAAGTGAAACTGTTTGCCTTTTCCTATGCTAATTTCCTTTTCTCCAGTGGAAGCATTGGAGAGAATTGGTAATATTGGAGAGAATTACCATTGGTAGTGGTAACAACTGAGCTCTACCCCGTGTCTTGTGGATGAGTGGTGCATTAGCACTGTACCTTCCTTGGGCTTTATGTGTGCTTTAGGTTTATTTTTTGGGCTCGGTGCTGTATTAACCATGGCTAGGTGGCTTCTGGGCCGGTGCAAGCTGAGCAGGCTTCTCAGCCCAGGAGCTGTTCAGACATGCCTTTAATAAACATCTACGGGGAAGAGGAAGGTTTCTCCTAAATGAGGTTAGTATCGCGGTGAGTGAGCGCCATGCCTCTGCCTTTGCTGTAGCTGTTGATGACGGGTCGGGGCAGAGCTGGGCTCTGTGCAGGCCCCTGTGTGTTTGCAGCACGAGCGGGGTGATGGAGGCACTGCAAGTGTTCTGGTGGTAAAGCTGTGCTCAGGCTCGGGCTGCAGGTAAGTGCTGTCTGTGAAAACTGCCTGCATGTGGCCTGCTCACCAGAGAGCTGTTTGTTAGGTGACATCTCTGATAGACTCTTTACTTTCCAGGTAAAAAGTCCTGGATAGTTCAAGACGCTTGTTTCAAAGTGATTTAAACAAGCTTGTAAGCTGTGAGTCCTTGCAAGAGGGGAAAGGTGCTCATCTCACCCCACAAGCCGCCTTCCCCTCCTTGATGCAGGGATGTTGAGTGACTCACGACTGGCTCAGAGCTGGAACAAAGACGGGACAAAGGAACCATCTGTGCAGGTAAAATGGTACCAACTGCCTGTGGCTTCAGTAGACTTGTCCTGCCTGTCGAGAGGAGCGCACCGCTCCCCCCGCGTGTTTGTGGGCTGTGTGTGCAGGGAGCCTGGGGGGGTGGCTGAGAGCAAGGTGTGAGAGAGTATAAAGCTACATATATATATATATGTGTACGCATATATAAATACATCTAAGTATATTAAAAAGGTAGCTGTATGCGTACGTAGGAGAATATAATTTTATTTATATGTATGTGTTTTAGAGTGCTTCACATTTAGCTATGAATGGGTGTCTGAGAGTGATTATGGCTCTATATCCTGTAGTCTATCACACATAAAAAGGTATAAATAAATATTTAAAAAAGATGTTACTGTAGCAAGAATCTACACGTGTAAGTATGTTAGTAGGTGTCTGTGAGAGTGTATGTTTTTTATCAAATATAAATTATATATTTATTACATGTGTAATATACAGGTTATATATATGTATGTTAAATATATTAAGAAGTGTCAGAGTAAAACTACAAGTAGATATATAAATATGCATATTACACAGATAAAGAAAGAAAAGGGTGAGTGTGTGAAGAAAGCATGAGTCTAAATATGTATGTATATAAAAGGAGCTTTGTGAGAGAGGTGCTTCGCGTACAGGTACTCAGAGAATCTAATTTTATCCATGTGTGTATTACAATACATGCAAGACTGAGACAGTTGTGGGTATGGCTGAGTATACGTGTATATATATATAATTATATACATAGAGACATACAATTGATGTACAGCTAATACATTATATGTTATACATTATATTGTAGATGTGAAAAATGGTGTATGAGACTGCAGAGAGAGTATAAAAATACGTATGCATGTGAAGAAAACCAGGTGAGTGTGTTTTAAAATATATATACATCATATACTATACATATGTATTACACAATATATAGAGTATAATATGCACAATATGTAATATATAATTCATAACACAATGAAGTATTATGTAGTGTGCTATATATTATTTTATACTAATATAAAGATGAAAGGGTGTCTGAGACTGGGTGTGTATATGGAATATAAATGCATGCCTATAAAAGGTGACTGCATTACTGTGTGTGTGTGGAATAAAGCTACAGATGTAGCTGTGTAATACAGGTGTAAATAAACAGCATAGATGAGTTAGTTATATTAAAAAGTAGGTGTGTATGAGAATATATAATTAATCTACATATACATAAAATATATTACTACTTTATTTGTATACACTATTCTTATAAGTATAGTGTCTGAAGGAGTACAAGCTGTGTATAATGCATATATTTATTATATTGCATATATTCATCATGTCATGTTACATGATTGTCATGTTACATGAGATTGTGTATAAATACAGATTATGTACATGTGAGATGTCTGCATGTGTGTATAATACAACGATGTGTATATACATACATATTTCTAATATATTTTAAAGGTGCCTGAGAATGTGCTTATGTGCCTGTATAAGTAAATAAGTAAATATTCCCTCTCGTGTGTGTGTGTAACACAAATGTACACGCACATCTAATTTGGGGTGGGAGGCTGAAACACTTTTTTCTTCAATCCTTCTATAAAGTTGAAAACTAACCCATGTACTCTTCCTTTTTCCACAGTGAAAAGAAAGCTTTATTCAGCACTTCTTCAAGCAAAAACGACTGAAAAATCATGCCATAATTACGAAGGATACATTCAGCAACCTCAAAACCTGTAAGGAGGTAGCTGGTGGTAAGGGATGTGGGGGGTTGTCCTTCACTTATGAAAAAGTAGTGCTGTAAAGAGTTAGCATTCTTTTTTTGTATCCTTCTAAACACCAGTGCATTCAGTTACTTGTGCCCCTTTAAGGGTCTTACTAGGAAAACTGGTTTTGCATTTGCAACCCAATCAGAATTCTCACACCAGCTCTTCAAGCCCAAGTTGTGTCAAGAAAAGAGGCATTACAAATTAAAGCATTTACCAAAAGCCATTATTACAAAAGCACAACACTTTATTATTTAATATATATAAAAACAATTAAATTTGTTCTTCATTTTTTGTTTAGCACAGCATACCTGGGATCTCCATGCACAACAGAAGCATCTTCAAGTACCTGAAGCACCAAATCAGACACCTGAAGTCAAGTTCGGAACAATTTCCCCTTCACCGGATCCCCCTTCATGCCACGATGACAGTGAGTTTACTCATTCACATGTAAAAATGGAAGCTTAACCAAATGACATCTGACAGAGAAAAAACTCTTTGGAAATAAATAATAAAAAAAAAGTTGGGGTGGGCTTTTACCTCTTCCACTAACTTCAGGTAGGGTTGTGGGTATTTTAGTAGGTGTTAAGGCCAACAGCTTTCATGTATTAATGAATACAGGTGATCAGGCTAAGTATTCTCCAGACAAATCCTCCTTACTTCTCATCTGTATTTCTATTGCTAAGAGAACATCCACAACTGCACATGGAGAATAACGCATACAACTAAAAGCCAGAAGCTGTAAGTGTGTTTCAGGGGAAAAAAAAAGTACCCCTAGATGCTTCCCTCCTGGCACAGGACTTCTGTTTTTTTTATTTGAAATTTAGCATCTATGTCACATTCTACACTACCTAGTGTTTCCTAAATAATATTTTATTTGGCACAGAAGAGTACTACAAGCAACTGCCTCGCCAGTCTGCAGAACCACGGACTCTTCTGTTTGAAGTAAGGCAACAGAAGAGAGGTGAGGACTGCACGCCCGTCTAACAGCGACCAGTGCTCAGCCCTGCTGTTGAGGTTCAAAAGCCATTAAAGACCAGAAGAAAAGATTACTTGCTTTTTAGTCTTTCCACAGGATGATGATCTCTCTCTCTCTCTCTCTCTCACGCGTGCTATACCCAACTGCATACTACCAGATTATTTACAAGCTATCATACACTTTACAGCAACACTCGGAAATAAACCCTATCAGACTCAATATGAATCACTGAAAAACAGGATGGGACGGGACAGTCTCTTCACAAATTATCATAGTCATCATCATCTTCATGCTTCCTCTTCAGGGTATTTGTTTCATTAGATGTATTCTGGGATGATACCATGTTTGTAGTAATAAGAATGTTCTTTGGTCCAATTAATGAAGGATTAATTAGGACATTCTGAACTGTCGGTGTAGTTGGTGTGGCTGTGAAGAAAAGAAATAAATAAACAGCTTGAAAAGTGATTTTCCTACACTGAATTTCCTAAACTGAATTTCCTACACTTCCAATTTCCTAAATATTCTGCTAAAAACACAAAAAGCTGTGCTGATCCGAGAAGACAGTGTTTTACAGCGGGCATTTTACCTGCTTTGACCGTTGTCTGCGAAGACGGGATCTGCACGGTGAACCTCTGACCAGTCAGCGACACTGGGGTGCCGACTTTTGTTGAAACAGATACTGTCTGTGCTGAAGGTGTACCTAAAATTTAGAACAGTTCAGTCAAAATAAAAGTAAAGAAAACACACACTTTTAAGTCTGCTTTCAGAATAGAACTTACTGTTTTCAAAGTAATAAGAACACATAGGAACGCATTGATACTGGATATTCAGGAGTCAGCTTTTCAGGCAAAACTGCAAGTTTACCACAACCACTGACATTCAAGGCTAGCTACAAACGCACGCGTTAACAGGGAAGTGCTCACGCTTGGTCGCAGTTCTGTGAGCTTCTAACAATGGGTTTTATTTACTGCTGTTTGTAGCTCTATGTAGCGCTTACATTGAAAAAAAAAACACTCATTTGTTTCGTGAAGTCTCTTCACATATAGAAATTACCAGAAATACAGGACTAAAACCAGAGGCCAGTTATGTAAACAAATACCAGATTACGGTCATCTTTTTGAAATGAACTTATCCTGTTAGTTAAGGGGCCGAATGCCACCACGTTCAGGTGGCACCCAACACTATCAGTGCTTGAAGCAGGCTTTAAAAACATCCCCCAGGATTTTTTCCTTCATAAAATCAACATAAGAAACCCACAGTGATCTGTTTCTTACCTAAAGTAGGGGTGCTGGGCCTGCTGCTCACTGCACCGACGCTCAGGCGAGGGACTGTTATTCTTCCTGCAGAGGAGGACACCTGGCAAGCGAGAATATTTAGTTAACATCACATTAGAAAGTAAAAGTTCTTAACATGAAAGTTAGAAGTGGTTCCTCCCCCAAGCCCACAGAGAGCCTATTTCACAGCAATAATTTGTTAGATCACGATTTGTGTTTGAACATGAAGTTCTCAAACTCCATGGATACGAGCTGGAGAGCTTGTGGGCTCATGGATCTATACTAATGCCCTACCTTCCTTTTGTCTTTTCCAAGCTAAAATATGACTTGAGGATTTTGCTTTAAGCCTAAGAAAACTCACAGATACACTTTTTATAGACTTTGAAGTTAAACAGCAGTAAGAATCCTTGCAAATCCCTAGAGACAAAGACCACTAACATAATTTCAAGCCCTATTTGCACACACCTGTCCTCCTGAGGTGTGAAAAAACCCAAGCCCGGTAGCTCTCCTGACACACAAGGCTCACGTTCGGTGTGCGCAGCCCTGCCGAGCCCTCACCTTCTTCTGCAGGGACTTAAGCCTGTAGTTGGGCGCCGTCAGGCAGTATCTGTCCGGCGGCAGCCTGGGCCCGGAGTACGGCTTTATCAGCGGCAGCGGCGTCTGGTTCTTCTGCCTGGCGATGTCTAGGAGGAACTGAGGGCGGGCGGTGAGCTCCGGGCTGCCGGCAGGGCCCCGCGCCCGCCCGCCCGCCCGCCGCACTTACATCGCGGGGCGGCGGCGAGGTGAAGGACTGGTCGGTGCGGCACTGGATGGCCAGCCGCACGTCCTCGGCGTCCACGCTCGGCTTCTTGGCGTGGCTCGAGTACACCTTGGCGTCCTCCAGGATGGTGGTCACGTACCCTGCGGGCACACGGCCGCTCGCTGCCGCCCCCCGGCCCCCGCCCGCCGCCCGCAGCCCCCCCCCGGCCCGGCCCCGCCGCTCACGGTACGCGAACTCCAGCATCTGGTTGATGACGCGCGGCTCGTACTCCGTGATGCCCATGTCCTTCAGGATCTGCGCCATCACCTGCGGGACAGAAGCACGGCTCGGCACGGCTCGGCCCTGAGCGCTCGGCCCTGAGCCCTCGGCCCGGCCCGGCCCGGCCCCCCGCCCCGCTACCTGCGCGTCTTTGGGCGCGCTCTTGGGAGACGCCATCTTGGCCGGCTCCATCGCTTCCACCGCCCCCTCCCGCCGCCCGCTTCCGGCCACGTGACCGGGGGCAGGCGGGAGTTGCCATGGAGACGCGGCCTGGCTGTGAGGCGCCCGTTGCCAGCCAGCCTTTTTTATTTATTTATTTTTAAGTGGTGCGGAAATTAACTTTAGTTTTTAAATAAAGATACCCGTGACAACAAAGTAATACACCAAAGCATGACCAGCTCAGGGAATTGCCCCCCAAGCTTCATTAACGCCCCCCTTCTGCCCAGCGATGAAGCAGCAGGGCTGTTACCTCACTCACAGCAACTTGTTAAAGTGTCGCATCCCCAGGATTAAAGAGAACCGCGAGTATTGGCAGCATGGCTCATGGCTTTCAAAGCTTGTTTTCATAGCTTAGAAGCTCCAGAGGATCTTTATATAAATTCCATGCGAGTCTCGTCAGAAGTTCCTCTCTCGCTTTCTAAGGGAAAACAGAACAACAACAAAAAATTGGTTTCATGTGATTTTGGCCAACCCAGGGATTAGCAGCATACCAGAGGTTGCAGCAGTGTTGTCATTGGGTGCCATGATCCAAATGAAGCAAGCTCTGGAGAAAGAATGACATCCACGTCAGGCCAACTGATATAACGGGGAAGGGAAGCCAACCTCTTGTCCTAGAGCAAGGAGAAATAAACAGCTGTTAACTTGGTTCATGCCTATCACACACTGCGAAACATTCCAGCAGCAGAGAGACTCCTTTCTCTGTTTCTCATCCATACGGAGGATGATATTTAACACCTGGAAGCAGTGAACTCAACCTACACAGATGTAAACGCAACGTTCAAACCCGCCCTGGGCTCCCTCAGCATTTAATGAAATGGTGGCTAGCAGCCGGCCCCAGACGTGGGATCCCGAGGGCTGCGCTGGTTCAGCAGGGCAGGTGTCCCCGTGCTGGGTTCAGCAGGGCAGGTGTCCCCGTGCTGGGTTCAGCAGGGCAGGCGTGCTGGGTTCAGCAGGGCAGGTGTCGAGCTGCGGCCGTGCGCTGGGTGTGGGGAGCAGCTTGCCAGCGCGGCCCCACGGGGACCCCAAAAGCGCAACACCCGCGCGGTTGCTTGGACACAGCCTGGACTTTGGCACAAGGCCCTTCGGAAAGAGCCTGGACGCAGCCCAAGCAGCCGCCTGTCAGCCCGAGCTGCTTGCAGGCTGCGGCGGTGGGTGCGGGTGCTTCAGGCACGGCATGACGTGGCCCTGTGTGAGCAGGACGGGCTCCGCCACAGGTCTGCTGCAGAGGGGATGGGCCTGGCACGGGCCCCTTTGCTCTCAGGAGGGCAGAGGCAGCCCCACAGCAGCCATGGTGGCTCGAGGAGCTGTAAATCCGCATCTAGCACGTGCCAGCGCCAGTGCTGGACGTGCAAACGGCCAGAATGCTGCTGCTGCTGCGGCTCTTTGGCTGGAAGTACTGTAGCATTGTAGTCCAAGTCATTTGACTTTCATGAGTCATAGTGTATTACACAAAAACATCCTGCTAGGAGGGAACGAAGGATGAATTCCAGACACTGACCTTAGACAACAAACAAAACCCACTTTTTCCCCTTGTTTTAGGAAAGAGGGGGAGGGGAGCTTTTCCACCACAGACAAGACACAGGCTGTGGATTAAGTTAAAACTCGGCATCATCAGGCCATCTGCTGTCCCTGCCATTTATTCCCGATGCATTAGAAAAGCAAGGTACTTCGTATTGCCGATTGGCTCTGGGCTTACCTCAGAGAGCAGCCCGAGGCCCTTCTGGACCCAAGGGGCTCCCCTCCCGGCCGTCACCGTGCTCCCCAGGCAGCCCCACTACAAGAAGCAACTTTTCAGGCCGAGCAGCACGATTGAGAGCTGTGGCTACTTGCAGCGTGGAAAGCTGTGGCCAGGAGAAGATGCAGAGAGCAGGATTCCCCAAGGGAGACATTTGTCCCCGAGGCCACAAGTACCTTCTGTGTGGGCAGCTGAGCAGCCACTGCCTGCAACAGATCTGCTGCTGAGCTGGACTGGGGCTGCTTGGCCACGAACGCTTCCTCCTCACCACCAGTCCTCTGGGGCACGCGGGCCCCGGCACTGCTATGAATGCCTGTGTTCAGCTCGCTGTGGGCGCTCCACATGCTGGCCGAATAAAAGAGCAGTCACCGTTCATCTCTGCCCAGACACTGAGGTTTCTTTCAGCATTACAAAACAGGAAACTGGGTCACGGTGTGGCCAGGCCGAGCGCTGGCTCCTCCGTCTGTCACCGCTGAACTGGGGACATTCATCCGAGGTGACTGTCTCCCAGCTGGGAGCGATCTGCTCGAATAAATAGGGCCGACAGCCACACATTGTTCAGCCCATGCACTGCCCATAGCGTGCTGTTTAAATCCCCACCAACAGAGTCAGGTGGTGGGGATTTCTCGACAGATTTTTCTAGAGGTGTTTAAGGTGCAGCAAAGCACAGCCTTTGCACACAGACAGCTTTATTTATTTATTTTTTAGGTATTGGGGTGTCTAAATGTCTTGGGGAAAAACAAAAAACAAACAAAAAAAAAACAGCCAGTGCTACTGCCTCTTGGAAATGGCAGCAGAAATCCTGCTAACATTAAAACCAAAGCTCTGTCAACATAATGCAGTGACTGTGTTCAGCACTGACCTTTTAAGCTCAAATCCCACAGTATTTGGCTCCGCAATATGCTGGCTTTTGAATAGTTCTTCAGACAAGAAAAACTGCAAAGAGTAGAAGTCCAAGGAGGATGGAAGAGAAGAGGCTTATTTTGTACTGGGTACCCCACTCACTTCATCCAGCAGCCAAGTTCCTGAGCTATGGAGGAATTTCTGAGGAGCGTGGCAGGACACATCCTGCTGTCAAACCAAGCAATGACTGCAGTGTCTCTGATGCTGAGCATCGCTGCTCTCTCCTGCCACAAGCAGATAACCTCCAGCTTCCCGGAGTCTTCCCTTGTTTTCTCTAGCACTGGCCCCATTTCCCCTTGCCTCCCCCACACTGGTGCTTCCAGCTCATAATCTCTGATCTCTTCTGAAGTGGAAAGTAAATTAGGGCTAAATGTCAGATTGTCTCATTTTGAAGACGTGTTCTCAAATAAAGGCTTTCCCATCCTAACTTAATGAGCTCATCACAGCAGTCAGTAATTTCTCACTCTGTGGCATCTGCTGAGGCGGAGCTCAAGTGGGAAGGGCCCTTAGTAAACACAGAAAGTTGTGGAACTGGCCCAAAAGGGCTGATTAAATTTCCCCTATCAAAGAACAGTTTTAACCCACCTGGTAAGTGCAGGCACCTTCCTGCAGGTTAAGGAGAAAAGCGGAGCGAAGGGTGCATATTTCATGCAGCATCACTAGCGGTCGGTGTGTAGACAGAGGAAGATGGATTACAGCACGACGGGCAGCATGGGAAACAGCCACAAGAAATCAAACAGCTCCAACTGATGTCCTCAGAAACTGTGCTGCATGACAGAGAGCTCCGGCAGAACCCATACTGGCTTAATTCTAGCAACCTAAGCATTCTGCCACCTGCATTGTGGGTTAAAATCTGCCTAAATTCTGGACATGGTGACTGGAAGGCTATAAGGCTATCCTTTTGGCTTCTCACCACACATTTTCTGAGAAATGTTTGTAATATTTTAGGAGATTTGGGAGACTGCAAGGGCAGGAAGCAGCAGATAGAAGGCATTCGCCTTCTCCCTTGTTTGTAAAGCAGGCAAATACAGAGCCTAGATCACCAGGGGCTGTCCCAAGCCCTGCCTGACCTCACAAAAAAGGGCTCAAGAAATGGCAGTTTGGTGCCCAGACATCTCTTAGAAACAAGAGGACAGCATTGTGCTAAAAAACCTACCTTGCAGAGCCTCATCAGAAATTGCTTCTGTAGCAGAGGCCAGGCTGTGCGTGCAGGCCATGCCCACACACCAGCAGCGGAGCTGGCAATGAAGAAGCATGCAGGAAAGCTGGGCAAGGAACAGCAGGAAATGCGAGCCCCCCTCCCTGCCAGTCCTCTGATCAGCTACTCCTGTGCTACACCTGGTGATGTTTGCCTGACCTGCTTTTAAACTACAGAGATGGAGTTCACACTCTTTCCTATTCCTCCCCCTTCATTCTAAAGGGGAGTAAAACCTCATTGTGCTGACTCGGGTGGAAAATGGTGACAGCCTGCTGGGAAAGTTGTTTCCTTACAAAGGCAGAGAGCTCCTGTTACCCACTGGAAGTGCTGAATCTCAGCCTGTTTTCAACCACCTGCTGTTCAGCGTCCCTGCACCAGCCTCAGAGGAAGAACAGCCTGCAAGGGACTGAACTCGTCATTTGGACAGGATTTAGTGCCGCAGGCTCACAGAAGCAGGAGAGCACCACCAGCTGCAATCATGTCATTGAGAGGCCGGGTTCTGCACTCAGCAAGCACCGCTGCACCCTCTCTCGCCGAGTCCTGAAGGCAAGATAAAGCTATTCTTTAGGGAACAGGTGTCTATGCACCCTTCATGGCATGTGATGAAATTTAAGCAGTGATAAATCCACTGCAGTTTGGACAAAAATAATTGGACAAAAGAAGCAAATCTGCACGTTCCTGCTCTGCATGAAAATGCCTGCCCGGCTGGCACCTGGCGTCCTCTTCCTCGTCCAATGTAAAGAGGAAAAAAAAAAAAAAGTAATGGTTTGAGAAACAGCAGCCAGTTTTCGTCCCCAGAGGTGCAGCAGACTGGGGGCACGGGTGGTAGGGGTGTGCATCTTTCCCTGATTTTCAAGTCGTCAAAACCCTCCGGGACACCTGCCTGGCACACCTTCCTCATCCACAGACACAACGCAGGCAACCAGACAGGTTTAAGTTGTGCACTTCAAACAACTCTTCATCCAGAATGACTGCTTTAAAGACAGCTCTTCGTGATACTCAGCAACCACGCTAAACATGTTTCTTCAGCTTAAATTACACGCTGTACGAATGACTGGTCCTGAATAAAGTTAAAATCCACAAAAACATGCGACCCGGTAGTCAAATTTGAATACATTTGTATTATTTATTGGCTGTATTAAATATATTATCTATTTGATAGTTACAATTTAGTAATACAATGCATGGCAGCTTTAACATAAGTTTGAGATACCTCAAAATTACAATACAAGAAAAATGAAGATACCTAATACATTAATGCCACTAGGGTATATCGTTCTGGAATGGATAATAGCTGATGTAAAATCGGTATTACGGCAGGCTTCCCAGTATATTTTCTGGAAACACAAATATTTTGTGGCAATTACAGAGGAACTTTATTTTATTTTTTAGGAGTCATGACTTGTTAGTATTTACTTCGCAATTCTAATTTATCTTTTAAAATTATCAGAAAAAGTATTGCCAAATAAATCTCTACAAACTTCGTTCTAAGAGTTAAAGAAGTAACCCTTTGGCAATAGAGATTTGCTGAAGGCAGTCTTATTTACTAAAAGTAGACTATGAAGAGAAAGACAGATTGTAAACCCTTCTGCAAACTAAAGACACTAATATCTGTATAAAACTCTTTCGAACAGTGGAGGGAGAGATTTCTATGATATAATAAATGATTAACTTAAAGTTCTGCTACAAGTAGAACAATACATTCAAACATACATTTTCCAGGACTTTTAATCAAAATAAATAGAGTACAAAATGAAGAGTACATTTTGAAAAGATTAATTTCAGATTGCACCATAAATCTACTTTTAAGAGTATTAAGCGATACTATGTCATAATTTAGGTTTTCCACATCTGAAATACAACACAATGCCTCAAACTATAACGCAACATTATTCATCAACTGCCATAGGAGAAAGACCCTTAAAGTGATTAATTACTGGAAATACTTAGCCTGTAGCACTAGCACATCCAACATTCCACGTACAGGTGCATCGCTCTGATGTATATAGTGTAGCCGTAGTCTTTGCAAAAATAACGCTAAATCTGCCTTTCTAGGGCATATTTCAATGCTATCAGGAAGACCCATTCTGAAACTTTTTCTAAACTTGCGAGTTCCAGCTTTCAAAATCTTTGATAAAAACAAGAGAGCCGTCAGGCTCGCCTTTAGATACTCGTAAGCAGATTTAACAAGAACAGTCATATGTAGTGCACAGTGTCCACAAAAAAATACCCCCCAGACAAACATGACGCGTTTCAGAAAGTTCATGGCAGGCTGAACATTCCCATCTAGAAAACAATGGAATGTGAAGCTGCTACCACTGGGATAGCAAGTCATTTAAAACATTGTACAAATGTTATCTAAAAAGAGTTCTTTCATGTACAATTTGATAATTCAGATTAAGATAGAAGGGCATCCAAAAGCAGTTTGAACTTTTATTTTTAGGTTAATAATAGTACAAAAACATTTGCTCAGTTTGAGCCAAATAGTGTAACATTTATCATAAATGCACTCTTTCTCCTTAAAGACAATACCTGTGCTTTTCTGAAAACACTGCAAAGATTTAATCAGAAGCACAGGAAATTACTTTTCTCTCAGGCACTGAGAGTGAAATGTGGATTGGGCCAACAACTGCTCACCAACAGCAGAAAGCATTTCATTCAGAAATGTACAATACAAAAGGGGCCTTTTCTGCAACGTTACATACGAATGCAATTGCAGTATGTACATTACATCCTGCTAACATTTTGTCTAGCATTTTGATTAAAATTCTAAAAATGCTGGCACCCTCTACTTTAACGCTTGAAATGATTATTACTGAATCCAAAATATTAAAATAACTGTAAAGTAGTAATATCGCTAAGTCAAAGTCAATATTCTGCTTTCCTTCTACAGTATATTAAATGTGGTATGCTCTAGTAATGTCTTGCAATACAGTACTGCTCTAAGCTTAAGCATTTGTGCTGCTGTATCTCATGTATACCAAACTACAACGATACCTGATTAAACACTGCTGATCGACTACCACTGGTCTAGTTGTACTTGAAAAGGACTTGCTCTAGTAACGCCTTCTCTCTCTAACTGGCCAAAGGCCCCGCTTGAATTCGGAGAGAGGAAGAATGTGCACACGCACCCGTGTGCATGATAAGGCAGTTTTTGCTGTTTTATTAACAGCTAACCCTGATTACAGAGGACCCAGGATTACCCTTTCTACAAGAAATCTGTGTTCAGTATTTGGAAAGGATCTGCCAACCCAGCCTCACTGTTAGCCAGCAGCAAAAGTGGAAATGCATGTATCTATACATCCCCACCTAGGATTTTAATTAGAACTAACCATAAATACCCGAAATAGCTTCTGTACAAAAAGCTGAGTACTGAATAAGCTCTCGTCTACTTGATTACAAAGTACTGAATAACAACAGCAAATAAAATAGCAACCACTGCAAACCCACAAAGAAGAACGATAGCAATGAAGCGCTCTTCACGCAACGTCTTCTTACTCTCTGCCAGCTCTGTTGTCAAATCAGCACACTGCGGAACCAGCTCCTGTTTCTGAGATGAGAATACTGTACTGGGACTGTAAGGTCCATACAGTTCTTGGGATCCAGTAGAGTCTTGGGACTGACGGCCAGCGCAGACTCTGATCCGATATTCACAGTTTGTCTGCAGGCTTGTGAGACGGAAGGAAGTCTCTGGTCCCTTGTATACCTAGGCAGAAGAAGAAGAAACCACTTTAGATGGGATTCATCTCACAAACATTAAGTTATACTTCCCATTCTGCTTTACAAGCACAGGCAGCACTGGATGTGGCCTGAAGTCTTTCTCCCCAAGCCAACTTAATGAAATCTCAGCTTTTATTTCTGAAGAATTTATGATCCACTTTCCAAAGCTTCTTACAGTGCTCCACACTGACAGACCTACATTTCAAAACTCAGAAAAAAAAATATATATAGTTCTGCAGAACTATAGGTCTGTATAATTCCCCCGCAAATGTCGGGCAAGTGATGTCCACTACTAACAAAGACAGTGATGCCACAGACTATGGTTTAAGAATCCAAAGAGCCAAAGGAAGTGCTGAGAAAATTGGGTAAAACAGTGTTAAACCCCCAAGCAACTCTCCCAATGACTCTCAAGCCTGCCTTTGTAGTCATTTTCTTCTACAGTACAAGCCAAAGGGACAAAACAAAACTGAAACATTATGATGTGTGCCTTAGAGATTATTTCCAATTAAGTGCTTCTACTTGAAAGAAAGAGTAGAAGCAGCAGAAACTTGCCTGCTAATGAAAACGACAAACTGAAGAAAACATACAATTGTGTAAACTAAGTTAGTCTTCAGAACAACACTCTGAAAAGACTGCCCACCCGTATTTGCCTGAACTTACAGTCTGTAGTGACATCCTCCTGTGGGTGTGATTAAAAATGCACAACTGGCATGAAGACAGGCAAAAGCTGTCCTTTGAACAGATCTCCAAAGTGAGCTAAACAAAGGAGACAGTATCTGCAGTGTACTTGGGAATAACTTACTTCCCTTTGGTTAAGAAAAAAATCAAAACAATCCTTAGAGGAATTTTTTTTCCTTAAGTAAAACGCCTCAAGTTCATTTTGTTAAATAAAAGGTACCTGATCAAACTCTCTCCCAGCAGCAAGCTGAAGGATGTAAACAATGGAATCTCCTTTCATCGGCTGTAAAGGTTCCCATGTGATTTCGTAAGTGTTTTCTTCCAGCTGATTTGCTTTGGGTGCTAGAAAAAAAGTGATTTCTTGTTATTTTAGAAAAAGAGAATAATGGTCTCTACCAACGTAGAAAATCTCTACATAAGATCGCCAGCTTCTGTTTAGTCCCACAATGGCCATGGAGAGGTCTCACTGGGAGAAGAGTCAGGTTTTAGCATTCTACTTACTACAAACATGGCTTGCAGAGGTTTCTAGAGCAGTGTAAGCTCACCTTTAAGAGATGCGGGTGGAGACTTAGTTGTAGTGAAAGCGTAAACTTCAGAAAACTCTCCCTCTCCGGCATCATTATATGCCTGGATTTTAAAATAGTACGTAGTGGATTCACTGAGTCTCTGCACCTTGTATGTATGACAAGGACCACTATAAACAGTAACAAACCTGGAAAACAAAACAAAACAAAACAGAATATATACGAATTAGAATTACTCAGTAACTACAAATTTGTACATCGATATTGTAAATGAGCTCGGTGAATATTTTTCTATCTAACTTTATTACAAAAGTAGTGAAAATACTATACTGAATTTACTATTTGCAAGTAAATACTAGTGTAACAGCTATTGACAGCACTTCTGGTTGAAAGATGGGATGCAAAAACGCACACTAAGTGGCAAACTTTGGGATGCCCAAATAACTTACTGGTGCAAACAGAGGTGAGAATACTTAAAATGGTCTTAAAAAACTTGACACGAAGTTTTAATGCAATTGTAGCATCTTTAGTGCTCTGATTATCTCACCTGCCAAACCTGTCCTCCATCTGCAAGTTGAATTGTGTAGGGTTGGTAATTAAAGCTCTGCTAGGACCTTCACCCCATTTCAGTTTAAGGCTCTGGTAGCTGAAGACCACACATTCAAGATGAGGAGGGTCAGGAGGTAGTGGTTTCGTTTTGGCTTTAATGGAATGACTGAAAGGACCAACTCCAAAGCTGTTTATGGCCTGTATTCTAATTCTAGAAGTGGGAGAAGAGCGATATGGTTAATTTACTGAGGCCATGAAAAATACTAATGAGGCAAGAGTTAAAGTTTGTAACGAATATGACTACAAACAATAAAGCAATTAAAATGCAGTCAAAAATTAACTATACAAATTATCTATTTCAAAACAGGTCAAAATAATTACATTGTTTTCAGCACAATGAAACTTCAGTGTTTCTCAGAATTGTTCAGGTTTATTCTGCGCAGTGAGCAAGCGCCCAGGTGCTCTAAGATCCCATTTACTTGTACCGTTTGCCTCCTGCTGACACCGAAGATCCATAATCTGAACTAAGCTTTAGTCAAACCCAAGCATGCAATACAAGAACAACTACTCTGCTATTATCCACGCACGCATCCTGTTTTTTGTGAGATACTGATCGTACCACTGTATGCACTGCTTCTAAATAAAAAGTTACAAACCCAGGAAATTTAGAATAAAGCCTTTGCTTTGAGATGGAATGAATCTTAACGCAGCAATCTCAACTCCTGCTGCTGAACTTCATGGTTTAGATCAGGATATGCCAATTTTATTTTTTCAGAGTTGTAGAGTGAATCAAGCAAATATTCTGTAAGCTGAATGAAATTGCTATAAAGTTTAAGAACACTACCTTCAAAGCTAGTGACTGCAGGTTCTGCAAACGCAGTTTCAGAATAAAATAATTATTACCTGTACAGAGTATCAGGCAGCAGATTCTCAAGAACATGGCTTGTATTTCTTCCAACAGTTACAAGCTGCTTCTCCCCATATTCTATGTTATATCCAGTGATCTCTGACCCATGACAACACGGTTCTTCCCATTGAATTGCAAGGCACGTTGATAAAGGAAGAGAAATTTCCATTTGATCTTCCTCAAGTAAATGCAGTACTGACACTGCTGCAGGCACTGATGCAGGGGTTGTCACCACACCAGTCTCGCCAAACAACCCAACTCCAGAGACATTCACAGCCTGAAAGAGAGACTATGTGTTGTTTACTGAATACACTTTTTTCCATATCTATCATGCTTTCTTTTGCATGTCATTAAAAGGAACTTGGAAGAGAATGGGAAATTTCCCAAGCAACACGTAAACATGGCAAAATGTCTGCTATTTAATAAAACACTTGACCTAAACCTCATTTTTAGATACATGCAGTTAGGAGGGACTTGGGGAGAAGGGAGAGTGATTTTTTAAGGCAATATTGCCTTAATAAGTGACAGCATGTAGCTGTCATCTCTAACTGCCTTTTTTCTGCAAACTATATGCGCTTCATGCGCTTCCTCATTTGTTAGTAACACATAATAAAAGGCTTTTCGTACCTGTACTCTGCAGTAATATGTGGTTGCAGGTGTGAGACCCTTTACTTCATAGCTCTGGCAAGGGCCAGTGTAAATGACATGCATTGATCCTTCCACCTGACCCCAGTCCAGTCTGTATTCACTGATTTCTGCACCATTGCATGCGGGACTCTGAAAGTGACAAATTATCTTAACTATTGCACACACATACATGTTCAACATACAAGAACTCTCATTACACCACACAAAGACATCAAAACAGAAGCACTGGGGTTGAAAAACAGTTCTTTTTAGAGAACAAACTTACTTCTCAGATATGATACTCGGGCTCTTTGCTACCATTAAAACCAACGCCAGTACAACGTGCCCATACGCTTGAAGCTGCTACTGCTGTAGCCTACTGCATGATTTCTTACAACCACACAGGAAATTTAAACTCAAACTTTCAGCAATATTCAATAAAATGACTTTTAAGGTTGACTTCTTAAAAGGTTTCCATGTATTAACAGCATAACACTAGTTACCATACCATGAGGAGAATTTAAATGGCGCTCCGTTTATTCATTTAAGATAGAAACTGGTAGTGGACAAAATCTACACAAACAACGTATGGCTCTATAGAGAGATGTTTAAAATATTACACCCATACCTTCGTCATTTCTTCCATTTCTGTATGTTACACTTGTGTTACTATGATTCTAAAAGCCAAATATTAATTTGTGTATTACTGAAAAACATTAAAACTTACCTCCCATGAAACTATAACAGAAGTTGCATTTTTACAAGTTATTACAGGTTTGCAGCATTGATCAGGAGGCCCGGGAGCGGTAGAGATTTCTGCTTTGTCTGAGTGAGGACCAAACTGAAAAAAAGAAACAACAACTGCATGAATTTAGCAACAGTAGTAAAGCAAAAACTGATGTGCAAGTGCACAAGCCAAAGAAAACAAATTATTTTTAACTTGATAAGGAAGCAAATAGAAGATTTCAGTGCTTAGTTTCCTAGCACCATTTGAAATTCCTTTCAGGGAGTTTACTCTATGAACTGGCCCCATGCCTACAGGATTTCTGTGATCCTCCCACTAACTCACACTCTCCTATAGTCTTGTAACTCCTCCTTTCCCTGTAGTCAGGATTTTGCTTCCACAAGCAATGGTAATGCTTCAGAAAGACTTTTATGCAACCAACATTTGTCCTAACCCAACCTTATTCAAACGTGGCATTGTTTGACCGCACCTCTCTACACAATGCTATTGCCACACCACCAATCTGCAAAAGTCGACACTTAACTGTAGAACATATGACAGCTTCTTAAGGCACAAACATTAAGTGGTTATTCACAGCCAGAAATGCAGGGTTTAGACTGCAGGCAAAGAAATGACTAAAAGTAGTAAGAGAATATGTAGCGCTAGCTTTGGACTAATTAGATGCTGACAGTAGTCTGCTAAATACCAACCCAAACGCACCGCTCAGCAAACACCCCCTCAGTCAGTGACATTAAGTCCCTCCTTCAGCCCTATCTCAGTGAATCCGCATGAGAAATCCTGCTCCTTCAATGAAAATATAACAAGCCACAAAATATGACCAGGCTCCTAACACGATAGTACCGTCACTACCCCTTGCATAAAAATATCCGCTCTCATTAGCAGAGTGGTTACCCCAACTTTGTTTGCTGCTCGTATCCAGAAGCAGTATGTTCTCCCAGGAAGTAGATTGCTCACTGCGTATTCCGATGCTGGACCCTGATACACTTGTCTGCGCTCATCTTGTTCTGAGTTTGCCATCTCTACGATGTACTCTGTTATGTCAGAACCTCCATCGACAGATGGTGGGCCTACAAAATAAAAAGGGATTTTTCTATTCATTTCACAAACCACCTTTTTCTTTAGCTTGTTTATAATTAGTCTTCTCAAGCTGCACGTCAAGCCAGATGAATTCTAAAAATCACAGAATCCCAGTGCAGGCATTTATCATATCTGAGCAGAAACACTTCATGATGCTCTCCCCCCTCCCTCCCCGATACTGTTGTATTATTTTAAGATAGACTTTATCAGGTTCTTTCATATATTTTTCATGCATTTCCTTCAAAAAACAATGTATCTTCCTTACTGTTTATTTGCTTCACTAAGATAAAAATTAAAAAAAAAAAAAGACGGTTGATTCTTAAATTGCCCGTAACACATCAGTAACAAGGTAGAGTCAGCAAGCTTTCCTTCCTCAAGAGCTTTGTTTCTGTTTAACTTTCTCCATATCGTTACACATATATGTATCACCAAATCTTAGCTGGTTAGCATGCTTTGTTTCATTTTTTTTAAAATTAAAATAGTAACATGGGCTATACGATTTACATTCTTTTTACATTAAAATATGTAAACATATAAGTATACATTTTAAAGAGTTCTACAGATTTTTAATGTTTGTCCTGACATTTAAAAATGACAAAAATATTTTGCTCAGAAACACTGGAGCTTACCCCACTGTAAAGTGATTTCCTTGGGCTTAGCTTTGCCTGCCAGGCACGGAGCATGACACGGTCCAGGAGGAACAGCTGATGTTGTAACAGTCATAACATCAGAAGCCTAGCAGTAATACATATGGTTTTAGCATGAAAACACAAAACATTTCACTAAACAGAATTAAATGACTTTCAGAACCAAATTTATTCTTATTTTTCTCACCTGGCTTTCGCCACCTTTACTGACACAATAAACTCTCAATCTGTATGAAGTACCAGGCCTGAGATGATCACAAGTGTGCTCTCTCTGGGAACCACTGTATATGGTATCCCATTTACTCCCTGGGGTAAAAAGAAAATATTTTATACTTCAAAGTTTTTGCAAAAATCAACCTTGAAAATTCTCACACAATTATTTATGAAGATAATCAAGCCACAAAATCCAATTTGAAGTATCAGTTACACAAAGAACACACACAACAAAAACAGACATGAAAAAAGAACAGTAATTACTAGAGCAAGGAGTAGTGAATCACAAGCTGAATTAGTAACACAAGTTGAATTAGTACTTAATGATAATGGCTTACCAATTAATGCTTCTGAGATTTCCAAAAAGTATTTAGAAATGTCTGATCCTCCATTATCTTTGGGTGGTTCTGAAAGAAAACAGCATCTTAAAATAAATTACTGAAGATTTAAAGACAATGCATTAATTTGCTATCATCAGTCTTCAGAGAACATTTTCATCTGTTACAGAATTCATTCACGTAGAAAACTCAGTTCAAACAGAAAACGTGAACACATACTCTCACAATACATTTTCCAGAACAATATTTTTTCTATTATTAATCGTGATTATGTGAGGAAGAAATGTAACCAAGAAAATACTGCCAATTTCAGAGGTAAACTTTTAAGAGTACGTTAAAATTATTTAAGCATCACAGTAAATTGGTGAACATGCTATTAAAGTGTGTCTAAAATGAATACTGCTGATTACAGCCCCAAAACCAGGGCAAGGTGCATTTTTTTAATGCTATATATTTCTCCTTCAATAACATTCTCTACGGAGACAAATAATTAGCCTATGAGCTTGCCTCTGTTTTCTGATCTGTGTTATTGAGTGACTGCACGTACACAAATGTATGTGAAGCACTCAAATACAGCACTAACAAAGGGTAACCTACCCCACGCAACTTTCACACTGTGCGAATGGATCTTTCCCTTTACAGTTGGTTTACTCGGTGGTCCAGGTTTGTCAGGATTGGTGCTGTGTTCTACTACCTCACTAGGACTACTTTTTCCTTCACTGTTGTAGGCAAAGAGCTGTTTCAGGAATGAAGAGAACATATAAGCAATTGATTTTATGACAGGTAATACACAGCTAGCTGATTTACAAAATTCTTCCACGCAAACAAAACCAAACACACGAGAATTGCAGGTTAATTTCTCCGGGCTCCACAAAAAGTATCTTAGCTACACAGAAATGCTAAACCCCCTGAAATGCATACAGTCATAATTAAATTTGAAATAAAATATAGTACAAACCCTAAACTTATAGGATGTACTCCTCCTAAGATTTCTTAAAGTGCATGAGAGTTCATCTCCATTGTACTGTGGTTGGAAACCATAACCCTGTAAAGGAGGAAAAAAAAAGAACAAATGCAGACACTAATTTTCCATGAGAAAACAAAATGAAGACTTTTAGACTTTTTTTTTAGCTGGAGCTTCATCTTTGTTTGATAAATACATACAGTACTTGCCAACTGTTGCACTATTTTGCATCATTTTATTTAGAAGTAACATAGAGGGTTAAATTTTTATTTATGCACTACTGCATATCAAGCTTTTACCGACATAATAAAAACCAGCACTTACGGAACCTTCTTCCTCCATGTCTAAACTGTAAGTGAGAGAGTCATCTGAAGACACCCCGTTAGGTGGGCTCCACTTCAATGACAGCCAGGTCACTCCTGCTTCAACGAGCACTGGGGGCGCTGGGGGTGGTGGGACAATTCCTGCTGTGTAGTATGTCACTGTCTCGCTAAACCCACTGGAAAAATATTTTTTAGAAAGTTAATGACGGCAGACGTAGCTGCAGAGAAAATGAATGATATTATAAATTGCGTTCATTACCTCATTCCAATATCGTTTTTAGCAGCTAGTCTAAGTGAGTATTTTGTAGAAGGAGAGAGTTTGGTAAGTTTATACTGCTTCAGATGCCCGTAGTAGCATTCTTTGAAGGGTCCATTCTTCCCCTTTAAAAAAGTGAGAACAACCTGAGCAACTTTTTGCACTGAGACTGTAAGCTCTCTGCTAAGGCCAGTTTCTTCTCCTCTAACTTTTTCTAAATTTTGTTTCACAAATTTAATAACAATTAAAAAAAAATTGGAAGCCTTAAAAATGTAAAAAACTAATGTCACCAGGGTCATACTGAGTACGCCTGATAGCAATCCTGAGTATTCCAGATAATAAAACAACATGTTGATTGAGATGTGATGATTTTTTAGTGCTGGAGTTGTGACAAAATGGTCATAAATAAAACTGCAATTGAAAATAAAACACACTTTTGAATTTTTTAATCGCTTTGGAATACATTTTTGTAATAAGTTCAAAATTTGAGTGGTATTTATGACAGCTACTGAAGATGCAAGCCAAACACTCAGCCATTTAAACAAAGCATAGGAATTAATACTCTGAATGACAAGAACCAAAGGAGGAAGCTTCGCACTATCCTCTCAGAGGATCTGAAAGGATTATCTACTTGAATTGCTGCAATACTGGTAATTTGATTTAAGCTTTTTAATTGGCTAGTCACTTTAAAACTGTCTCGACAGTTGCACCAAAATAGTGGATGTACCTAAGCACAAAGTATTTTTAGGTATAATTGGCCTAGAGATGTCATTATGACTTTTTTTTTTTCCACTAGAAAAGGGCTTACCTCATCCCATTCTAAAAGAAAATTAGTTATTTTGGAACCATTGTCATTTGAGGACTGAAAATAAAGAAACAATGAAAAAAGTTAAAATCAAGTGATGGAACTTTACACATATATATTGCATGCTAAAACAAAGCATTTTAATAATTGAATAAATATATTCCAACTGCCTTTTAAAACATAACTGTTTAGTGTACAGCTGAAAGGAACCTGCAATAGGCATATAGCCCTCTTTTTCCACAAAGATACTTCTGATAACCTGGAACTCTGTTGTGGGCACAGACACACGTATTCAGTAAAGTGAGCTAGACAGGGTAAGCACTAGCAGCTATTTCAATTCCTTGTTCCTGGTGGCCCTCCAAACTGCTACACTACCTATGTTAATTTTGATAGTTTATAATATGAACTTATAAGCAGTTTCATTTTCTGAACAATGAAAATAGTCTTAGTTTTTCTTTACATCCTCATGCAGCAATGTAAGCATTCAGACAAGCACATTTTTGTTTTCTATGACGCACAAATGGGAACTTTCTATCCTTCCTGAGTATAGGTACAAATAATTTAACTGATGTTATTCAGTTATAAACCATTCTTTCCAGGTATAAGCATAGTCATAAGAAAAACATGAAATGACAATAAAATATAGTTACCAAATCTTTACAGATTATACTGTATATATTCAAAAAATTAGATTCAAAAGTTAAGGTACAAACTAGACAAAGATATTCACTATGAGTTGGTTCGAGTAACTAACATTATAATTCCTGAATCCTTTTAAGTCATATCTATCTAGGAACTCCATGCAAAAATGTCAATTTTCTATCCTTTCTTATGTTGCCATTTAAGAATAAAACTTTCCTATTGAACAACCATTCGTACTTAGAGAGAAGTATGCCTGCTACAAATTCTATCATACTAAAGTGATATGCAAAAAAATAAGGAAACAGTAAAGGAAATAGGAAGAAGTGATCATGATTTCAGCCTTCAGTCTTAACCAAGCAGCTTAAAAGCCAACACCTAAAATCCACAATTATTGACAGAGCTAATGTAAACATGCCATACACGAATACATTAGTCTACTTACCTTCCACTGCAAACTCAGGCTGTTTTTGGTTCTGTTAATTAGCTTTGGGGCAGCTGGACAATCTGGCTCACAACTTTCTGTAGTGAAGCTCACTAATTCTGAAACGGATTCTTTTATCGAACTGCTGGTTGCTGAAACTCTGAACAAAGGACAATTAATTACGTTATTGCATTAGCAACTGAAAATTTAAGGAAAAACTTGTCAGCTTGAGAAATTTACTTAATTGCAAATTGTGGTTATAGCAACAAAACCAGAATGTCCATGCTATTGGAAAAAAGTACTCAAAGACATTGATTCCAAAAGACAATAATATCATGCCTCGTCAGTCAAGAATGAAAAAGCCTAGTCTGAGTTTATGATCTTACTCCAGGTTCCAGGAACTGATGTTCCCATCAGAAATGCTATTGACCATACCATGCTCACCAGGGACACAGGTGTATACTGACAGAACAGTGTGATGGAGCTCGCATGTGGACACTTACCACACAGAGCCTTCCAGATCAATATCCTTAATTTACAGTTATTTTGAACTAGTAACTAGTGAAGAATCCTTTCTATTGTTCATATTTTGGCAGAAACAATGTGCCAATCTGCGTGTCTCTTGACAAAAAAACAAGTCTATTTAGACGTCTGTAGGCCTCTGGCCTCCAAGAAACATGACCAAGATCATTCACACAAGTGTTCTTTTCTAATCATCACAGTGAGAGGGCAGACTGCATTTTACTCTGTCACAGTGGAGATATTTTAGTGATGAAATACACATGGGAGGCATGATGAAAACTACAGCAAGTGTTACCAAATGGTAACAGAATACCTGACTTGAAATGAACCTTTTCACTGAAAAACCTTGAGATCGAATGTGGACTACACTTACCGCAACATTTCAGTGTAATTGTTCAAATGGGACAGGATCTCTGGGACAGTTTTGCTCACTTATGTTTGTTTTTCAAGAGCAATGGATTGCCTAATTTTTCAGAAAGGTGAGAAACACTGTCCATCTTCCAGTACCCTACGCTGTGCAAATGGAGCTCTGCTCCGCTTCCAAGGGAACATCTTGTTCCCTTGTAACGCAGCATCTACCATCTCATTTCAACTAGTTTCAACTGTTCTTGCAGGGTTACAGAAGCTTGCGGTTCAGAGAAGCAACTTTACAAATCAAGCTGACACGTCAAACTTCCAAACCCACGTTAAAGTTTTTGTTATTTTATTTGCTACTGCCTTCAGCTTACATCAATCTCTTTCACTGAGTGCAAACTTATCATTTTAGAAAAGATGCCGCAGAGGATAACTTGATGTTTATATTTTGGAGAAACAAGAAAAGAGAGAAGACAGTAGGAAAGAAAGCTGAAGAAAGTGAGGAGACGCTTTTATGGAGTTAGAAGTAAAGAAGGAATTATATAGCAACAGTAATGTCCGCAGCTGTTATTTTATGCACAATATTCCTCAAATAGTCTGTGACCACACCCTTTTCATGAAGCTAGAATGATTTTGTAATTAACATCTGAAAAACAATATTAAGCATTCAATTTCCAGCAACATACCTGACATGGTAATCCGTTGCTGGTCTGAGATCAGGAAGTGTAATTGTTAATTCTTCCCCACTATGGAAAGGGAGAAAAAAAAGTTACAGCTCTTCCTTATACATTAAAGGATAAAAGCTTATTGAAAAGCAAAACCATCTAGCGCACATTTAATTTTCAAGTTTTCCATTGTCCACGTAACTCATAGTGACATTACTTAAAATTTATTTCACGTGAAGTACGTAGGTCTGCAAGTCAACAAACAGCTCCTGATAAAGAGATTGCTGATTGGTTAATGTTTTTAAACATCGGTATTGTGCTTAAATGAAGAAACTAAACTTACACATAGACAGATTTAAATTTTCCATTTTTACCACTGTTGGATATTGCTACTTCAAATGTAAATGCTGCTGGACTATGACTATGGCTCTCTCCATTCTGTGAACTAACTGGGAGATTCCAGGACAGAACGGCTGATCTTGCTTGTATATCAGAAACCTATTAAAAGCATAAATAATGCAAGTAAGTTTGCTTTCTGTAATAAAAGGTCAATTAGTCAATAACATGGTGTTGCTAGCTTGCCCATGAAGTTCCTCACTGGAGGAATTCTTTACCTTTGTAATGGAAATACTGAGTAATTATTTGAGTTTACATTATTCTGTTTTCACTTCAATTACCACACTAACGGATTTCCCTTCAGACACTACATAACCTTACTTATAGACACGTTACGTTGTCTCAATGTACGAAGAGAAAATTTGCATTTCACCTGCACTGTTCACATCATTCATTTGGAGCAAATTTTCAGATCTGGAGTCTTCAACACTGGCACCAGATGTACCTTTAGGCACAGTCAGATGACGTAACTTTCTTAACCCTATTACAATTCCATCAGTCGACCTTAACACGTAACCACTAATCTGGATGATAACAAGATTTGGTCTAAGCAAGTTTCTCTGAAAAAATCAACACAGCCTTCTGATGGCATTAAGTACAGATGTCAGAGGCAGCAGTGAAAAAATATGACTGTAAGAATGCCTGAAAGGCTAGAAAAAAAAAATCCATGCTCAACATATAGATAACTCAAAGAAGAGTTTCATTAAACATGCTTGAGATCAAAAATTGGTGCTGTTTTAGCCTTTAGACATTTAAATGTCTGTCACCAGATTCCAATGACCTAAATAGTCTGTAAACACTCAAATATTTGCTCCGATTTCTAAACATAACATAAAAAGATGAGCTGTTTTCGTAAACTGTATTCCCAGTATCTGAAATCATCTATGCTGAATGAAGAATGGTTCAAAGAGCGAATAGGCTTCCATTAGTTTAGCGGGCCCTTTGCCTGCCAGGTACTAAAGTCCTTACATATACACACGACAACATCAACAGTAGATATTGCCTTGGCTTACAGACTCGGAAAATGAGCCAGACAGACTGTTTCAGAAAGATGAGAAAAAGTAGGTTTCTATATGATGACCTTTCCCAGATACAAACTCTTACAACTAAAAGACATTGTTTCTAGTAAGAAAATAAACCATAAAGAAAAAGTGATCAATGAGAAAGATACATGTCGTTTAACAGAAAGTATATCCACAAAAATAATGGTGTTAAAGGATAATACTTACTACTGGCTTGCCAATGCTTAAGTGAGCATCGTATTTCTTGGATTCTGTGTCAGATTCTGAAATTTCAAATACAAAACAGATTAGAGAAAACCTCAAGAGTAAAAAACAGTCTGTTACAAAAATGCCACCACAAGATGGAGTTCGCTTCATTAAGAGCTTAACAATAGTACTTATTGTGCAAAGAGTTAGTTTCCTCTGTTTGTTTTGGCTGCAGGATGGTTAGAAACATGAACTATCCAAAACTAACAGTGTTACAAAAACCCTTTTAGTACATCCTGCACAAAGGGTATATTTTCCTAATCTGAGCATTAGTGGATTTTCTTTGATAACACAAACACATTCCTCTAAAAACGAAAGGTGTTTAAAAATGACAATAAGATCTTATCTCACTATTGTATGTGCTGTTCCCTGAATTTCCATTGCAAACCACTTGCTCTGGGTATAACTTGGAAGAAGCCTGATCAAAACCGCTTATTAAAAATACCTACAGGTATCAAAAGGCTTACACCTGTAAACTGAATACTAGCTTCAAATTGTCCATGTTGAACAATTCAGGATTTTTTTCAAAGTAAGTTTGTATTGAGACAAATCTTTAATCAAGAACATCTTTAGTTTCTGAAACAAGTTGGATAAAAGCTTTCACCTCTGTTTACTTCCCCTGACACAAAGTCGGATATTTGTTTTATCTCTACAACTGAAGAGTTAAATACAATAGTGACAGAGATGAGGACTGTACCTTACAGCCTAAAAAGACCATTTACTTTAAGACACACACACACACCACTAAGAGATGCACAAATTATTTATGGAATCATGATAAGAAACCATTTGCATATCGGAGAAAAAGTTTCAAACCAAAATGAAAGACATTTACACAAGGCATTTTGGTATATGCAAGTAAATAGCCATAAGCTATTAAAAAGCTCAAACGTTTATTTCAGCAAGAATAATGAACTGAAATTACAGCTGCTCAAAAAGCAACCTGGGAAGACAGTTGCTCAAACCTTCATATTTCTCCAAGTTTTAAGTAATTCTTAGTTATCCAAAACATTATGACAAAGAGTAACACCAAAGGTCATTGTAAGGTATATAAGTACCAACAGTTCATTTTCACTTGGAATATTGATCAGAGTTCCAGGTCAGAAAAGGCAGAGCCCTAAGAAATTTAGAATTAAATCTTCTTAAAGACCTTATTTGATAAATCTCAAATGATAAAACTTGACATTACTGTAATGTCTTGAGGAAAAAATAATCCTAACATAACAAAAAGTATATCAGACTTTCTCTAATCCCAAGCAGAGAAATAAACTTACAAATTCAATTTTTGCAGAAACCATTTTGCAGTAAACTTATCGCATCTTCTGTTACAAAATAATCTAGCACTTTTTACTTATTAATTTACTTTTAAGCCCTTTCATTACAACTTACCTCCCATCTCTGCATCTGGACTGCCCTTTGTTTTTCCTATCTGCTTCTGCTTTAGTGGTCCTCCTGTCCCTGGCTGTCCCTTTCCATTTCCATTCTGAATTGCTGCATTGGAAGAATTATTAACTTTATGTGGTGAAGATGGAGGACTGTTAAGTTTATTGTTAGTGTGACCACTAGCTTGTCTGTCTTTTAGTCTTTTCTTCAGGTGTTCTTGCATTTTGAGACTCCTTTCATCTCGCTGAATAAAGTTTGTCCTTCCGTGAGAACGAGGTTCTACAAAGCAAAGGAGAACTTATTTCATTGTTCTGTACAATTCATTTGACAACTGAGAAAGGCTCTACAAATCAGAAGAATAACTACAGTACAACTGGAACCTGAAAGAACATGCAACTTGACTGGAACTGATGCAAGTTTCTGGACTGCACTCAAATTAGCATATGAGTATAAAGATCAGGTAGGAGGAGAAGAATAGCAGCTGGAAGTTTAATTCTTGTCTTGAAATGTCATGTTCAATAAATGCTACAATAAAAAACACAAAAATATCTGCAGGCAAATTTCCCTTTCTTCTATTTAACCCAGATTCAAATTATTGGATTTATTCTTTATTAATATTTTTGATCACAAATTGAGTTTAGATTTTTTTTTCTTGTTGTTGTTTCCAATTCAATTCTTCAGACAACTATCTTTTGTTAGTTGCTCTAGATTAGGCCTCAGAGTTGCCTTTCTTCCCCTGATACAGCCACATATTCATACTTTCAAAAAAGCATAAGCAAGTTTAGGACCCAAACATTTTAAAATGTAGCTTAGGTGCCACTATTTTACCCTAGACATTAGCTGAAATAGCTTAATTAACAATTTAAGCTCAATAGAGAGAGAACGATCTTCCCCAGTCTAATTTCTTTCTGTTTATATGCTTGTTTATATAATTAGGCTTATAGCCTGTTTCAAGTCAGCAGTGATCCCAATCCTCCAGTGAAATATTGCTTCATTCAATTTTTAGACATATTGTGACCTTGCATTTCATTCTCCAACATGGATGACTATGATATTTGATCTATGTATGCTATTCCTTTTTATTTTATTTCCAGTCAAATTTGGACTCTGTCGAGTAAAAAAAAATACATTCACAGATCAAAATTAGATGAATTTTCAAAAAACTGCATGCCAAGGCTGTGAAAAGCACGGTGGTTTTGGAGAGCACAATTTTAGAGGAAGGTAGAAACAACCCTTGGGGCACTTACAGTAATAAAGGGGGCCATTTAAAAATATATACAGTATCGTAACATTTCTAAGCTATCCCTTTTGTATTAAATCCTTAAACAGAACAGCAGAAAGCTTAAACAACGCTTTATACAATGATACTTTGCACATGCAGAGTGCCTTCAGACCAGGCTCCAAGATCCTTTTTAAACAGGAGTACCTTAAGGCACCTCATGGACAGGCGTAAGGTTCAGGGAGGCTGATAACTAGCACCATCATCACAGGAAATGTGTGAAGGAGCTACCAACAGAACTTGGTGCCTCAATCTAGAAAAAAAAAAGTGAAGGCACTTCTCATGTATTTAAACATCACCTGCGCTCTCACCTTGTTCTTGAAAAACATGCGGTGGCGGATGCTGGTGAATGAACTGTGGCGGCAGCTCTCCTGTGCCAGGAACCGGAGGGTACACCGGGTGAGGTGGGTGGGGAAGCAGAGCATGGTGGTGGTGCATGTAATGTGGCACGTGGGGAGGAGGAGGAGGAGGATGCATGGAAGGATGGAATTCAGCCGAGTGCGGCAACACCACCACTTTCCGGACTCCATTTTCTTCCACCACCTATCAAGCAACGTAAGAAATGAAAACTCAGTACAGAAACAACCTTGTAAATCTTGCACATTTAATCAAGAATCTCCGTGCCCAAGTTTGCACCTGCCATCTGGCAGTCGAGGATATACAAACAGAAATGAACCCCAGTGGTTTTTTTTATATACCCAGCATATATCACTGGAAGAAACTGAAGTTTAAGGCAGTCAGTTTTAAGAAGCTGAGCCTCACACATCAAAGTGCTAAGCAATCTGTAAGTTGAGTAATGTATACATTCTTTTAAACAAGTAATGTGAATTGATCAGGGTGCAATTCCTATTCTCCTTGCAGTTACAGCCAGAAGACCTGCTCTGCACCAGATCCAGACTGACAGCACTATCACACGTACAAGTTGCTGCACGTCACCCGATCTGTGGTACATGTCTGCATACATGTTCCTAGCCTGTGGCAAGTACAAAGTATTACAAGTCAGCTCTGCTGTCTTGCACTGCGATCAAACCCAACTCAAATGTCAAAATATTTCATGTTTGCCACAGGCTAAGAGAATTCAGACAAGGAACCCGTCTGCGCGTCTGAACTCTAGGATAAAAAGCTGCTAATGCTCTAACGCATGGAAAAACTGCTCTGTGCACGTCTGCACACACACAAACACACACTTCTGAGCACGTCCTCAACGGGCAACACACAGGCTCCTTTCAGAGTCTAATTTAGCCAGAGTTATATATATTAATAGCTATCTCAATGTTTTCCTTTTCTTACAGTAAACTTGAAATACATTAAATTTTATACAATAACTCTCCTCGAAATCTTAAGCTGAGGAAGGACTTCAACAGAACTCAGGTTTTAGAAGACGAAGTCAAGCACTAACAGCAGGGCAGGATTCACAGAGAGAAATATTAAACAGTGATGACACTGAAGTAAAACTATGCTGCCCAGTTTAGCCTCATCAAAAAGACATCTGGAAAAGACAGCCAGAGGGTGAAGTTTACAGGGTCCTTTCTACAGCTAGTGTTCATGATGACTGTTTCCATCTATGCTGCTTTGTTGTCACCCAGAGGTGAATACATTCAGATTCTGTGGTTATTATCCATTTTTGCTATCTGAGGGATTAGGTTTTTAGCAGCTACACTTCTGATGGGGTCAAAGGCCTTTGTCCATCAGAGAAATTACCTGGGTGTATTTCAGTTTGCTTCTGTCACCATACAGAAGAGCGCTGGCACAACATTCACCCTGTAACTAACGAGGAAGTCTGACTCAGAAGCAAGCTAGATTGGATTAACTCCTGTTACAGGCAGGCAACACGTCAAACACTTCCTAGTCTATTCTCCCTCGCGCAAAAAAAAATGAATCAGGTATGAACAATGTAATTTGGAAAAAAAAAGTCAATAATAGAAAAATGTTCAATATTAAAGGCAAATTGACACTCCAAAATTAATCAAGGCATTTTTCTTGATTGGTTTTAAAATTAGTCTGCAGCTTCATGCTTCCTTCCCTCTACATCTGCCTTCTCCTCCGAGTTGCACTTAAAGATAAAAATCGCAGATGCTATTAGGAAAGGCCTGACGATGTTTTAGTATGAATACAGCGAGGGACCACATAGCCCAAATTGTTGCCAGCAGATGCAAGTAGGGGGGGCATTCCAGATGCAGGCTGGCAAGCAAAACTGAGATGCAAAACTAATTTTTTTCTTATGAAATCTGTAAGGTAAATCACACAAAATAAAATCTGCTCCTAGAAGATCTCAAGTTATTTACGCAGCTATCTGTTACTAAAAAAAAATACAAAACTTACACTTTCAGGCATTTAATGAAAGCACTTTTATGAAAGTAGACCATATGTTTTATCCTTTTAGTTCCTTCAAGATCCTCTCTTAAAGTATGTTTAGTTTGGCTATAAGAAATCACTCCAGCATTTCCTAGTTGGCAAAGAAGGCATTACGGATGTTGAAATATTGCTTATGCCAAAAGTACATTTTGAAAAGCTCCTCAGCAGAAGATAGAGCAAACTAACCAGAAAGTATTCTTCGTAAAGGAAACAGAATGCGTCCACTCACAAACTGCTATGACAAAGTTCAGCTGTAACATGACCTCAGAGCCAGCTGTATTGCTAGCAATTCTTAACAGACTTGAAAAAGGAGAAAAAAAAACATTTTAAGAAGTCACTGAAGACCAAGTTTCTGCTACACTGAATACAATTTGTTCTTGGAGCAACGTGGGGGGCTTTTTGGTTTATCAACAGAACTAAATACACCATTTCAAGCATATTACTGTGCATAATACTATAACACACGCTTTAATATATGTAAGCCAAAGCTCATAGCTAATTTTGACAGTTATATTAACTCTGCTCTGTGTATATGGTAAACAAGCAAGCTCATTAGGCCCACTTGCTGGCAGAAGGGATACATTACTGTACTAAGGCTTGTACATGATTTTAGAGTCTGAACCTGCTATGCCTCCGTTACCCACTACTGAATCTCTTCATTCCACTTTGGAAGAAACCAAAATAACTACTTCTGGGTTTCTTCTAACAGTTTCTGGAACAGAAAACTGAAGTCTCATCTGCTGACAAGAATGTTACAAATACCTGATTTAAACTTGGTTTCAAACTTGTCTATCACTGTCATAATGACCAAGGGAATTAAAACAACAACAAAAAAGAAAGGACAACAAAAACAACAAGACCTTAGTTTCACATGACAGCTAACACAGAACAAATGTATTTTTCAGTTTGTACACTTCAGCATTTGCCAGTGCTCTGCAGACTGTTTGCACTGAAGACCCAATTTTGTACTGAAGCATAAATTATCTGGGGGGATCTTTCCTTAGGGTCTGCATGAAAATGCCTATTTATAATAGCAGAAGCACAAAATGCTGAGGCAGCTGTCTGCAGAAAGACAACGGCCTGGGGAACACAAGAACACGGGGTTAACAAGGCTCTCAAGCCTGCTCGGAAACTGCAGATTTTGAACATTACTAGAAATCAAGAAACCTGTTCTACCCTGTTGAAAAAAAAAGAAGTTTTAATTTACTTTCCTCTAAAAATTCAATAATTGAAAAATCAATCAAAATGAACTTCAAATATGCCTGATAGTAGTTCAAACACCACACACCGCTCTGATCTGCCTCGACTTAACACAGAAGAGTGGAAAATCAGTGAGAATGGAAAAGTAAAGCTGGGAGAGAAGCCCAGAGTCCTGCTGTTTCCACAGGCACATGTCACTAGCATTAACACTCCTGTTCACACTTCTGCTGTAATGGCAGAGATTTTACTGATTGTTAGGGAGATCAGCACTGGTAGAGGAAGGGGAAACTTCAATAAATAAGAGTTATATTTGAATAGAAAAATGTGAATTATCAGAAGATATTAAAAAGAAATAACTTATGCAGTCTGGAAAAAAAAACAAACAAAAAGACCTGAGGGATGAAAGAGAGAATGGTACTGGTATGGGATCCGTATAACCTCAGTCTAAGAAACCTACATCTCATATCCATAGCATGAACAAGGCAAGTTCAACTGCTGCCACCGGCTGTGTTCTCACCAGACTGCTTCTAGCACAGCCAAGCACGATCTGTACTCACCAGTCCCCTGGTACTTTGCAGCCTGCAATCCACAGTCATTGCTCACACGCCCTAAGCACTTACTGTCACCCTGAAAACAGGGCTGAAGGCAACTCAGGATGTGCATCCTGCTAATGGAACTCAACAGCCAGCCAATTCAGAGCCACCTACTGCCTTACTGGAAGTAACCTTTATGGCCTAGTAACTGTGAAATAATAATAAAATAAAGAAAACTAGATCAAGGTGAGAGCGCGTACAACAAAGTTAAATATTTGGTAAGTTCAATGGAAAAAATGAGAGCTGCTTTTACCAGCTGTTATAGATAAAATAATCAATAGCTTTATTGTTAAGAAGCCACACCCACAAACATACTTAAATATGAGAATAAATTAACATTTACCTGAGATACGTAACCGGGAGGCACAAAAATAGGCGGCATAGAACCATTTGGTGACATCATAGGAACATGTGCTGGACCTGAGAAGTAATAAGGTGCCACTTTTAAACAAACAAGGCTTTTACAGGCTCAAGACACCTGCTTTCGAAAGTGGTGGATGGTGTCTCAAAAGCCAGCAACCAGACCCAGCTCCACAGTTATGGAACTTCTTTCAGACAAGCAGGTTTAGAAGCAAGGCTTCAACAATCCAGTAAAAAATCACTCAGGAGAGAGACTTAAATAACAAGACTGAGCATTAAGAGAAAAAAAAAGAAAACCAAAAAAACCTGCACCAACTTTTCATCAAGAAAAATAATACAATGTGTCTCATCAAGGATAACTTAATGCCTATTTCGAATGTGAAAATAAGTAGGATTTAATAACTTTCTGGAAGCATCCAAAATTTTAGTGCGTAAGTGTGGCTGTGCATTCATTTTTACAAAAAGCACAGATTAGACATATTCCAATCACCATGCTTGTACAGCCAACGGTATTTCTGTAACTGGGCAATGATGAGCAAAGATAAATTTTGGTTTTCATATTGTAACATTATTACTACAGTAACGTTGACAACTAGTCAACTTTTTTTTTTTTTTTAACATAAAGATATGTCATTTTTCACTTCAAGCCGAAAGGTTTTATTCCTCTCTGGGATTTGATCAAAGCAGAATGGACACGTTTTATATAATATCATTTGAAATGGTGAAAAGTATCCCTAAAATGGAAGTACTGATAAATTCAACTTGACTTACAGGAGATATTTTGAACCAGCCTCAGATTTGCAGTCCTGTCACTTACCCACCAGCTAAAAAGCAGTTTGAGGCCACGCACAGGCAGTAGTGATGCTTCCCTCAGTATTGACAAACTGCTAATGCCGCTACCTTACCTTGAAGTGAGATCACACGGCACATATTAAATTTGTTTAGAGTAGTCTGGATTAAATCTCACAAATTCATGTGTTAAGAGCATAAGAAGGATCATTACAGGATCTTATCTATATCCTATAGATATTCAACCATTAAAAGAGCTGTTGAAATGGCAACCTTTTCAGAGTTATTAGCAACGTCTGCAGAGATGCAGGGAAACCTGGCAATTTCTCAGTGCTGTCTTATTTGTGCTTTAAGTACAAACTGAAAAAATCTGATTTATTACATTGTGGAACACATAAAAACACATCTGACATTACAGAAAAATTCTAGTAGTAATTTTAAGACATTTGCAAAGAGTAAGAATATTTGTATTCAGTACTTCAGTGTTTCCTTTACCTTGAATACACTGAATGTGTCCATCTTCAGTTGTAATTGTAAATGTTTCACCTGGGTTTACCTGCACAAGAATAACCTGTAAAAAGCAAAATATAAAGCAGTTGGGTTTTTGTTTATTTATTTTTTTAATTTTAAAGATTAATTAGAGGAGAAATAAAACCATTTTATTTATACCTACATGTTTGATTAGAATGAAAGAGGTTCTGACAGCCTTAAGAGATTAAAAAACAAATTGAGGTAGAATGAAATTTCTTCCTACTTTGATATAAATTACTAGCAGCAGTGCTTCCACTGATACACCTGAAATAATCAAGTATTTATTTTCTCTATTTTCCACGCTGCTGTATATTCTTTTTCCTGAATCAATAAATGACCTGTTATTCACTTTGCTTTCCGAGTTTTGCCTATCAGCATACTTCAGTCCCAGAGCTAAACTGGCAAAAATCAGGAGTACACAAAAACAAAAAGATGCTTTGTGCAAAAAGCAGCCACATTTTCTCATTGATAGCATGTTGGTGTGTATTTTGACAACGTATTTCCTCATGTTATCAGCGAACTTAACAGAAGCATAAGGTCCTTTGGGAGTGAAGGAAGCGTGGATGAGGTGGTAAAGCAGATCATGCCTACCACCTCCACTCTACAGCTCCTGAAAGATCAGATGTATTTTCTCATGTCTGTGTGATTCTGTAGCTAAAGAAACGCAACTAACAGTGAGGGTCACCGAGTCAATTTGAACAAGAGCATATTCACTGTCACATAGATCAGGGTGGACATCTGCCAGAATTATTCCTCTGGCAGTCCAGATTATCAATTCACTTGTGCTGGACCAGACAAACTATCACCTCATTCTATCACAGCACGTGCATCAGACTTACTGTAAAATTTTGGCAACCACGCTTCAGTTTTACCGTAACATTGATAACTTCACTGTAAGAACTTTATGGTGAGATTCTACTGTATTGCAGGTCTAATTCTTTAGTACAACGGGGGGGTTGGCCACGTAAAAACAGCAAAGTTACACAGTCAAAATTCCACCCTGGTGATGGTCACCACAAAGACATTCGATCCAAAAATTGAAATAAAATACATTTGTAAATGTATTTTAGAACACAAAAGAACACCAACCCCACTCCGGTGAGTTCACTGTATGAGAAATAATTCTACTCTGGGTAGGTAGCTTGCTTCTGGACAAAAGTACGACACCAAATGCCCCTGAAATAGTCATTTAGCCAGCCAGTTATATTTATTATGGCTCCACAAGGAGGACAGAAGAAGGTAATATTTTTTTAAAAGCCATAATCAAAACACTGAAACGTAAGCAGACCTATCATTTCAGTGTACTAGTAAATACGTGACTTTACTAAAATTCTCGAAGTAAAGAAAGAGATGCAATGTTACTTGTTTTTTTTTTTTAAACAAAACTGGCAATAAGGGGCTGGGAATTTGCCAGAGCACAAAGAAAAAGGAAAAACAAGGTCTGCATTAAAGTACAGCTGCTGGGGAAGGACACACTAGCAAGGGACAGGGCTCCCCAGGCAGGTATTAAACCTCACAGCTAGTCTCATCTCCATGGACAGGAAAATTCAGAGGCAGGAAAGGAATCCTTTTAGAAATTCAGAGCCTCTGCACAGGTCAGAGCTTCGGAAGAAGTTCAACGAACTGAAGTTCAGGAAGCTATTAACTGAACTCAGTGAAAAGAATCACAAGTGGTGTAATCACAGGACTGCGGAGCAGTTCAGAGACTGGAATTTCAGGAATGCATAGGGCAGTGTCTTGGAGGACTGACTCACTCCAATTAATGAAGCAAATGCAGTTCCATCTACCTTCCATCAAGGAAAATTTCCAGGAAGCTCGAGTGTTTCTGTAGCCGGCCTAAGCCAAGCTGGAGGCCAGAGTAGTGCAAGCAGTCCCAGTAATGTCAACACCCTCAGGTGTCCCACATACCCGTTTCAGAACTAATGGGATCAACACAGTTTGAAAGCTCTTTCAAAGCACTGGTCAGGGTTTTGCTTTTAGCTATTTTTCACTTCCACTGCTGAAGTTTTTTTTCAGAACAAGAAATCCTTCCAGAAAATGTCCAAGTTACTTTATGTGAAACGAAACTGATGAACTGGATGCTGCATCTCACTGAAGTGACTTGTGGAATGGCACAAATTTTATTTCTGAAGAGAAAAACACTGTGTAATACTTTATAATTAGCCTACCCTCTGTGGCTCTGGCAAAAAGTAATTAAAAATCTGCATTAATAAATTAATACTCTACTTGAAAGCAAGTTTGTGGCTCAGCAGTCTCTCCTCTCTACAAGGAAGTGCAGCAAATGAGCAGCAAGCGTATTTGTTATATGACCGAAGGATGGCAACATGGTGTAGCTGTTTATATGCAGATGTGCTAGAAACGCTGGCACACTAAATGAAATGACATTCCCACCCCTGAAGGCAGATGCACCTATGTTCAATTGACAGACTTACTTATTACTTTCAAAATAACTCAATTACAAGTCTTGGAGACCATCAGTTTTCAAGTCTACTCTTCAAATACCATTTTCCTGTGCATCCCCAACATTTTATTTTTTTTTAAACTGCACCCAATTGCAAACAGCCTCCACTAGGTTCTCAAGACTTCAACGAGGGTCCCCTTTTGGGTCATTCACCGCATGCTATTATTCTGCACATTGATCTCTGCAAAGACATACTATACAAAAACAGATCTGGAGCTGGTCTCCAATTAGACCTACTTGATCTGTTTTCCTTGTGCAACATGAAACATTAGCTACTGAATAATCTCACAGCTGGTCAGTGTCTAAAATTTCACGTTGCTAATGCTAGAACTTCAGGACTAGTTTAGATATTTTATAGCTGTACTTATTTCAAGACAGTCATTACTGCCAGATACTTAAAGTTGCAAATTGATCAGAATAAAGCAATGGACAATTTTGTCCCTTGCTTCAACAAGTTGATTGTTTAACTCCAGCTAAATAAAGCCTTCAAATTTATGTTTTCTTTTGTTATTCCTGCCAACAAATAGACAGACAGCTATTTAAACATACAAACAAAACCCCCTCTTCTCTCCTACAATGTTTGTAGCTGCTGGAGCTGGGGAAAGATGCTTCTTAAATCAAGATCCAGTGTTAAAACATCAGGACGTCTGTAATACTTCTGAACACACACTGAAAATCTACCTCCAAAGAAGTGGAAGACAACTCAGCACTTGTAGTACAAGGCAATTAACTTTTATCTCCAAGCAGTAAATTCACTTCAAGTTTACTAACAACTTGAACAAGCTTGTACTTCAGTCAAATAATTTTACCTTCAATTTGTCTGTATTTCTAATCATAGTAGGTACTTCTGAAGGTTTGTGTCCAATAAAATTCTAAAGTTTCAACTAAGTATACTCAGGTTTCACCAGTGCACTCTAATTATTAACGAAGGTTCTTAGTATCAGGAAACCAGAAGTCTTCTTTCCTCTCCTCTACATTCCCCTGTAACAGACTTCTCAGTTTAGAGCACTGCAGCCACTTTCTAATACTTGTAACTTTACATGAGCTTTAAAAAGAGCCTTCACAGCCTTAGTTTTCTTAAATATTAAATCCAGATAATAGATTTTCCTTCTATTCTTTTTATTTTTTAGTTTAATTTTAAAGGACTTCCACGAGTATAAAACATTACTTTCAATTCACAATCTTTTCATACTTCCACTACAGTAGCGTTGAATGATTTTCTTCCTCTGCATAGTTAGCACTTCTATTTTACTGCCAACATCAGTGCTGAGAACTACATGCTTTTCACAGAATCCTAGAATGGTTCGGGTTGGAAGGGACCTTAAAGACCATCCAGTTCCAACCCCCTTGCGCGGGCAGGGACATCTCCCACTAGATCAGGTTGCTCAAGGTCCCATCCCAACATGGCCTTGAACACTTCCAGGGAGGGGGCAACTTGGTAAATTAGTACCACAGTTGTTTTATTTTGCCTCTTCTTGTTTCAAGTATCATACAAGTTGTACAGAGAGATGTTTTTCTACCTGTTTTCTACAGTGTGTTTGAATGTCAACCTCCCTACTACCACCGCAGGCACAGTACGACATGAGCTGTATGAAAATGCAACAGATTTACTTGCCTGTTGTATGCTGTCCCCATTAACCATATGAGGTAGAAGCGGCACTTCATTCAATATAGGCGTAGCTTCCAATGGAGGCGGCTGGTCGGCCATCATGTCTGAAAACCATTCATTGACAATTGCTCACGTTAACCACCTGCTAAAACAAAAGACAGTGCCAATGTTAGATTTAAACCTTCCCCCTTTCCCGAATAATTGTACTTTTCAGATACTGTGTTTAAGAAATACACATCTTTCTTCTAAAAAGGCAGTCTTTAAATACATATCATGCGTAGCTCATTCAACGCTGCCACAAGTGATGAAATCAGCACACAGGTGATGCAACAAAAGCATAGTTTACACTTATGGAGCACCTTATTCTTAAAACTTGGAGTTACAATTTCCAAACTGGTTATAACTCAATTTTTAGGCCAAATAATTCACATACTACACATACATTTCAGTCCCTGTGGTGATTAAAAAACCTGCAATTTCTCCAATGTCGCAACATGTCGTTAATACAGAATTCTGACACGGTGAAAGCAAAGCTTAAGGTAACACAAGAGAGAGTAGAGTACTTTGTACAAAAGTCTTTAAGTCATGGAGAAATGCAAATGGAAAAGTGCTGCACAGTTTTGGGCTTCTAGTGAATAATCCATAATTGCAATAAGGCAAAATATAATGCAACTGTTAATTAATTTTTGGTGTATAGTTAATTCAGCATCCATAAAAAGCACAAGATAACAGACTACAGGAAATACTGACATTTCCTTCTTCCTTCCCATTACCTCCTATAACCCAGACAGAAGACCAAAATGCATTTAGGATACTCCAATTGAATTAAAAAGCAAAACATAAGAACAAAACGGAAAAACACCGTCCCACCTGTGCACGAACCAAGTCAGTCTATATACTACTGCTACATCCTTGTTCAGTTAGCTGGTATGGAAATGAAAGTATTTGGAAAAAACAAAACAAAACAAAACTGATTAATTCTGTACTTGTGGTCTGTATCTTCAGCAGACTAGCAACAGTGGGAAATATACAGCCGGACTTTCATAATGTCTGCTGGTGTTAACTCATATTATCCCGAAAGGGTCTGTAATAAAGGTTGCATTGCAAGATTTCTCCTGTATTAGCACTGCAAGGTAAAGAGGCTGGTAGCATGCAATAACAAAAACACATTCTTCCTTGTTTGCAAGAGCATCTCAAGATAACTGATAACAATCGCACAGCCACAGAAGACAGCATAATAAAATACCCACCACTGCCAAGGCAACTAGCTTAATTCTGCATACCAACTGTTTTCCGGGTCTGCTCCAGTAACACAATTTTAAGAGACCAAAGAGACAGATGCAAGGGCTCCATGTGACTTCCAAAGTTTAAATTTGTATCAGGTTTGTCCTAAATATACCTAACTACCTTAGCATGTTATTTACTTCCTGAATAGAATAATCTTCTGCCTTATTTGCCAGATTTTGAATTACCACTGCCAAGGAAACAGGCTCATCTGAGTGTATGCAACTATTTCACTTAAAAATATCTGTACAGTAATGCTGCCAGTCAGTATGCTAAAATTACGGCAGTAGTTTCTTCTTCTACAGCTCTTCTATTTTTAGAGGTTTATAGTTAAGCCTTAAGAGAAATTGCTTCCATAATAGGAATTCAGTATACACAAGCAGGTTGAAAATACGTTGTTTTATTTTACGTACGTTAAATATATAAAATACATGTGTGCGTGTGTGCACAGTATCAATTTCTTTCATTTAAAAACCTCAAAGACGACAGAAATTAGCACTTAATATAAAGGGGAAAACCCTTCATCAAAAAGCAACTAAATCTGCATTCAGATGTTCAGCTAACCAAAACAACCAGCTGTCGAAAAACGTGTTCTGAAACCAGCCCTAATGCCACCTGCAGCTTTAAATAACCGTTCCGTTTCTGCCCATGTCTCCCACTTGGCTCAGGGCAATTCTCTGAGGCTCCGTGCGCCCCGGCGAGCCGCGCAGCGCAGCTCCTACAACACCCACGTGCCTTTCGGCATCGCGCATCTGCAGCCTGACTCCACAGGTAGCGGGCACATTTTCACCGACACACGCACGCACACCTCCTACTTGCTTCATGCTGTAACTTCGGGATGTTTCACACCAAGAACTTCCTCTTGAAATATTCGAAACAAATGTTTTCATATGGTTACTGACAACCTCCAAAAACAGTGAATACTATTTCATGGCAAGTAGTAATCTCCATATGTTAAGAGAAAATGGAAGTACTAGCGTAAATGAAACCATTTCAATAACCCTTGGGCAGTTTCAGCTGACTCAGAAAGCCAACACCTTACTGTACAGCTGGGCTCAGATGGCTGCAAGTGACAGCACACGAACAGCAGAGGCACATCCCACTACATACAGCTTTTTATTATCATTTTTATTTGCAAAGTCCCTCGTGTTTTTTCTTGTTTTGTTTTCTTCTTTAAGAGCACAGCTTCATTCCTTGGGAATACTGATAAAGGAGCAGCAAAACACACGGCTGCTCTCAAAGGCACCACTTCTGCTGTTTAAAAGGAACGGGACTCAACCCCAGCATGTTTAACAGCTAAAACTTTTCGATGGAAATAAAGCACACCCAAACATGATATCAACAGGTTCACCTCCCAAAAGACTCCATTTCCAAGGAAGCAGGTGGCATCTGGGTAAAAGAGAATCCCTGAGAAGTTATTACACAGTCAGCACAATTTCCTGAAAAACAACCCAAAGAAGTAGAAATGCATCTTGGAATACCGTTACCCACACCTCCTCTACTGCTAACCTAGCAGCAAGGCATCCAGCCCTGCTGTCCTCCGCAGTAAAAGAAGGGAGCGTCCAGAGGAGGGCTATGAAGATGGTGAAGGGTCTGGAGGGGAAGGTGTGTGAGGAGTGGCGGAGGTGCCTTGGTTTGCTCAGCCCGGAGCAGAGCAGGCCGAGGGGAGGCCTCATGGCGGCCTGCAGCTGCCTCACGAGGGGAGCGGAGGGGCAGGCGCTGAGCTCTGCTCTCTGGGGACAGCGACAGGACCCGAGGGAACGGCATGGAGCTGGGACAGGGGAGGGTCAGGCTGGGGGTTAGAAAAAGGTTCTGCACCCAGAGGTGGTCGGGCACTGGGACAGGCTCCCCAGGGCAGTGGTCATGGCATCGAGCTGCTGGAGTTCAACAAGGTTTTGGACAGTGCTCTCAAACATAGAGTCTGATTTTTGGGTGGTGCTGTGTGGAGCCAACGGTCCTTGCAGGTCCCTTCCAACTTGGGATATTCTGTGACTAGCTCAGCCCCACAACTCTTAACACAAAAGTAGCAGGAGGGTAAGTAACGCTGCATGGCTGCTGTGAAGGGTGGAGGACAAGTGCTGCAGGTGGAGGACAAGCACCGCGTGGGCACAATAGCAGATCTGAGAATCACGAACTGATCTCCAGCCACAAGTCCCATGGCCAATGTGCTACCAAATGAAGACTCACAGTTCCCCTCCAACTCTGCCACTGTCCCCAGGCATTCTCCGGGCTCTTGGTTTTACCCAGAACCCAAGACAAGTCAGCTTGGGCAGGCAAATCCAGCTGGTGAGCCGTGTGTGGCCCAAAGGAGGAAGAATTGCCTGCAGGTAGAACTGAACCAAAAACCATCTCTGGCCACCTCTGAGGGCTGGTCGCTTCTATCTTGGTGAAAGAAAGGCTCAGACAGCTATTTTCCAGGGTCTGTTCTTGGCAGTGAGACATTTTAAGTTTATCATCACTACTAGCTATCCAAGTGGGCAGTGAGGAAAAAAACAACAAATAAACAAAAGCATCTGCACTAAAAATTCAGTTAGTGTTTATACTAAAAATAAACTAATATGCAAAATCTAAAGTTATGGATTAAAAAAACAAAAATCCTTTCTGGAAGTATCATGGACTAGACAAATTTTGTCGTTTTCCACATTTCAAAGAATATACTAACAGTGAATCGTTATATAAGAATCAAGAACGGAATTTGGAGATGCATCTTCTGGAACTCTGTCATCATGCCTTGCATGTTTTTTGAGTCAGCATGGAGCTAAATAGATTAATTTTTAGAAAGGTTATGTTTTGTAACGGTACTTCTTGCCTGATTCATTTCTTTACAGCGGTTTCTAGTATGCATCAGCTAAAGGTCATTCCCCACCCTTGTTTGGCCTGGAGGATGGATTAAAGCCCATATAGCACAGCAGTCATTAAAAAGCAGCATCAGGACTAACCATCTCAGAAACACCCCTTCCAGAAAGGTAGCTCAAGAAAAATACATCTAAAATGCTGAAATATTTTAATTTTACAAAGCTAATAGAATATATATTAAGATTTAACATACAGCAGGGTTTACATTCAGCATCTTGCCTGAATTCATTCTAATATCTCAGTTTGGAATATAAATAAGTGAAAAAATGGTTGTGCGCCTTTGCAATTGAATTTGCTTCAATACTCTGTAGTAATCACTGACATATAGTTGAATAAGTGTAATCAGTTTGTTACGCTGAGGACTCACATTTGTTTCTGTATTAATTGGATTTGGCTGGATGGCCGCAGCCAGAGTTGCAGAGGATTGCTCTATGTCAAGGTGGGAGCTGGTGACAAGTGGTGGCCCTCTGGGCTCTTGGGAGGTGTTCTACCCATGGCAGGGGGTGGCACTGGGTGGGCTTTGAGGTCCCTTCCAACTCCCTGCCATTCTGCGATCCTAAGATGAATGTTACTTTGTTCTAATACCTACAAATATCATTTAGCAGACTTCCAGGAATGTTAGTTCATATGAAAGTCTTGAAAGATGGATTTCAAATTACTTAGTACTAACAGACTTTTGCTATATCTGGGTATGACAAAATAGGATATTAAGGCTTTTTAAACCACATAAAACCAGCTCATATTTTAGAAGTATACTCTGAGAAGCACTGAGTAATTCAACACTGTGTTAATGTAATATGGTTAATCATGTTAACCATGTTAAAATAAATGCAGTATTTTCCACTGACAGCCTCGCACTACAAAGGCTTCTAAGAAAAACAGAAAATCTTAATGACTAGCCTTCCAGAAAACAATTACAGTATACAGCGGCTGTGCCTGACCTCACTTCCTGACATAGTAAAAACGCAGAGGCTCTGCAAGACTGAAACATTGGCCTTCCCTTTTCTCCAGCCCAAATTCTTCTCCACCAGTGCTGCAGTCATCCTGGAGCCCGTCCAGCTGCTGAGGATCCGCACTGAACTGTGTTCATTGATTCCTGCCTACTCCCATCTGAAGTCACCGCCTCCGTGATAAAGCAGGGCCCTTATTTACATAAAAATAACTATTGTGCTTGCCACACAGCAAAGCACAGGTAGCTAACGGGTCTTTAGGATATGCGGTATTCATTCCTTAAGTCTGGGAAACATCAGGGATTTTCACGAGACATTTTGAAAGTGAAATTTCAAATAGTTTCAAATCAGAACGTGAGAGAAATATGCAATTCCAGTATATTGGGGTAGCTATTAACAACAGCTTATGTATGCAGGGGTGGTAATTAACAAAAGCTTACTAAACCTAACAGAAGTAATGCTTACTGCATATTAGGTTTACAAATGCTCATTTAGCCGTTTGCCAGTGTGCAGCTTGGAATGAGGTGCCACCTCCAACTCACGCCGTCACCTCCATCTGAACCACGCAACAGAAAACTTCAAAACTGGAACAGCAAGCGGAAACATTTTTCTCTACAAAGGCACCACTTTCATCTCATCACGAATTTTGGAACAGTTACCAGGAAACACCAACAGCACATCAACAATTTTACAGGCTTTTTTTTTTTAAGCAGTAACAATGAATTTGCAGTTATGTACAGGGCTCATAAAAATGAAGAAAAGGTTGTGTATTTATTAAATGTTTTTTAGAACTCTGCACAAAATAAACTTCACATATTGAAAAATATTTTTATTGGAATTATATCCTTTAATCACACTCATAGAATGAGATTTATTGTGCAAATGTGTAGCAGTGTTATATACTTATAAAGTCTTAGAAATCCTGTTATTTCATGTTAAAATATTATCCTAGTGTCTTAAAAATTTCTCTCCAGAAAGGCCTCATACATACACTAACGTATACTAAATGCAGAAAGAGAACACTGTGGGAAGAAATGGGTCAGCTTCATTCTGCTTTCCAGAGAAGAAACTGAACAGATTTCATAAATAGTAAGAAAGTTTATAAGCCCACACATAAGATATCACAAAGACTGTGTTTTTATCATAGTAAGTGGTGGATTTAATATGAGAAAGTTTCCTATTTCAAGGACCTTATTAATTAAATGGAGCTTTTTTTTTTTTTAAATACAGTAAGCCTGAAGTAGAAAGAACAATGTATGCGAGACCAAAGAGGAAGTCTGACGGTCAGCAAGAAATTCAGCTCAGACTTCCTGATTTCTAGGTTCGCTGCCTCATGCAACCTTCTAATCTGAGCAAAAGTTTGTGTCATTGCAGGAAGTAAACTACTATTATACTGCTATTTATTTAGAACACTATTGTATCAAAACCAAAAGCCTTAATTATATTTTCTGTATTAATGTAATTATTGTTTTATATATATTTATTATACTTTTATGTTACGTAGTGTATATTTATTTCCACTAAGTGGGGGAAAAATCCTCTTTACAAGCAACATATTTTGTTAATTACTTTTACATTTGGAAAATAGTATCGTATAGAACTAGATCTGTGGTCACACATATATGAAGTTCGTGCACTCTGATACAAAGCAAATGCTGAGATACTTCCATGCCTCACGCTCCAGACCCTTGCAAACTAAGAGTTACGGATGTTTTAAATACTCTCCAGCCTGTCAAAGTTTGCATCCATGATCTCCAAAGGCTGTTAAAAAGAACAAAATATACAAACAAACGAAGTCCCCAACCTCAGGCTAAGGAATAACCTCGTCAAAAAGATCAAACCTGATTTATGAATTTTAAAACTCACCCCTCCAGATCTGAAATGTATGCCCCATGCAAATTTGAGGTAGGAAACATTTAGGGAAAAAAAAAAGATACAAGCTACCTTCTCCCACCCAAGTTTTTCAAATAAACAGTACTAACAAGGTGTTTAAGATATCATCCCGATCCTAAAATAGTTCTCCTCTGCCACAGGACCACACATGAGACGTTCTAGGTGGATCGGTTTACTTTCAGCAAGATTAAGGGAGTGAGAGACCTAGCAGAATCAGGCTTAACAGAAGCTCAGTTACAATTTTAGCTCTGAAGAGACCACCATCACTCCATAACAGTCATCTGTTCAAAACTAAATATATGTTTTGATTAAAATGTTGGGAATAATTTATAATGACACCCCAGTGAATTTGTCTGCACCATCCTGCGTGAAGTCTGGCTTCCATCCAGGAGGGCACCACAACTTTGATACTGAAAACACTCTTCATGACTTACCCTACAAACGTGCTCAGTCAGACATTTTTAATACTTAGGGCAGCGAAAAAAAGGATGTAATTTTGACCTAGGTACGAGCAATTTTGACCTAGGTAAGGCTTTTTTTTTTTTATCATAAAACAATAAGAACACCAACAAATCACCCACCCAGCTCCACAGTACGTGGTTTCAGCACGCTGCATCGAATGTTTTCTTCTAGAAACTCTTCAAATCTTTTTTTTTTATGTTGATGCCTGAAAAAGCGACAACACCTAAACTGCTGCGGATGCCCTGGTAGGGAACTACTTGCTTTACACGTGGAAAAAGATGCGAATCCCCTAACCTCAGCATTTCACTGCCACTGCCATCACCCAAGACGTGTTTCTGCTTAGGTCCACATCCAAAGTGACAACTGTACAAATTGTGTCGCTGGAAAGCTTTCAAAGGCAGGGCAGGGACTACATGAAGAGGCCACAGATAGGTAGAGGTAGCTCTACAGGGACCCAAACATTTCCCTGCGTTTCCCAGAAAGTTTCACTGTTCCTTAAATGCTTATTCCCAAGCAGCGCTAATAGTTTCCATGGTAAAATACAGAAGTGACTATAAACCCTGTACCAGCCCGGCTAGTCCTCCAGCGCTCACCAAGCCATCTGAGGATCAGACACACGAGGCCGGCTGCCAGAAGGACCGCGAGCGGCATCCCAAAAGCTGCAGGAAGCCAGCTGGCTCCTGCGACCACTGACAGGAAGGACCCATGGAGGGGGGAAGCCCAAGGTGTAAATGCTCTGTATGAGAGCAGGGGAGAAAAGGCAGTCAGCAAATTAGGGGACACTTGTTTTTTTTTGCTAACAATGATTAAGTATTAATGCCCCCCTCTCAGGGTACTCTAAGACCTGACTGCCCATAGACATCATCACTAAAGGAATATTAAGATCAAGATGGGAAGTCCTCATGTCACAGCCACCAAAAAAACCCTCCCTAAAACCAGAGAAACAGCAGAAACAGCAGACCAAGACACATGGGAACTCTGCCACGAGTGACAGGATCAATTTTCATCCTCCCTTAACAATCCGGATCAGGTTCCTGATGCAACAGTGCCAGGAAAGCAATAAAAAAAATTGCTTCCCTCCACCCTCTAATAAAAACTATACAACCAACTGCCCTTAGCGCTTACAGACTGCTTTGTATCCTGATCTTCACGCCTTAACATTTCAGAGCTCCCTGTTCCACGAAGGAAAGAAGGCAAAAGCACCTGAAGGGCAGTGCTCACCCCACAGGGCCACGGCCCCGTCCCACTGCGGGCAGAGCCCCGAGCTGCTCTCCAGGGGACAAACCCCACCATCAGGAACTGCCACCGCAGGAGAAAGTACCTGCCGACACTCACAGTGCATTAGGTTTGACTTGATCTGACTGTTGTTTAACAATATGCTCATTGATCGTGCTATAATTTTCCTAATTATTGATTTTTGAGGCCTATCAAGTTTGTGTTTACGGTTTCTATGAGGCAAACACGGCACTGCTTTTAGGTGTTTTCCTTTATTGTTTTAGTTGGTTTACATTTTCTATCTTATCGCCAGCAAAGCAGGCTCATATCCTAAGCACTTTTGTGCTGCTTCCGAAGCGGCCAGCCCCGTCAAACGAAAGCCAGGAGTTCCTGAAAGGTCCCGCTCCTGCCCCCAGAAGTGCTCAAGGACAGAGCCCCTAAAGCGTTTCATTCTTATTTCAACTTCAAGAAAGGAACGGGATTCAGACGTTTCTCAGCTGTATCGGTGCAGTTAAAAAAAAACAAACCCACAAACAACTGAAGTCAGAAGCAAAACTGACTGCTTCTTTCCACTGGCCGGGAAGATGAGATGTTCTGGCAGAAGCTAAGCTGCTCGTTTTAACGCCCCGAAGCTGAACAAAGCATGACATTTGCAGGCTTATGTGAAAAAGCCTCTAATAACGGCAACGTAATAACATAATTTTCTAAATGTGAAACTGTGTCCCCTCAATTTCAAAACATTGGTCAGGTTGTTGGGGCTCTGATGCAAACCAGTTTATTTACCCATTACCAACCGACCACTGAAACGCTATACCCAAACGTCTGACTAAGTGACTTTAGAGCTATGGAAGCAGCATACAACATAGTCCACTGAAAAACAAATGCATGAGCCAGGAAAACTGATCAGAGCCACAAGAAGTAGAGCATGTCTTTGAAATGAAAATTTGATTAAAAAAAGCACGAGAAATGAAAACCCTACAAAGGGAACGAAAGTAATGACAGCATCCGTACAGGACTCATGGTGCAGTCGTAGTGTTACCAGTGGTAAAGAACAGCTGGAAAACTAACAGGGCACTTCTCTGAAAATAAATACACACAGCTGTAGAAGGACAACAGTACACTCTTAAAAGCACAGGCCCTATGATGTACCTGAAAATAGGAGAAACTGTTCTACACCTTGGTGATAAGCAGTAAGAGCCACAGAGAAACCATCAGTCCCCCCCAAGGTAGCTGTGTTTACAGCTTTAAGTAACTGCAGAACTGAAGTGATGAAGCAAAATGTTTAAAATGGTGCCAAGATTTACGAGATGGGAAATGCAAGTTTCTACAGGAGCTGCATATGCTCTGAGATTCTGAAATTCAGGTTAAGTACCTGGATAACCAAGTACGGTTCTTCCTCGTGGGACATATTCGGTCTTGAGGTGGAACGTGCAGTTGAATCCCTTTTTACAGTAAGGTTTTCCCCTCCAGAAGAAGCATTATATTTATCAATCTTCTTTATTTTCAGGGAAAAAAGCGTTGTTTCAAAGAACAGAAAAAATCCAAAGCAACAGCTATTGTACGTACAGACAGCTCTGCCACAAGAGGAACATAAATATCGCACAGCACCTTGCTCACCTGAGCCTCCTCTGTTCAGGGAGGAATCCCTATCTCACAGCGAGGAATAAATACCCAGGTACTTCTAAAAGCTTTTCTTTAATCTTCAAATGAGAGCTGGCGGAGGACCAGCTAGCAAAGCGCACCCTGAGCGCGGCTGACCTACTTGGTCCCATGCACCACATTTCCAGACATCAAACACGCCACGCCGTGCTGCATGCAGACAGGGAAGTCAGCGTCCCGAGCCAACGAAACCTCCTTCGGTTACAGCAGCAAAGCTCAGGCCCTTCCAGTGCCTGACCCACGCAACACCCATCCTGAACTAACCTAGGGAACAGTGTGGGATGGCAGACACACAAAGCTGTTACGGCCGGCGCGACACAAACACAATCCAAACCTTGAACTTTTTTTTTTTTAAGCTTGACTGAGAGGAAGCAATCATTCAGATTATTTAAAAACAACAGCAACAACCCCATTTCCAGGAAAGGCTCTCTACCATGAGACCGGTCAGATCGGTCAGCTGTTGTCTAATCCAACAGACGGGAAGGAAAATCAGGACTTCATAAAAGTAATAACAAGCAGGTTTCTGTGGGCACTAAGGAGAGCATAGGCTGGTTTTCCACTAGCTCTGATTCAATCTCCTTCTGGGAATCAGAAACGTTCTTGATGCAACCAATCGATGGATTGACAAACAAGCTTTTTGAATTTAAGAACTCTTACAAAATATGTCTTCAAACCCAAGAACAATGATGCAGCAAAAACAAAGCATTTTTACAATTTTAAGATTATGCAACCTTCAAGCAAAGAAAAATTATTTTGACACACAAACTGGAGGCCTACTTGCACAACATGAGAAGAGGCTCAGGATGTAATGCTCTAGCTGCCCAGCAGATCAAATTAAAACAGGTGTTAATATAAATAAATAATAAATAATAAAATAAAACAGATGTTAATAATGTTAACAGATATTAGTATAATCTGTTAAAACAGATTATACTTAAACCAAGGGCTAAAAACACACCAATAAATTACTTAAATTACCACATCTGAGCAGTCTCGTGGTAACAGAATATGTGCATTTTTTTTAGCTCACAGAAAATGCAAGGCAAAATGCAAGTACGAGATCATAAACAAGTCTTGTAAACAACACTTCACCCAGCATTTGTGACAGGCCAGGAGCATGCATAAAATGATCTAACACAGTTCACCTGATGCATGGTACTACACTAAAATCATCTGCTTCTGTACCTGGATTTACTGGTAAACCAGTTGAACTGCAAAAAGTTCAGAGGTGCAATCAAATATTGATTCTTTTATATAGATATTTGCAAATCTATGGGAATATTAAAAGGCTGTCTTTATTCCTTCAACTAACTGTGGTATGATCATCCTAAATGAAGTTATACATTAAGGGCACAGGACACTGCCCCTCATTTGGAAGGCTAAGACCTCACAAAGCAGAACTGAGAGCAACTGATCCCCATTAAAGAGGTATCAGTGTTGAAGATATTTACTAGAAGATTTTAAACAGTTGAGAAAAATGCTTATAAATTGAGATGAAGCATGTATTTCACTGGTTAGACTGTTTTCTCCCAAAATACAAATTCAACTCCAGGAGACTGTAAAGTAATATTAAAAAAGTGACCACGTTATTTTATCACATCTTGTGAAAAAAATCCATTTGCTCACAAGGCACTTAACTTTTCACCAAAGATTTGTTTTGTATTTAATGATGTATTTGCTCACACACTATTCTACGTTGATTTGACGCAACACAAAAATGCAATTTCACCCTGTTGTAAGTTATATGGCAGCCAACATCACAAACGCAATCAAAAGGTTTTCAAAGGATAGGGCTAATTAATGACTACGTGATGGTTGTGCAGGATGGATGGATAGCCATTCTGATAAATATTAACAAATTCTCCCTTCTAACTTGCAAATAGATAGTGATACATGAACTCACATACATGACTTAGAGATCAGACCTCCACCCTTGCAACAGGCACTTTATGCATTATAGGCAGAAGTTCTTTTTAGAAAAACGTGATTATGGCCTTCAGGACATACTTCAATTCTTTACAAAATTAAAAAACTACTTTGCGTCTTTACATTAAAAAGGTGTTCCCCCCCCCCCCCCCCCATAAGTATTTTTATACTGGAGCTGCTTATTCTCTTTCTATGTAAAATACATTGTTTAGCCAACAGCTTCTAAAACTTGTCTTCACTTTCGGCTTTTTTTTTTTAAAAAAAGAAAGCAATAGCCATGGTTTAGTAAGGGCCTTACCGTTTTGTATGAGAGAATATAATTCACAGGAACCTTCATTAAAAAAATAAGTTGTGGAGTTCTTGGCCTCAAGAAAAAAACATGCACATCGTACTGATGGCAGTTTTCTGCCTTTTTTTTTTTAACAGACAGATCAATTCCATGACTTGATCTATTCCATGACCAAACAGCTCAATTTCATGAGCTCCAACTAAACTCATTGTATCTAAGTAATGCCATCCAGTTAGTCACTTATCAGTAAGCAACCACTCATTTGAACTGTTTTCTATACAGGAAATGCCTTTTGCTAAAAACAGAATTTACTTTTTCTTTATACAAAGGCCAATTATGCAAGTCTCATTAAGACAAAAATTCCATCTGGGGGAAGGAGTGTGAGATTAATGCCAAAATAAAGATAAGGTTGCTACATTATAAAATCAATAACGCTTATGTGGAAATACTGAGCCTCTTCTTACCGCAAGAACTCTATCAGTTCTTCCTTCCCTAACTCATTTTTTCTTTGATGTTACCCAGTAATTTATAAAAAAAGAAAAAAGAAAAAAGAAAAAAAAGGGGGGGAGCACCAAAGAAGGAAAAAAAAAAGAGTCCTCAGCCTCTAAGCCTAAAAGTCCATCCAATACTTGTACATTTTTTCACCTTAAAATGACTTACAAGAAAAAAAAGCCTCAAAATCTGGGAGAATAGTAAATGATGTCTAATTACCGTTGTCACTCTCCTGTCTTGAAATTGCTCCTGCTGATGAATGGTACGCGGTCAGTGCCTGCTGTAGTATGAACAAGGTGCTGTACTGTCCTTCAGTCTTCTTTCTGTAGACAAGAAAAAATGGAATAGTAATTTTCTTTTTAGCAACTGGCAAGCACAAATTCTTAAGGAGAGAACAGAAAACCATGCAGAAAACAACTTAAGACTGAACAAAAGAGCAAAAGCTATCAGCGAACAGCCAATGATCAACTCCACTATATTCTGCAAATAAACTCAAGGAAGACTCCGCTGTGAAAGAACCAAAAGACCTTTCACAGCCTTTCTGTGTACAGAATGCAAAACCTGACAACTGTGTAAACACACTGCACATACATTTAATGCCATATTAGCCAAAGACACTCCACTGCTTACGCTATGATCTAATCCGTGAGAAGGAACTTGAATGCAACGATGATGCTTCCCGTATGAAGCGCATTCTGTGGCCAGTGAGTGTATTTACTTAGGTGTCTGCTCAATGCTCTGTTCCTCTATATGACAATAGCAAGGGGGAGAGAGTCAATTTCCAAACAGTATGTAAGTGTGCCCAAATTGAAATTACCAGGAACATATTTACCCTCTGATAGGGTACACTGAAAACAGATTAATTGTACAATCCGGAAAATACGGTCACAATTTACTGTTACGGTGCAGCACGGCTTTATTCTAGAAACTGTTCCACTAAAGTTGCGCCACCAGGAGCAGGTAACGGATGGCTTCAGCAGGCACCAACGCCATTCAAGATTTTACATTTAATGGTGCAAAAATCATCAGCTCTCTCGTGGCACTGGGTTGAGTACCAAACTCCAGTTCCTAAACTGTTTGCACACTGAGGAATGTGAATGGCACCGTTTTGGGTCTCCAAATTTAGTGAGTCTGACAAATATTTGTCAATTCACGGTACGTTTTTTCTAAAGCCATGGCACAGGCCCGTGTGTCCTGCAGCTTTACCAGACTGCAATAAGAAATCAGTGCCCCCGGAGCTCACTGAAGTAGTTTAGACTACGCTGGTTAACTTTGCACCGAGCCAGCCACGGCTCCCGCAGCTTCCTCCTGCAAACACAGCAGATCCATTGTTGCTCCCACCCGAAAGGTGATACTGTTGCGAAGCCGCAGATGTTGCCCAAGTCGCAGCCTCATCATGTCCTCCTGAACTACTTTTAATGAGACATGGACAAAAAGATGCAAAGCATCGGGCCCCGGTGCTGGAAAGTGAATCCTGCGCGAACGGAGGCATTTTGGCACATCAATCAAGATATTCGGAACAATGGCAGATTTACATTAAGATTGAAACGGACTAAGGGCGCTGAGCCAGTGGTCTGTCTTTGCTGGTCAATACACAGAAAGGATTGTGTTAGCACCACTGAAAGAATAAATTATCGCTGCTTTTACAATAAGCTCTTCAAGAATGCAATAAAGGGTTCAGTGTGTGCTCCTCACTCAGGAATCCAAAACTTTTCAGTTAAGGTCTGGCTTGCAGCAAAGATAACAGCTGAAAACTAACCATCTTGACCTTGGTAAGCTTCATGACAACTTGCTAAAAACAGGTGAAAAAATGAAAAGGTTACTTCTCCGATATTCACCAGCCTTGAAACTGGAGCAGCGAGCAACCACAATTTTGAATACCAATAGTTCAGGCTGGATCATTTTGAGACGTACCAAAGTTAGAAGCGAGAAATACTATTTTTTACCTCCAGTCTCTTGACCGTTGCTGTAGAGCTAACAGTGGGGTTTTCTCATCTGCTTTCAGAGGTAAATTTAAAATTCTTCTCCGTCCACATAAAATGATGACAGGCAAACAAGACAATATATAACTAAGGAAGGCATTCTTACAGTACTCTGCATCAAAGTCGTGAAATATCGTAGGAATGCCTTCCCAGCTGTATATTTTCTTAAAAGCCACAAGTGCACTTCTACGGTTTGACGAGAAGTCTTCAAAGCTGGAGAAATGGCAGGTCATCAAATAAAAGCCCTGGCTTCAGTCTTCCAACCTTGAATGCGCATTCAAATGTGCATGAAGTTCATCCAAAGGGATTCCAAACCATTTTTAATAGCGGGTGTACAAATGGGTCTGCAAATACCCACGCAGCCCCAGCGTACCAGACTCCGGGGGGTGCCAAGGCCAGGCGCTCTCGCGAGCACAACACCAGAATTTTTACTGTCTGCACAGTACACACGAAATCCTCTTTTTTAAGGACCCACCAAACCTTTTCTAAAAATAAATATAAAAGATGAAAGAGCGCTGGTATGGGTGTGACAGCCCACACTGTCAACACGATGCAAATGCTAGCCTCCGAAAAACACCCAAACAAAAGACCGTTAAAAGTGTTATATAGAGCATTTATATTCAACTTTGTTGCAAATTTGGTTTCTGTACAACATCAAAGAAAGATGCAGTTTGTGATCAAGGGCTGTGGCAGGAAACACGATTTGTGTAGGCAAAGTTATCTTTATTCTCTCTAAAGGTGAACACGCCAGGAATTACGGGTTTAAACCATTCGATTCTTCAAAACTGTTGGCAACTAAAACACTCCAGTGAAATTAACTAGGGAACTTGACAAACACAAATAAGCGATCCTTACATAATGGGAATGAAAACAGCTCCTAGTATGTAGCTGTGCAGATAAAGAACCCGAGAAGTTGAAATTAAGCAGCGCTCTGACAACGAAATGGAATAATTACAGTTAAGGCCAAGTTTTTCAACAACTCGGTGCAGCAGCACCGAGCCTACAAGTGAACGAACGACTTGTAATAGCTTGCTCCAGGAGACGTCTAAGACAGTCAACACAAGTTCTGTTTATTCAGGGGCTGCTGCGTTAAAAATCACAAGCTCCGATCCAATGAACGGCAGATTGCTTTCAACTCAGCTGTACGGAATATGAGACCTGATTCTAGCTAACAATAAATTATTCCCAGACAACAACAGCATTCCAAAACTTTGAGGGATCTGGAACACGGTAAGGTACCAAGACCTAAACGAGAGGACGGCGTAATAGCTGGCTGGTTTTCAGCATGCATGATTACACACAGTCTTGAGAAGTCAAGATCTTTCCTATTCTACCACCTTATCCTTTTTCACATACAAATTACATAAAACAGGAAAAAGGAATGCAAGAGCGTGTGGGAAGCCACCTGGATTTTGCTTTTTGCTCACAAAGATACCGTACAAGACACAGAGTACTCCCTTTCATGCTGGCTATTAACTCCAAGGACAATTTACTGGCTTAAAACGCAGAGAGGATGCTTCCTTGGTTAAAATACTAATCTGAGTCTCAGGAAATCTAGATTCAATTCCCTGCCTCACCACATACTTCCTGTGTGACCTTGGGCCATAAATATTTCTGTGCCTCAGTCTTTCCATCTGTGACTGAGATAGTATTTCCCTATCGGACCGGGTTTTGTAGTGATAAATAAATAAAAGATGCAGCAGGAATCACAGGCGGTAGGCGCGTGGCTATCGGCACGCCAGCAGGCACAGCGGACCATCCAAGAACTTGGCTGCAGGGGCACTGCGCCCGTGCTCACAACCAGGCACCAGGTGAAGCACGGGATGACTTACACCGCTGAAAACCTCACCGCCACGGGACAGAGGAGAGACAAATTATTCCAAGAATAGATAGAAACTGAAACTTAATATAGCCCCAGCTACCGAAGTACGTACGTACGTTAGCCCTGCAGAAAACTTCCATCGCTCCAACAAGAGGTCTGAGCAGCAAGTTTTAAACACAAGGCACAAAAGCGAGCGATCGGCTTGGGTAGGAAGCAAATCCACCTGCCAGCGAGGCGTTAGGGCTCGGCAAAATGAGATTTCGCGGCGTGCTGCTCGTGGAGCAGAGGAGAGGGGCTGGGGGCTGCGAACCCCTAGAGATTCCCCCAGTCGGAAGGCGACCGTGTAGGGCCGCAGCCAGGAGCCCTGTGCAGGAGGCAGTAAATGGGGTGAGCTGAAAGCGGCCGCAGCGGGGTCCCCCAGCCCCACCGTGCCCCGAGGAGGGTCGGGGGGCAGCCGGGCCCCCCCCAGGCCGTGCTGGCAGCGCTGACCTCCCCCTGCCCGAGCCCGGCAGGAGCTGGGGGGAGGCGTCTGGAGCCGGCTCGCTCAAGGGGAACAGGCAGCACAGGCAGAAGGCGACGTGGCATTCGCAGGCAGCGGCTCCGGCGGCCGAGCGGGGAGAACGGCGGGGGGGCGGCGGCGGGGGGGGGGGGGGGGGGGGAAACGGCCTCGGCTCGCGGCCCCCTCAGCCCCCGGGACGGGCCCGGGGCACACGGGGAGGGGGCGCGATGAGGCGGGGCGGAAGGGGGGGGGGGGGGGGGGCTGCGGGCCGGGGGCGCTGAGCGAGGAGGGAAGGGAGAGCGCGGGGAGCCGGGCGCCCACCCCAACGCACCGCGCCCCACCCGGGGGGCACCGGGGCTGCCAGGGAACAGCGCCACCGCCGCTCCGGAGCCCCCCCGCAGCCCAGCCCCGGCCCCATCCCGGCCCTCAGGCTCCCGCTGCCCCGCACCGCGGCCGCCCCGGGCGGGGAGCCGCCGCCACCGCCGCTCTCCCCCATCCCGTCCCATCCCGTCCCGTTCCGTCCCGTCCCGTCCCAGCCCCTCCGCCCCCGCCCAGGCAGCCGCCGGCCCGGAGCCCAGCGAGGAGCCCCCCCCCCCCCCGGAGCCGCGGGCCCCGCGGCAGCACTGACCGTGCGCGGCGCCGCTGCCCCCGCCTCAGGCGCGGCGCTGCCGCCCGCCAACGGAGCGCTCCGCCATGATGGAATGCGGCCGCTGCGCCTGCGCCGCCGGCCGGCCGGACAGGGCAGGGGCGGGAGCGGCAGCGGAGCGGGGCGGGCGGGCGCGGCAACCCAGGGCCCGGCCGAGCGGAGGGCCCCGGCCGCCCGCTGCCGCCTAAAAGAGGCGCGGGAGGGCGGCGGCGGCTGCGCGCAGGTGGCCGCGGCCCTCAGCGAGGGGAGGGGGGGGGCGAGGCCTGCGGGGGGACGGGAGGGGAGCGGGGAGCGGGCTGCCCCCGGGAGGGGAGCCTGGGTGGGGATGGGGTTGGGACAGGGATCGGGATGGGGTTAGGGATGGGGAAGGGGTTGGGGGTGGGAAGGGGTTGGGGAATGGAGATGGGATGGGGATGGGGATGGGGATGGGGATGGGGTTGGGGTTGGGGATGGGGTTGGGGATGGGGCTTCACACCTCACACCCCCCGTGCTGCGAAGCGGACGGGCCGCATGCAGCACCGAAGCCTCGACCTGCAGCGTTTTAATCCCCTTTGGCGTTTTTTAAAGCCGAACCGAAGGTCAAGGAACGCTTGAGCGCTCGGTGTCTGCGCGGGTGCAAAATAAATTTGTTGGCCGGGTTCTTACAAGAGCCCCACGTAAACCACCAGTCACGCCAGCGTTGAAGAAAAGTTCAGCTCAAGGCTTAGATGCAAATTATATAACAGACGAAAAAACTGGCCTTTCAAAATGAGCTGCCACGTACTTACCCCTGGGTGGATCTTAGATACGTTTTTAATGAGTATAGGAAGTTTTGTAATGAATAGAAGAAATTGTTCCTTTATGCCAGAGAATTTCTCTCTTGAGACTAGTGGAAGTGGTTAATGTGACATACTGGACGGCCCGTGCTGAACAGGACCAAAATAAACTCCTATCCATCTTGTAAATAAGCAAGCAGTATTAAGGGAGGCCAGAGGTGGTGGCTTCTGCTCATTTTCCAGATAACTAATAACTGATATTGTTAAATAAATGCCACAAAACAATCATAACTTCACAATTAATTCTACTTAAAATAGTGAGTATGTTCTCTGCCAATAAAGCAAGCAAAGAACAGATCAAATCATCATCAGGTTGTGTCGTGTGCTGGGCACTTGCTGCAGTGTTATCCCTTTCCTTCTGTTGCATTTGATCTTCAGTAAAACTTCACTAAAGATTTTGAATGAAGCTCCTTTACATTCATTTGAGGGAGAAGAGGGGTCAATTGTGCTGTAAGCAGCACTGAAAGTAGGTGTCTTGCAGAGTAACACCGTGGGCACATTAAAAGATGCCTCTTGCAAGGAGCCCGTTACCTTTTCATTGCGGTCTGTGCCCTCACCCCTGTTTATTTGAGCTCATATGAGAGCTTCTTTATCTGAGCAGCTCATTGCACTATCCTTTTTGGTCTGAAAAGCAAAATTTGGTAGCTGGGTCAATGGCCAATTCCAGGTGGAGAAGAGGGGCAACCTTTTCCTCCTGACAAGATAATTGGCAAAAGCTCTGTCATGGTCTATGCCCTGAATTTTCTTCTTTCTACTGCTTCCAAAAGTTTTAATGCTCACATGTGACCGCTGGCCTGATTCTGGTACAGAAAAGGAGCAGTGCTTTTGCCCTGTGGAATAGTGTGGATCAGCACATCGCAAGATTTATTATGGTCAAAGATACATTAATAATTATTTATGCCCATAAAATAGATTGAAATCTCCAGAAAAAGATTCAGCGGAAAAATTAGCTGCTGCTCTAAGTCGTGTCTTACTTTCATCACTAATATGCAGCTTGATTTCACTAATAATTCTGAAATGAGATTCTTTAATTCCAACTCAGTTTTAAGGCTTGTGAACTCTTCAGATATGGTAGAAGATAAGTCTAGGAGAGGAGTCGGTGAATGCAGACCTGCTTTCTGCATTGTTGTGCTCTGGGAACAAAAGAAAGGTTGGTTAATCATTTCACCTTTGAGAGAATTCCTGGAATCTTCAGCACTCCATCTCAGGAATCTTATAACTCCACAGGCTCTAGCTAATCTGCAGTGAAGCGTATCTAGTGCCCCGGGGATTTCATTTCTGAAGTGAAATATTTGTACTTTGGGGAGATCTCTGAAAGAGACCCATCAGGATGTGATTTGGAAGTCTGAATTCGAGGCAGTAATTCAAGGACTATTTTGAATTTGCAGGCTCAGTATTTATTCGTTGCCAGCTAAACCTTAGAAGTTATGACTACTGGTGTTGTGTGATATACGGAGGTCTGATTCCCCATCACGAGCATACTGTGTCTGATATCCAGAATAAAGAAGGTTTTTGGGGGTGAACGCTGAGCATTCTTTGCACTGAAGGCTGTTGGACCTCCCAGCTTTGATTATTACAAGAATTCCTTTGTAGGTAATAATGCAGTATTTAAGCACTCAGAAAAATCCTTTTCCTTTCCTTCCTGCCTTTCATTAAAATCATTTTCCCCCCTTAATTTTCCCTTCTAAATATATTTTTTGTAATAGCAAGGTATTCACTGGCGATTCCAGCAAATAGGATGTCTGGTGGAAAAGCATACAGAAACCGTAGCCAGTTGCTAGTGAGACTTAGGATGAAAGATCTAAAAACTGCCCACATTCCACAAGCTCCAGGGCTCCTTTAAAACTGAAATTGCTTCAAGTACGAGAACTATTCCCACACCGCAGAAAATAAATGACTGAATGTTTGCTGCCTACATCCGACATTCAGATTGCTATGGGATGACAGTAAAGGAAAATTCTTTTCAGCTGAAACTAGAAACTATATGGCCAGTCGGCGAGGCCGAAGGCATGCAGGCTGTTCCAGATGGCAAAGCTGTACAGAAGAAATATTTGGCATGGGTAGGAGAGTGACCAAACTGCCTGGAAAGAAGGCCATGGTTAGATGGGTCAAAAATTACAGGACAGAATGGATCGAGTCAAGGGGAGGGAGATTGAACTATATTTTGAAATTCCTGGAGAGCCATAAGAACTGTGCAAGGACAGTGGCGACACCACCTTTCACACACAAAGGCAACCAGTGCTCATCTCGAGTCACTAGGGGATTAGAAAAAGCTGGAATTTGAGGAAATGATTGCCCAGGCAGTCCTTTCTGTCTAGAGAAGAAGGTAGAGAGGCACAGACACTAATGCTGCTGGGTCTGGGGTAGATCCGGGCCTGGGAAGAAGGAATTAAAAATAGCAGAATCATCAGAATAGCGGAAGATCAGAAAACATTCGGAGGAAGAAAAAGGAAAGAGAAAAGAAACAGCCAGAATGAGAAGTGGAAATGAGTCAGGAGGGAGGGAAGAGAGCACAAATGGGAAGAAATCTGGGCTTATAAAGGAAGGGCAGTCTCTGGAATGGAAAAGGAGAGTTAAGGAGAGTCGGTCTTAACAAAACAATGGTGAGAAGCAGTGCCAAGAACATGCCCATTCTTCCATTAGAAAATTTGGAATTGTAATTTATTTTTTCTTTGCTAATTCGGTTGCTGTAGGTGAGCTAAGAAACAAACAAACAAAAAAGGTGGGGAAAGAAAGTAAAGAAATGGAAAAGGGAAGCCTTCAACAAGAAAGGGGAGAAAAGGCAGGTAAGAGGAATATTACAATTACAATGTATTCCGTACTGCACATCAGGAAGGTTTGGGGGGCCTGTCGAGAGGTTACCAAGAGGCCTGGGTAACAAAAAACTCTGCTTGCAGTTGGGTACAGTAAATACCCGGATACACACAGACACACACACACACACACACACACAAAAAAAACCAACTCCAAGCCAACAACTCACTTATCATGATGATTAGCAGCTGCTCTGGGTTTCTAGTTCCAGCCCATAATAAAAACTTCTTTTTTCCATACTTGCATGGTAATAATAATTATGACTGTGGTTATTTTAGCTAGTGTCTAGCAAAGCCGCCCATCTCTTGAGTTCGTTAGGACCTGCAAACAAGGTCTTGGAACACATTCGCTTCATTTTCTCTTATTATATACAAAATACTGTTGTGTACACTTTCAGGAGGGACCGAGGCAAGGCAACCTGGCAAACAAACTTTTATCAAACAGAACTTTGTTGGAAGCGTGTGTGCTTAGATCCTCAAAAGTAAACAGTGTATAATGGAGCAGGTTTTCAGCCAGTGTGTGTTGGCACGGCTCCATCCACCCCAATGCAATTAGGAGTGTTTTCTCCAGCTGAGGATCTGGTCCGTCAAGAGCAAAACAGCACTCTGTGCTGTATATGTGGAAAAAAGCACAATGGGAAAAGGCTGTAGGGCACTGGGAGCAGGAGTTTCCCTTACAGGTAGATGAAACATGCCTCCTGTTCTGCATGCACAGGTGCAGGCATCTCTCTTCCAGAGAATTTGCCATTTCTTTGCCATAGAACCCCAGAAGCAAGTCGTCACCAGCAGAGGTGATTTAACATTAACTGACGTGATCTAAACAAATAGGAGATACCATCAAAGGCTCTGAATTATTCCAGCACTCCACTCCATGCTCTGTACATACGTCCACTCTATCATTACCAAATAATGCCATTTTGAGTGAAGAAATCATGCTGAGCTTGGAGATTTTATTTATTTATTTATTTATTTATTCAGTCCAGTACTGTTTGCTGTACTTCCTGCCGTTTCAGCGGGCACAGTGATGTGCATGCCTGGTAGAGCTGGAACCAGCGGTCTCCTTATAGGAAAAAAAAAAAAAAGAAGGCATGTGAAGAAAGAAGAAGACAGGTTCTTGTTATCAGTACGGACTGGCCAGGATGAATTGGCAGAAAAGTCTGGCAGGTGATGCAGATGGACTCTGTGTTTTGCTGTTTGTGCTTTTTTCTCCAAGCAGAACATAGAAACTCCCTCACGGTCCCTTCCCCACCGCTGCAGACCAGAAACATCTTGCAGAGAAGTTCTCCAGAAAACTCACACATGAAGTCCTAGAATATTATTTTTATATCAACATTGCTATTGTTACAAAGTCAAAGATAAAGGTGCAAAACAAAAAGCAAACCCCTTTGCAACCCACAATAAACATACCATGCATTTATGGGTGTTTTAAGTGGAAAGGAATGAAGTTCAGCGCCTGGGTAATTTGCACTTTGCACAGAACATCTGTTTTATGATTCTTTCTCTCACTTATTATATGGAGCAGACTGTGTGTAAACACTGTGTGTCCTGGCCCCAGGCTACACCCTGCATCTTCATTCGTCCCAGTCTTCAGATTTGACCGAGTTCCTTGGAAACCAAGCAGGGCCTGCTAGGAGAAGTGAGTTAAACCCTGGCTCCTTGCTGCAGCCCTGCTGCTGACCTCTCCGCGTGCGGGGAGGAGAAGCCACGCTCACCCTTGCCACCCTCGCAAGCTGCCGGGACTTGGGGAGCGGGGACGGCTGTGAATAATGCCAGCGATGCCCGGGAGTGCAGAAAGGCAGCACGACTCCTCTGAAGCTCGACACAGGCTGCCGGTCAGCCGTGGCCAACTAATTGTGCCCCGGCAGCTTTTGAAATGATGGGGGAAAGCAGCTGAAAGGGCCTCTTCAAAGCCGACCGAGTCCCCGGAGGCTGAAGGTGCAGCACGGTGTTTGTTTGTGAAAGTCGGGCGCGTCTGGCTGCCCGGCCGTGTTCAGCCGAATGGCTGGCTGCGTATATTTAGCAGCAGCTCTGACTCCTCGCTGAACTCAGCCCCTGTAATTAACGCATTCGCTCCTGCTCTTTGCTGCAGGGAGCCAGCAGGACCCAGGGGAAAAACATCACTTGTGAGCAGGCTCAGAGCAGCCGGTCCCGCTGGCCCTGCAGAGCCTCGGAGCAGCGCTTGCAAGCACAGGAGCTGCCCGGCCGAGGGAACCTTGGGCTTTGGGGTGCCAGCCCCCAGCACTGCCCTGGCACGGATGCTGTCCTCACGGGAAGCCTGCAGCGGGTGGCTCTCGCTTGCTTCTTTGTCCCCGGTGGGGATGCTGCTGCTGCACAGCTCTGCTAGGCGAGGAGCTGGATGCGGACACCTGCCCGGCCTCACCCGCACCTTCCCCACCTTCTGTAGGCTCTCTCTGCTTAGTTCCTCCTGTGATTGTTCAGCCAGGGCCCAGATAGGAATCAAATATCCCGATTCAGTCTAATTCCAAACACTAGCTGTGTTTACCCCTAATTTTATAACTCTTCCCCCAAGCCAAGAGCCAAACCGAAAAAAAAAAAAACAAAACAGGGAGGTTGAAGAGCGCCGTGCTGCAACAAAGCACTGGCAACAGGCAGGCCCAAGCAAATACAGGGGTAAGTGCACATAACGTGGCACTTTTACCTTGTGCTTCGGTGCAAAAGCACACAGCTGAACAAATCCAGCTTCTCCATGTGGGAGGGAGCCGGTGCCAGCCTTGCAGCCCGGTGGCAGCGGGCACGCAGGGGGCACACCGGGCGCTGCAGGGGTGGGAAGAGTCAGGCCCGAGGAGCTGGACCGGAGTCATCGCTCCCGGGGTAAATACGCAGGCAGTTCTGCAGCTGACCTGGTAGCAGCGCCAGTGAAGCTAAATCAGGTCTGCTTGCCTGGCCCGACATGAATGTGGTCATATTTCTAAGAAATCCGAGTAGCTGGATCCTCAGAAATGCTCAAAACACCCATAATTTAAACATGTTAGAGCTGGAGGATGCTTGTCCATGCGCTAGCGAGAAAAAGAGCAAGCCAAAATGAGTTCAGCACCAATTTTTATAAACTAGACTGGAAAATGTTTTAAGACAACTCAGAAACATGCTTTATTGCTGCTTTGCATTAAGATAAAATTTGCAAGATGCTGAATACAGTAAGGGTCCTGCATTTTTGTCCCGTTTTGTGGGATTTTGAAAGGGCAGGTTTGCTCCGTGGGCCAGGCAGGGCAGAGGCTCATTTCCTGCTGCATGAACCACAGCTGCAAAGGGGCTTTGGAGAGCGAGAAGGTTGCATCAGAGCCAATTTCGGAAGAACAGAGAGGAGGGAGAAGACTAAAAGGAAAGCAAGCAAGCAGAATAAATCCGAATGTAACAAAATTATAGTCTGTATTGAAAATTCAACATTTGGAATTGATTTTTTCCATCAGACAAAAGGCCGAGAGTTTCATTGTTGCAATATTGGCCTCTTTTTAAACTTGTGCTAAATCTCATATCTAGGCAAGCTGCAGGTGAAACACCAGGAAGAAAGAACTTATGCAATCCAAAAATATTTTACTGTCAAGTGCAATGTGATGCTCTTGCTTTGCTTGCTTTATTTTCTTGTTTCCTGCTGCGTATTTGGTGCAGGTTTCCTTCTTTCCATGAGGTGTCTCAGATTCCCTTAATTTTCTGGCTGCCTCCCATTTCTATCTCCCCCTCCCTTCACTTTTAGGGAGCAAAAGCCTGTCTCCCTTGTGGCATAATGTTAGCACCAAAGTTTCAGCTTAATTACGTGTGCAGGGGAAAAGAGAATTATGTGTGCAGGGGAAAAGAGTTTTATTTGCATCCCGTAAATGTGCATGAAACTGGAAATGAACAAAGCTGCAGCACCTTTGTGAAAACAGCTTGCCTGCGATCAGAGCTCCTTCTGCTCCGTTTTAACATAGGCTTTCAATTGTTTCACTCTAGTTCTCCTTTCTCCATTGTCTTTCTTCAGAGCACTATTGCTTTCCTATCTGGCATTTTCCTCACTGTCCCCAAGCAACCTCTTTTACTTGCTCTCTCCTACAATAACCCCATTCCTCATTATTGTTTCCATTCCCTTTTTTTGTTCTTTCGCTTGATCGAGGCCTGGGGGCCCCAGCTCGGTGCTGGGGGCTCCACGTTCAGCCTCAGCACTCAGCCGACACCTCGGAGCTGGAGCGCTGTCCCCTGTGCGTCGGCTCGTGCTGTGTGCCATCGCAGGAGAGGCTCGCCATGCTCTCCGACAAGCATTGTATATCTGCTTTGCAGGAGCAGACGTAATCTATCAAAGTGCAGAGCAGCAATGAATCAGGTCTTTGATGCAAATAAGAAGCAGCCACATGGCACGAAGCATTTGGGAGCACTTCAGGCTAAAAAGGAAAAAAAAAAAGAAGAAAAAACAGAAAAAGAAAAAGATGCAGCTGTGAAGAATACAAATATTGGCTCCTCTAGGAACCCTCCATATTGTATCCATTATTACAATCTACTTATTTGTTCAGGGCTAATGCTCTCCATTTTGAGATTGTCATGGATCTGCTTTCCCATCCTCAGGGAAGGTCTATGCGGCAGTCGTCTGCAGGAGGTGGCTGCAGAAGGAGCCCTTCTCCCCTTGTCTGGCTGGCAGAGCTGACTGCTGTGTGAGAGAACCTGCTATTAAAATGAATAAGGACCCTTTTGTGCATGAGAAAGAAGAAAAAAAATTGGCTTGTTCCCACCTTTCCCATCTTCTCTTGCTATGAAAAAAATCTGAGCTGCCTTTCTCACTGCAGCTATTGTGAGTGCCTTGTAATGGAGCCTGCTGGAGGTGCGGACTGTTATAGCCCTTACGAAAGCTTCTCTGCAGAAACGTGAAGTGCTGGCTTTGCTTAGTTCCCTGTACATTTGGTGCTCTGGCAAGGGCTGCCCACGTGGCTCTGCAGGCTGCGAGCAAGGCCCCGAGCAGCTGAGAACTGAGGTTATCTCCTGCAGCCCAGTGTGGGTTTGTCACTGAGATGCCAGCCGAGAGTTTTCCCATCATCTGTGGGAAAAGCAGAAGGGAGAAGGCAAAGCTCGAAGCTACAGCCATGCACGGAGTCGCTGTGGTGCTCAGCGTGCTCGGCCCGCAGGTCTACTCCTGCAGATTCTGGAGAAACATTTCAACCTTTGTGTCCTGCCGGAGAAACGAGCCACCTGAACAATGCTTTGGCAAAATAAAGGGATTATTAAGGAGCAGTGTGAGGGTGCCAGCGGGGATGGACACGGCTGGGAGCAGCCTGGTGCCCTGGGGTGTCACCGCCTCACGTCCTCGTTCGCACGCTGGGAACAGCAGTCGCTCCCTGCTGACAGGGAAGTGACCGGCCTGGGCCCGTTAGAGGTTACTCTTTTCTTGCGATATTGGGGGTGAGATAAGCCCCAGTGGCAGCAGAGGACGGTTTTCTGTTAGCGCGGTAAGAGAGGGGCTGATAAGCCGCCAGGAGCCGTGCCAGACCCGCTGCGGCAGAGGTGCGGGCCCGCCGAAGGGCCGCGGGTGAGCAGCGCAGCCAGGGCCCGGGGCAGCGCCGTGGCACCGCCTGAGCTACCGCAGCGCCAGCAGCACGTTCCCAGTGGCCTTTTTGTGTAGGATCACAGCATGGCTTGGGCTGGAAGCGAGCTCAGAGCCCACCCAGAGCCACCCCCTGCCAGCACAGCACCTCCCGCCAGCCCTGGCTGCCCAAATCCCATCCTTGGCCTAGGGCGCTGCCAGGGATGGGGCACCCACAGCTCCTCTGGGCGGCCCAGTCCAGTGCCTCACTGCCCTCAGAATGAAGAATTTCCTCCTTATACACAATTCAAATCCACCCTCTTTTAGTTTAAAACCATTGCCTCCTGTCCTATCACTACATGCCCTTGTAAAAAGTCTCCCTCCATCTTTCCTATAAGCCCCTTTCAAATGCTGCGAGGCCACGGTGAGCTCTCCCCGGAGCCTTTTCTTCTCCAGGCTGAACATCCCCTGCTCTCCCAGCATTTCCTCATAGCAGAGCTGCTCCAGCCCTTGGATCACCCTCCTCTGGACCCATGCTAACACGGTTCAATCTTTGCTCATGTTTATCCTAATAATTTCAAATGCAGCTGAGGGGAAGCCTCCAAAAATTAAATATATGTACCTGTGGCTAACCTGGTATGGCAGGCACCCAAGGAAGGCCACCTGTATCAGAATCCCGAATCCTGACCCAGCCTGAACATGTCCTCAGCACCTATTCCTGCCACCTGGCTAACAACAAAAGCACGGAGCGTGCATTTAGGACAAATAAGGGGCTCTCGTTCTGCACGGGGTCTGTGGGCAGGAGCCAGCCCCTCTGCTGTGACAATGCGCACCAACCTTTCATGTCTTTGGGAGGAGAAAGCAGCTTTTTGGCATTGCTGCCCGCTGTTCACGTGCCGTGTAGCTGCCTTTTCAGCACCCTCCTCGGATAAGCAGGCTTGTATTTATAGAGAGAGTTCTGTAGCAAAAGCAATCATAAAAGCCACGATTATTTAAATATAGATCCCTTCATCCAGGCAGAACCTAAGCTGTGTTTATGCCAGCCGGGACTGTAAAGGCAGCGCTGTTCTGCAGAGTTTCCACACAGAAATAAAGAAGAGCTCCCAAAGTTTATCATAAACTAAAAAGAAACAAGCGAATCCCCCAATTTACAACTTTCTCAAACAGTCCCAAATCTCCTCCCTCTCCCAGCAGGCCCAGGGGCTGTGGCCCAGAAGGATTGTATTGACACGAGCTTTGCAATTGGGATTAGAGCCCGGGTAACCTGCACAGATCTCAACTTTCCAGGGAAACCAGGGGTTGAAGCATTTCCATGCCTCTTGCATAATCAAATTAAATTTGGGATTGAAACTTCAGCCGTTGGGCTTCTCTGGTCTGAGTGCTTGATTAATTCTCAACTTTAACATTTTATTATCACAGCTCTTGGTTTTTTGGGGGGGGGTGGCATGGAGGAGGGGCTGAGCAGCTTCCCCTGCTTGCTGCCCAAGGAGTACTGCAGTTAGACAAAGCAAGAGAGATACGTGCACCAGACCCAGGAGGCTCCTTGCACACAGAGTGGCGACAGCTATGATGTTTTGCTCCTTGACGTCTGCCTTGGTGCAGGAGCACTCTTATAGAGAAACTTGTCCCAGCCTTGATGCCTAATATCTTATATTTCTATGATTTTTCCCTTGCAACGATGTTAACTCTCAAAACTCACTCTAAGAGTCACTTCACCAACAAAACGTGCCCTGCACGAGCATGAAGTGTAACCGGCATGTGTCTCTACAGCACTGTTCATTGTTTTAGAAGAATATCCAGTAGCAACACACAGCACAAAACCAAAATACATAACATACTGCAGGTCCGGCCTCTGTGGCAGGGGCCACAAGACCAGGCACCTCTTGCTGGAAACTGCAGAAGGCGGTGAGATCAGTGCCTTTATATTTATGTCAGCTCAGTGTAACACTGAAAATGTGCAAGGAGCAGGGGTTATTTCATCAGAAGGACTTCCCACCACAGGAGAGTTACTGTACTTCGAAATTTGATTTGGAAGGGCGCTATCGCTGAGCCATCAGTGCCACTTGCTGTTGCTGCTCCTTCCCCTGCCCAACGCTGACCCACTACAATCTCCTCTGCTATGGACAGAGATGCCCCAAAAACCCTGGGGCATTTGCTGGACCTTGGAAAACCCCCAGCTCATAGAGTTTCGTTTTAGTTTTAATTGCAATGACATCAAACCCTTGCTCAGCTAGATCAGCTTGGTATTAGCAGTGCAATTCAGATCTGAAGAGGTTCCGGGTAGGCTAGGAAATGAAAGTCCCCAGGACGTCAGGACGTGCAGAAGTCCCCGAGGGCCTTGGCAGCCATCCTGCAGTGCCTCTGCTTTATTAGTTCACGTCCCCGAGGTCTGTTTTTCCTACCACAGGATATGATTAACCCTGAGAGGAGTCATCGTGCTGCACCCGAAGCAGAAAACCACCTGAATTCAGCGCAAGGCTGCTGCCCCCTCCAATCCTGCACAGTGCAGGTGAGCGCAGGCAGACTCCATGCATGGATTGCAGCACTTCTTCATGGCAGGTCAGAGCCAGCTCTAAAAAACGGGACCCACCGTACTCCCACAGGCACCAGCTCTGCCCTGCCAGCCCCTCTGGGATGCTCAGAGGCTCGTGGCTCTCCTTGGCCCAGGCAGGGCAGCTGGGGACCACGAGCTCTCCCGCACAGGCAAGGATGCTGCTGACACAGCCAGGAGCTGCAGGGATGCCTGTCCCACCTGAGCACCCAGAAAAGGGAGAGGAGGAACGTGAACCTACTCAGGAGGCCTGGGAACCCCTGACATAGTAAGTCGGGGTGGTGAAGGACATGGTGGCGGCGGGAGGTGCTGCTGACAGCAGGCAGACGCACAAGGCCAATTATGGGGAGCTTTCCATTCCATTTTTCTTGAAAAATGATGGTAAAAGGGCTGTAACATTTCTCAGCCCTCACTCACGTAAGCAGTATGTGCTCACCATTCCAGAGGCTTCCTGTTGTGAGTAACGTGGAGAGAGAAAAGGTCAGAAAACGGGGGCTGTCTCATTTCAGAGAGTTACTCAGAAAGGAAATAGAGCCCAGGCTGACTCCTGGGATATGTGCAATTCGTGCATGAGGCATACTATTAAACTGGTTGAGACTTAAACACAAGAGGAGGGAGCAAGAATCAATCCTGGTCCCTTTTCAGGCATGGTGCCAGGCCCAGTCCATCCCCTCAGGAGAGCTCTGCTGACCGAGGAGCCACTTTTTGGCATTTCCAAGGGGCTGCTGCCACATCTGGTCTGCTCTGCTGAAACCCAAGCATGTCTGCATGCCATACTACCCATCCTCCCCATCCTGAACCCAGTGACAAGGGCGTAAGATGGCTCTCAGTGCGCTTCCGTGCATGGTGGCAGGATCTGGCCCTGGCCAGGAGATGCCAAGAGGATCTGCGGGGTTTTCCTCCCCCGTGCAGGCAGAGCCAGGCAAGCGGCCCCAGGTCCTGAGCTCACATTTTGCACTGAGTGCTGGTTAGTGAAAGCAGAAGGAGCTGCTTGCGGCACGCGCAGCACTGCTAGACAAAATATGCTGCCTTGCACCAAGAGCCATCCTGAAACTCTGTGCCCTTTGCTCTTGATCTTACAAGGCTTTATCTGGACGGCTGTGTGGAGCTGTCTTGAGGTTAAAGGTGTTTAGGCCAAAAACCCATGCAGAGCATCACAGAGATGTGCTCCGCACAAATGAAAGAGATTCCAGTGGGCTAAACCGAAAACAAGCTCTGTTTAGTCTTCAGCATCCCTCGCAGGGACACGCAACAGCATTCCTGGAAGGAGAGTTTTCATTAATGATCAAAAGAGGGTATTTTTGCTACCTCCTTCCCTCCTCCCCCCCCAAATCTGGTGAATATCCATCTGGAATATATTTATTAAACTAACACTGGGTCCTCGCTCTGCTCCGAGAGCAGCCTTGGTTCTTCTGAAGCGTAAGAAGCTGCATTGACAGGAAAGAAACGGGCACATTTCCCCCTCCAGTAATGTTTGCAAATACTCGGAATATTTGTTTGTGCATGTGGCCACTCGCAGGGCCGAAATTGATGGTTTCAGAGAACTGAAGCTCAGTTCCCAAAGTTGCCGATCCGTGTGCCAGGAGACGGGTTTGCAGCTCCGGCGCGGCACACCGAGCTGCCCATCCCCTAGGTTTGCCTTCTGCACCATTTTTAAGAAATGTGTAAGAAAACGGTGTGACCACTTTTATTACAAGTGCACTCCTAGCGAAATTGCTTACTCTGACGGCATTTTAAAGCCTGATGTACTTTCCTTCATTCTTCCTGCTAGTTTTCTTCCTAGCAATCAGATCATACCCTCCGTTGCCACGAGTGGAGGATAAAGAGCCCAGTGTTCTCCCTCCGGCCACATGGAAGAAGTCCCTCTGCTAATGTCGGACTGCAGTGGATCCAGGGAAAATGTTAAATTAGGATCCAGCACAAGCATTAGCTCCTGACGCGGACCTGGGCCTGCAGCCCCTCGCCGCGCGGCCTCTGGGCACAACTGTGTCACGCAGAGCAGGAAACGTCTCCTTATTGCAAGGGCTTGGAGCTTATTGCTTGTTAAACTGAGGGCTTACTTGCCTCTCACATCCTGCGAGCATTTTATTTGAAGGCGCTTCATGAAGACAGAGTAAGGGTGGTTGCATCCCGTGAATGTTTCTGGATTTCCCAGCGTGTGGCACTGGAATTTGGCCCTATGGCAGGCAAAAACAGCGTGGAGTTAAAACATCCAAATGTCAACTTGCTATAGGGTCAGACAGGGAAATATACTTACAGAATGAAAGGAATAAAAGATCTCAGAAGGCTTGTAAACAAGATAGAAGTGCCACCGAGTAATAGAAACACGAATCCGTCTTCTGTGACTTCTGTCACATGCGGCACCCCATGGCTCTCGTGGCAGCTCAGAGGTAGCGGTGGCGAGGAGGAGCGCAGAGCCATCAAGGCCAGGGTTTACTGGAAACTGAGATTTGTAGTGCTTTCTTGGAAACAGAAAGCTCACGTTGTTTTTGCAAACAGCAATCTTGTCTGTGGTTAGCTTCTGGCAGCAGGTGGCTGCTTTGGACCCTCTCTGAAAATGAGCACAAATAAAAACACACTTTAGGCCCCTTTGAAGACAAAACAGCGCCCATATGGTTCTCTTTGCTTGAACAGAAATTTATCCTGAAAACTGTGCTCCAGGAGGTAAATGGGAGAGGCTTTAGTGCATCTGGGATGTACAGTGTCCTGGGCATCTGCTAGACCCAGGTTTCTTGCCAGACATGTCTTCCCATTAAAAAATTGCATGTTATCTGCTATGTTGCACCAAAAAAGGATTACTGCCTTGACCAACACATCATGCAGACTGTTCTTTCTTGTATCTGATGGTTTTGTTCCACTTCAAGAAGTTCCTGGTGGAAGGGAGACATCTGAGTCCTCCCAGGAGGCAGCGGTGATCCTGGTGGGTCCGGTGCCCACGGCGAGCGCTGCGTTAGCACAGGCTTTTCTCATGTTGTTATTTACTGGGAAAGGGAAGCGTCCATTCACCCCACTGTGAAAAGGACTGGAGCCCCCTGTTTTTCAAAAAGAGACTACACCATCAACATTATATTCTTGTATGCATGCTTTGCGTGCTGAAACTGAAAGGGGAGTAAGGTGTCAGTGTCTCCTCCCTCCCAGCCTCAGCCCTTGCGTATGCTCACACCTGCAGGTTGAAAGCACTATTACCCAGAACAGGCTTCAGCTGAGAGCTGCCTTTTAAAAAAAAAATATTATATATATATATATATATATATATATATATATATACATTTTTGCTTCTTTTTTCCCCTCCACAAATGGGTAACTCTCTGTCCCAGCAAGTGCTGTTGGGAGGGGAGCGAGCACCGTCTGACCCGAAGCACCAGCACCATTTGCTTCTGCACGGTGAGGCAGCGCGCTCTGAGCACTGCTCAGGAGATGCTCCACACAGTCATAGGCACCCAGCAGTAAGAAAAATGGGCCAAAGCACCTAATTATTATTTTTTAACCGTTAATACACTATTAATCTCTTCATACTTTAGTGTACAGAATGTAGTGACTGCACTGTCTGAGCCCCATGCGTAATTTAAATGCACACCCACTTTCTCTGAGTGGCTTGACTCAAGCTGGCTAAAAGCGGAGATGTGGAGCAGACATTTCCACCAATTCAGGTGTTTCCAGCAGTGGTTACCATTGCTAAATCAGCCTAACTCTGTGTCCTGGTCTTTGCATTAAGGGTCTCTGCACCTCTCTTCCTTACATGTCTCTGAGCCTGAGAAATACGATTATTTCTCTGACTGGTTAAGCTACACATCTACATACGATGATGCTTATGCAAATAATTCATAGGGATTTAAACTGAGAGGCTGCTGTTTCAGTTTCCCTCAACTTTTAAACCTAAACTCCTGAAGGAGCCTGTTTGGAATGAGAGTCTCAGTTTGCTTTAAGAAAAAAGTAAAATAAAAAAAGCATATCCCTAGCTGCAGTGGTTGCAGAGTGGAGCCCGAAGATGTTACCTGCTTGCACCCTACAGGCACAGGCACAGAACAGCAAACAAAAAGCGAGCCAAAACAGTATTAAGGCAGCTGGGATTTGCAAGGCTTGAGCCAAGGTTTCTGAGTGCTTAGGGCTGGCAACGTGTCCCCAGCAAGTCGCAACCAGAAATGACAAGGCAGCTGGCCGGGAGTCTGTACGATGCTCCAGTTCTTTTTCCATCTTGGAGCAAACAGAAATGGTACAGCATGACGTGTACCAACACAGGTGCCTAATGTACCTGCTGAGCCTTGTGTTAGCTCGGGGATTACTGCTGCTTGCCAGATCAGCCACGGAAAGGTCAGTGCGCCAGGGAAAGGCTGGACCATTCCCTTGGCTAAGAGGTAGGCAAGGGCAATTTACTGCCGAATGCCAAGGTTGGAGTGCCCATGCCACGGGGACTGGTGGCTATGAAAAGACTTAGCCTTGTGTGGCTCCATAGTGCACGGATGCAAAATGCTCCCATCCCTGTGTTAAAGGCAGTTATTTCTCTTCTGCAGGCAACGTCCCACCCTGAGCCTGCCCTGCCCGAGCATCCCTCCAGGAAGCTGAAGAAAAACAGGACGAAGGTGGAGAGGGAAAACACCAGGATTATTCAATAAAATGTGGGAATGGGTGGGAATGGGGGAACTGAACATGATTAACACCAGAGGAAAACAGGAACAGAGGCAGCCTTACAGGTGAGGAGCTGGCTTGCGTGTCAGAACCAAAAGAGAAACCGCATGAGGCAACAGGCAGCAGCTCCAGGGATGACGAAGCACTAGGTGCCACTATTGCACCATGAATTGCAGCATATGCAACAGAAAAAAAGTCCAGTTTCAAGCAAGAAGCTCACCACCGCACTTTCCCTTCGCAGGCATTTCTGACCCGGACGCCGGAGCGGGACGGCTCAGCTCCAGCCGCTCTTCCCAGTTCCACTCCTGGTGCCTGTGCGATGGGCAGCGGAGGACAGCGGCCACGCATCTCTCCCAGAGCAAAGCCCGCTTTCTGCATGGGTTGGCAAAGCTCCCCCCTTAACGGGACGAGCTGGCAGAGCCGGCACATACAGTGGGAAATCCTAAATAGAAAACATCCTTCTCGCTGGGCTTTTCCGTGCAGGAACCAGCGAGAGAAACGTGCCAGGCTCCCAGCTACACCGCCCTCAGCAAAGCTTCGCTTCCCTCCAGCGGTTCCCGCACCCCAGTGGCCGGGGCCACGAGCCCCCAGCTTCTCAGCAGGCTCCGGGCACTGCTCCACCAGCTTCTGTGCCGCTACGGTTTTATTACATCATTACAAATGATTATTGTGGGAATATTGCTCTCTAGTGCTGTGAACAGATAGAAACCTTCCGTAGGGGAGAAGGATCTGCATGCAGCGGGTTTAAAACAAGACACGGAAAACAGAAGTTCTTCAAGTTTAACTTGCAACGTTTCCATTTAATTTTCAGCAGTCCTCTTTAAAATACAGTCTTTCCTATTATACAAAAAACAAACACACTGCCATTTCTCTGGCCATACCCATTGTCTCATAAAAAAATAAAAACAATGAAAAAAAAAAAAAGATCTCTGGCACAATAAAAATGCTTTGCAACATATATATATATAGCTTTACTGTACACAATATTTTAAAATTGGTGAAGGTACATGTTATTTCTACGTATTTCCAAACTCAGTTTATCACGGTGATTTCTGTTCACAGTTACACAATGCCTTCAGTGATTTGGGACCCAGCTATCGTTCTCGGTGCTGCCCTTAAAACAGAAGTGTTTGTGGATGCGGGTCTCCCCCAGCAGAATGTGGTTCCGTCAGTGCACTGGGAGCTGTGCCCTCCAGTGGGGCTCGGGGGAGCTGTAGCTCCTCCACGCGAACAGTTTCACATTTTGTAGATCTTGAACATTTTCTGAAGATGGTTCTGGTCTTGTTGAAACTTCCCATCCACGAATTGCTCTGCGGGTGAATTTCCTTTTTCAAACGCCTTTTGCAGACCCAAGGACATGCAGACTGCGGTGTGCAGAGCAAACGCTTACTCCTCTCTGTAGGTGTAACAAAAATCTCTCTCAAGCAGACCCCCCCCCTTCCCAGTCCAAACCCTTCTGCTCACTCTTATTTTACAGTATTTCAACAATTTGCTTTACTTAAGACATCAAGGAACTTCATAAATGCCACAACACTAAAACATATTTCTTATATGTTATGAGCCATGTCTTCCAGCTACAGAATTGTGGTAGGATTAGGACCCTATTTCTGTCCTCATGTATCACGCATCCTGGGCTGAACTTTGCTTCACTAAAAGAAAGGCAGAACTGCTTCGTTTACAGTGGATTTACTGGAAAACCACAGGAATGTTTGCTTATGGACAGGATTTGGAAGTTCCTCTTTACAAATGAAACCGAGTCCTATCTGTTTTTTCATCACGCCATAATCAAACTGACACCATGTCAAGTCTCATCTGGGCTCCTGACTGACACCTGGCACTCAGGTTCTTCATGTCCACGTCTCCTCAGATCCTTCCAAGTGCCTTGGGTTGCATCTCTGCTGCAAGGTGTCAGCAAGATGAGCACCCCGAATGGGACCACCTTTCAGTCATATTTGGCTATTTTTAAAAAAAAAAAAAGGTAGAAATCATATTTATCTTAGTCAATACTCTTGAAAGGCAAAAAAAAAATAGTAATAGGCTATTTTTGGGTAAAACTCCTGAAGAATTGGAGTGATAACCTGCACCCTGCAGCCATCACTTACAGGACCAGTCCCAGCGAAATAAATTTCAAATGCGTGTTAAGCTACCATAATTTTAAAGCTGCACCCCACAAAAAAACATTTTCCTAGGGATTCAGAGGATGCTCCCTACCAGACAGAGCCAAAGGAGGTGCAGGAACACTGAAACGTGCTGCCTTGGCTGCCTTCACTGGAGCCACCCTTGCCTTGCAGAAACAGCCGGCGCTCAGCAGCAGCGAGGCACAGCCGAGGCACAGGAGATGTATCCTAACATTACAGCCAATTTTGCCGAGGAGCTTGGCCGCACGCCCCGCTGCTCAACCCCCTTGCAGATCTGCTGCAAACCAGAGCATGCCGGGGTTGCTGCTCGTCCGGGTGGGACTGCTGGGCTCACGGACCCAGGCACCCATCCTGCAGGCCTGACTCATGTACTTCGCTTTGAAACCCAAAGTCCGAAGCCAAAGCAGCTGGGAGCAGGGCAGGAATTATCTTGACCTCTGCTGTGTAAATAATTTAGCATCTGTTTTAAGATTCAATGAAAACTCTGCCCTCCTCATGTGTCAGCAGCTCCCGTGTGCGGCATCCAGCAAATGTTGTGTTTACATTTCCCACTGACTCGGAGAATTAGCGCTCTTTGCAGACTTGTGAAACGAAGCGAATTCCCAAACACGATACAGGCTTTGAAGAGCGTGTTTACATGAACTTATCATCGGATCAACAGTTTGCTGCTGCTGGCCGGTGCCTCCTCCATGTGAGGTGGCTGTGTGCACCCGAGCAGCGGCGAAGGGGCCGTCAGCTCCACCACACTGCACCTGAACAGCATAAATCTGAGACTGTCCACCGTTATTATTACAAATATAATCATGAAAAAGGCTTGTGGGCCTTGCTCGTGTCTCCTGGAACAGTTTTGAGATCACCATTGCCCATCCGAGATCTTACCCGAAGGCATCGCCCTTCTACGAAGTGGCCACGGAGGCGTTCCCATTTTCCCTTTGGCTTTCCCCGAAGGGTTCATCATCCTTCTCTTTTATGGAGAACTTTTTCCTGAACGCTTGCGTAATGCTGGAGGAAGAAGCCTTCCTGAACGTGGTCAGCCTCTTCCGAAAGTTGCCCCCCGAGAAGAAGTAGAGAAGTGGGTCGAAGCAGCAGTTGGAGGCGGCCAAGGGGAGCGTCACCACCACCGACTTCTGGAGGTACACGGTGTCCTCGCAGCTGGCGCTCTTCAGCCGCAGCACGTGGAGGTGCACGGTCCGCAGGATGTGGTACGGGGTGAAGCTGATCAGGAAGGTGGCAGTGACGATGATGATCATCCAGATGGCCTTCTTGCGGTTGGCCTGGTTCTTCTTCAAGGAATTTTTCAGTAGGGTCCTTATGATCATGGTGTAGCAGATGGTTATGACAATAAAGGGAAAAATGAAACCCAAAAATAGGGCAATAAAATCCAGGATCACAACCAGCTTTGTCTTCTGAGAGTCTTCTGGGGGTTCGAAGCACTTGGTCTTGTTGCCATGTTGATAGGTCCCATTTTGCAGAAAAGGAGCGCTTGTCAGGGTAACAAAAATCCAGATGCCGACGCACACAAATTTCGCCTTTTTCTCCGTGACCAAATTGATGTTCTGGACTGGAAAAACGATGGCTATGCAGCGGAAGAAGCTCATTGCAGTCATGAAGAAAATGCTGCAGTACAGGTTGACATACAAGGCGTAGGAACTGACCCTGCAGAGGAAGTCACTGAAGAACCAGTTCCCCTTGTGGACGTAGTAGACCACGCGCAGGGGCAGGGTGCACACGCAGAGGAAGTCGGACACGGCGAGGTTAAGCATGTACACCTGGAAGGCTGTCTTCTGCCGGTACGTCCTTATGAGGACGTACAGCACTACGCCGTTGCCGACGAAGCCCATGATGCTGATCATGGAGTACAGCGTGGAGTACACGCGGTTTCGGAAGTCGTCAATGGAGTGATGGCACGACAAGTTGTCAAAGAGGGCGGTCATCTTTTCGGGGGGAGGCACTGGTTGGCTGGCGATGAATTTCAGGCCTACAGATGAAAAAAATCAGTTACTTATCATTACATTAGAGTTAGCTGTATTACAGTTGGAGTCAGCTATGTTAGAGCAGCACACAAAAATAAAATATCATCATAAAATAGGAGAAGAAACCTATCATCTCTCTCTTAAAGGACAGAACAGCTAGGAATGGACGTGGCTCTGTACAGACCAATGTTACGCAATTAGTTACACATAATTATAAGGATCCAGCACAGCCGCTGCTCCACAGCTGGCACCTACAGCTGGTGGCATAAAGGTGGGGGTCACATTTTCATACGTCCTCAGTACTGGCTGCATCCTCCTTCCACCAAAATACCGGGAGGTTCCAACTGCCTGCAAACTAAAGCAGCAGAAAAACAGCAGAAAGGGGCAACAAAGGTGGCCACGGCACTCTCTGATAAGAGATGCTTGTCAGCTCCCCACATTATGCATTGCTCTCCTCTGCTCACAGGTAGCACTATTTTTAAAACTTGCTACGGTAATAAATAAGTGTAGTTATTGGCTCTGGGAAAGACATTGCCCGTTATATCTGATGAACACAGAGGATCACTAGCAGCCAGGACACACCAGGGCTCACTGGCGTGCAGAGCAGGGGGCTGGGGCAAGGCTCCTTGCTTCCGACGGCAGGACAGCCTGCTTGGTCTGCAGACATCAGTACCCTTGGGATTCTTCTTGGGTTTGCTTTTGCACACTGCTCCGACAGCCGTTAGCACAGCTGACCCTGCGGCCAGGGATCTGTTTTCAGATGGGCTCAGTCATTATTTTGTGAAAATTTTACCATTTCCTCCAGATATTCATTTGGGCGCAGTGAGACAGGATGTTCTTAACTCGGGGTTTCCTGAAGTACAGCAAGAGGGAGCAAGAGATGTTTTACCCCTGCATCATTTTCCCATTCCTTTTCAATTTCTGATGTGTCAGACACACAACCTCACTTTCAGCTGGAGACATCTAAAACCCCAGAGATTAGCACTGCAAGACACCTGCTGACAGAAATACTGTGACTTGAAGAAAAACAATGAAGACAACAGCTGGGACAAGATTGCTAACGAGAACCCACACTATGTTCAAATGAGAACCCACACTAGGCTCAAAACCGATTTTCAGCGGTACGTATTTTCACCCCTGAAAATAGCCAGGCAGCATTAGTGCAGATGGATGCCCTCAGCCTCTCCCCCTCTCTCTGGGATACACTGGGAATTCAGAACTACTCCGGGGTGCTCGAGGCTTTCAGCTTTCAGCCAGGTCTCAGCTATTTGGGAGATGACGCTTTTAAAACAATCCTCTGATTATCTGCAACATGCAAAACACATTAAAGCTCAAAAGATGCCAGCGAGTTTGCAGAGGTGGGAGCGGAGGCAAAATCTGGCACAAGAGAGCACATTTTTTTTCCTCTTGGTCTGTTCGTGGACACTTATGGGGCCACAAGCAAGAGACCATGCAGCTGCACAAAGGTCTTTGGGTAGGAGAGGCAGCCAAGGCTCAGTGCAGTCAGAAGTCACAGATCATTACACCTCATCATTCACAGTTCACCTTAGACTGCATAAACGAAGTTTATCTGGCATTTCTCATTGCAAAGGACCTGTTAACCTGAGTTTGCAGCCTCTCCTCCCGGGATCTCACAGCCCAGTGTGGTGGTGGCAGGATTCAGATCTCAGCCCGGACCTCTGCCATCCTCCCTCGCCTGGGAGGCTTGAGGCTCAGGTTATGATGAGAGCATCACTCCAATCATTTTTTAAAATCTCCAAGATAGGGATGAAATTAAGTTTGTGGTAACATTTGTGTAATTTTAACCAATTGCTTGGGAGTGGCAGGTAGTTTATTCTCTGAAAAAAAGCTGCACGATCCCTATTGCATGTTTTCATCCGCCAGGATCTTCTGGACATCATTCAAGCTCTTACTGCCACTACCCTTACCGTGCTTTAATGTCTAGCAAGCAGACCCACCGAGCAAAACCCTGCTGTGCTGTGCGCTGCAGGAACACATTAGCCTCAATTAGCTCATGAAAACCTATACAGATAAAATCTCTGCACTTACCGAGGCATCACATATCATCTCTTTCTCAGACATAAGAAACTATTCAAGATACTTGAGATTAAGAGGCTGGGATGATCTCCTTTGCACTTTACAGGTTTTTCATCTGACAGCGTCTCCGTGCAGTTAAGATTATTATGAAGAATGAGCAGAAAATGGGACAAAGCAGGCTGCGTGGACAACCCAGTGGACAAGCTCAGCTGTTTCCCATCCCTGCAAGTGTCACACAAAGCTCAGGGAAGGGGGACAGCCCTGCTAGGAAACGCAGAGGAGCACTGGGGGGTCCGGACAGCGAAGGACCTGGGTCTCCCCAGGGCACCTTTAGGGTCAGGTCCCCCCTGCCTGCCGGGACAGCACCAGTGCTGATGCCTGCAGAAGTTTGGGCTCGCAGCAGCTGCCCCTGGGGCTGCCGGCACAGCCCCGCTGCCTGAGAGATAATCAGGAGATCTCAGCCGTCATCTGCTCCTTGGATGAACTGTCTTATATAATCTCCTTTGCCACATCTGTGATCACTCCTTCAGCGGTGCGGAGCTGCTTTATGAACTTTTACTTCCTCCGGGGACTACACTTGAGTCTCGCAGAAGCCGTTGCTCAAGGCAGCTGCAGAGAGCCAGCAGCCATGCGAGGTGTCGCCCCCCGGCCAGCCGAGCCCTGCTGCGGGTCACCTTCCTAAACACGGTTTGGAACATCTTCATGACCAGACTTAAAGTTAACGACTGCAGCACTGCCGTGGGCTGCTAAAGCAGCGGACAGCTCCCCACCTAGAGGCACACCTAAAGCCAAAAAGCACCCCGCGCTGAGCCTTCGGGTCAGCTCTGCACCTCGCTGTGCAGACAAACATCCCTTTACCACTTTAACACAGCAGCAGGTCGCCGAGCCGCTCACCTCCACGCCGCTATTTCCCGACAAACATCTCCCTCCCGCACAGAGGCGGGGGGCTGCAGCAACCCAACGAGCGACCCCCCCCCCAAAACGACCCCAGCCCCGCACGGGGGGCACCTCCCGAAGCAGCTCCCCGTCCCCCGCCGCCCCCATCCCTCCCCACCGGCCCTCGGCCCCCCCCCGGTTTAACTGCGGTGCAGGCAGCCCCCGGGAGCCCCTCGCCCCCCGGGAGCCCCCCCAGCCCCGCTCACCGCCGCCCGGCTCCGCTCGGCTCCGCGCCGCCCCGCGCTGCCCAGCGGCCGCCCTTCAAGCGGGGCGAGCCCGTCCCCGTCCCCCCCCCGCCCCCCGCCCCGGGGAGGAGCCGGCCCCGCTCCCCACCGCCCCCCCCCGGGGCCCAGGAACGGCTCCGAAACCCATCTGGGACCCGGGAGGGTGGTTTTCGTCCAGCCGATCCCAAAGGTCCGCTGGTATTAATGTCACCGGTTCAGCAGTGAGCTTCAGCTTCTCGTGGGAAATGAGACGTTCGGTAAATTACTTCCCCGGAATTAAGGATTCGCTTCGAAAGCCACAGGCGTAAAAAAAAACAACTGACCAAGACCAAGCAATCCCATAAAAGCTGCCCTCTGCTCTCAGAAATCGCATCCCTCCAGGTCCTCCTGTTCCCATGGCACCTCCACGGGGGTCGCACAAGGGGAACCCCTCCCTGCCTCTGCGTGCCCCCTCGCTGGGGTCCCCAGGATGGTTCCTGCCCTTCCCTGCTCGAAAGGCTTCCCATGCTGTAATTTAGCTGTGCTTGGTGTAGGAAGGAAACATCGCTGCTGTAGGGCTTGCTGCGAGCCTGGCACGGGGGGCATTTGGGCGCAGCGCAACGGGACGGGGAAGATGGGGAGGACGGGGAGCAAGGTGAGCTGGGGCTGAACAGGGACCTGCAGCCCCCGCCGTCCCCACGCGTGGGTCAGCGCCAGCCCCTGCTGAAGCTCGGTGCCAGCACTGCTCCCAGCTTTCTGCCAGCTCCTTGCCTCTTGCGAGCTGCAGGCGGCTACGGCAAGTTTCGGTTTTGTACCTGGGCGTTTAAGTGCCACTGCAGTCACTGCACGCTGCTGTTCACCATGCTCGTATTCTCCGTTCTTCACTGTTTTACTTCACATAGCACAAGCACAAGCTTGCAGACGGGCTGATGACAAAGGCAAAGCCCTCGTCCATCTGGCGCTGGAATTCGAGGCCCGTCCCTGCCTGGACACTGTGCAGCACCAAGCCCTGCAGCTGTGCCCACTTCCCCCCAGCTGCGATGCCACGTCTCCTTCCCGTTTTTCTGCTTGTGTCTCTTCCACCCTGACACGTCCCAGAAGGATTTCCTGCTGTTGAATCAGAGATTTGCATGTTTGTTGTGGGCCCTTGGCACCTCTGGCTGTGCACGCCCAGGACAGGCCAGGGCACCGCGGGAAGGCACTCCTCGTCCGCACCGCACCGACAGGGGTGGGCAGGAGGCTCGCCTCGCAGCTGCCTCCCCCCCAAAGCCTTCCCTGCCTTCCTCGGGCACTGGAAAGCCTGCCCGTCCTGCAAGAGCCACTTGGCAGCGTGTTAGAAGCAGCCAAACCAGGGGACCACGAGATAGCTCAGGTTGGAGGGGATCCTGGGAGCTCTCCAGTCCAGCTTTCTGCTCTAGCTGTGTCAGGCCAGCTTGCTCGGGGCTGTGTCCCACCTGGTTTTGCACACATCTGAGGATGGAGGTCCCAGAGCCTCCAAGACGAGGCGACCCGTTGCCTGCCGTCTCCTGCTGCGAAGCCACATCTGTAGCTTGCTTTGGTTGTGGTGCCTATTTTGGTATTACTTCGCTCTGCCATTCCTTCTGCTTTTTTTGCTACTTCTTTTTGCTATTCCTTCTGCTTTTTACTACTCAGTTTTTTGTTATCTCTTCTCTTTTTTTTTTTTTTTCTTTTTCTCTTTGCTCTCCTTTTCTTTTTTGTCCCTTCCTTTCAAGAACTGGAAGGTTGGAGATAGAGAGGAGGGAGGAGAGTTGTAGGGCATTTTGGGAGAGGGACGGAGGTCAGTGAGAGAAGGAGGGTGGCGCTGCAGGAGTCGGGATGAACAAAGGTAGCTGTAACCTGTCATTTCACTGCTAACGTGGCATAAGGTGATTTCTTAGCTCTCCTTCAAAGTCGATGGACATTTGATCCAACTAAGTGACAATATGAATTCTGGCCTCGGAGCATTTCGGAGAGCCGAGTGGTGCTGCAGGCATTCCCAGCAGCCCTGGTGATGCTAAGTGCTCGCGTTTCCTCTAGAGTCAGCAGGTCTCTGTGCAAGTGGTGGCTGCGTCTGGGGAATCAGCTCTGTCAGTATTTCACCCAAAGGACTTGCCTAGATATGACAAATTTCGCCTGTGGGAAAGATTTTTACTGATATAACGATGACTATTAATTAACAACAACAGAAATTTAAACAGTCCATCTTCACAGGGCCGTGGGATCAGGCGCGACTGAAGGGTACGGGCTTTGTGCATCTGTCCTGAGAACATCCCGATGCGGGAGAAGCCCGGTCACACCTCGGGGTCAAGGTGAGCCAGCACTTAGCATGGACTGTCCCTGCCTCACCTCCTCGTCTTGGACTCTGAGTGCTCCCAGCTCTGGGCAGGCACCGGACTCCTTCCCAGCATCGCGACGAAGACGCTCAGCCCTTGATTATTTGACCTAAGTGTCACATAATAAATACTTTGCAGCCTGCTTGGAAAGCTCCTTAGCTTTGGAAACTGCTTTCACACCGGCTATTTAAGAAGGAGAAATCAGAGAGACGGTATTTTGTGACAAAGCAAAAATCTTTTTAGCGGCTTCTTTCCTCTCATGGGACTTTCCAAAAGCAGTGACTTCTCTTTGAATCTTGCACAGAGGGCAGCAAGCTCCGCTTCGCTTTGGACTTGTTTCTCCTGGGGACCATCTCTTACTGTGGCTAGACCCTATAGGATGTGACTCAGATCGTGAAGCTGTTGATGGTATCCTATTGCAAATATAGCCTGTTAAACCACTCATTCATAGAACGAGGGCTGAGAGTAGGCAAAGCTGGCCAAGACAATAGGATGACTTCAGCACTGCTTCCAGTTAATATTTTTCTGGAATAATGCACTTGCTCCAAGATCCTCACGGGCTTTCCTGAGACAAATAAAATAAATTACAGTCAGCAATAACCGCAAGGACAGCATTCAGAGAATCCCATCATTGTTAGCCTAAATATTTGGAGAATTGTGTTACTACTTCGCACACACGAAGCTCTTCTCAGGAGGAGGCAGGGATGGGGATGACTGGCCGCTCGGAGGAACGGCAGAAGGGGAAGCCAGGGAAGAAGGCTATTTCTGCTTCATTGAAGACGACAGGGTTCACATGGTTTCTATTCAAAATGCAAACCAGAAGGCTTTGTCTGTGCCAAACGCCTCTGAGTCTCGCCGCCTTTGATGGCAGGTGACGGCATCTCGCAGGTAGTGCCCCAAGCCCTTCGTGTGGTTAACCACCTCGACAAGGTGGGGAGTTAAAGGAGTCACAAAGACTCTTGGACTGCATATTTGAAAAAGAGGGTTTCCTTTTTGTTTGTTGCGTTTTGTGTCTGTTTTTTTTTTTTTTTTTTTTTTTTTTTTTTTTAATGGTTCCAACTTGTCAGCCTGTAATAAACAGCATAGCCCCGCTTTCAAGAGAGGCTGTCCTGGCAGAGCCAATTGCTACTTCCTCTTCCTGTTTTGCACATGCAGCAAGTGAGTGCTTTAGGGGAGATAGTTTTCTCTAAGCAGTGTCTCCATCATTCCACAAGTCACCCTGCAGACATACCACTCAAGAAACGAGGACTATTCAGCGCTCATTTGTGACTGATGGTTTCGTGCAAAAGCAGCAGAACGTGTTTCCGTTGGCTTGTCAGGAGCTGGGAAATTATTTTAATTCTCTTGGCTTTGCCAGAACTAATGCAAAATTTGAATTACACACAAATCTGCCCCAAGTAATATTTTATCATTTAATTTTATTTATTTTTCCCTCGAGAATGGAAGAGACCTAAGGTGCACTTACTGTCCCATAGTGGGGAGCTGGGTGTCAGAGTCTCTGCAGGTCAGCAGTGATTTAGGCTTTGTAGCCTGGGTTAGTGGAAGTCTGCCCAGGTAAATTTAATTAGCATTTACTTTCAAACTGACAAAAAGTTGTGCTTCGATTTGCTAGTTTTGTTTCAGGTAGGAACATTAGATTTATTGCTTCTTAATCTTTTTCTTTTTCTTTTTTTTTTTTTTGTGAGAAAATATATTTTTGACATGCAAACTTTTAAGAATAAAAGTAGTCTGTCAGAGATTTTTTATTATACTTTTTCTCACCTGCGATGTTGAGGCAACATGAATCCTCTGATGTTGATTTTTCAATAGCAGAGTTTTCAGGTTACATGAACTACCAGAATTGTTTTGCTCAGAAAGGTGAGAAAACAGACTGATCCCTGGGAAATTCAACTGTACGCTGGAAAACATATCTCATGGGGAAATTTTGTTTTACTCTTATTTTAGAAAGTAATCCAAAAGGCCAGAAATAGTATATGCAAGTTGGCTTTCTCCTTTTGGAAAGGGAATGTTAAAAACATCATAAAAATACATGAATTTTTGGCACCAAGAATATTTTTGGGCTTGCACCACTTGCAAATTTTGAAAACTATAAATCAAAAGGCAAATTTATGAGCATTATTAAATCTTAACGTTGATAAGAGGCACTTCACACGTAATGAAAACTGTATTTATCTAGTACTTCTATTGATATACACTGCTGTTACGTATTTGGAGATGGCCAGATAATTACCCATGACACATTACAAGTCAAGTAAATTACCGCAGAGTACCAGAGATCGTGCTCATCTATTGACATTTGAATAACATTTTAGGCCCTGCCATCTGGCTTCGATTTTGGTTGGCTTGCAGCAGAGGCTTTTCTTAGGAAAAATATCGACCGGTCCAAACCAATCTGCCTTTCACGAGCCCACTCAAGGTCCAAGGGAGTGGAGAAGCAGGCTGCAAGCCGTGCTGATGGTCAAACACACACCTCCGGGCCTGCCGATGGAAACGTGCAACGGGCTTTGTCAACCGATGAAGCTGTCAGGGGAGCGAATGCCAACCCAAACAGAAAATGACTGAAACAATCAGCTATGAATCAAAATATACAGGGGCATTTAATGGAAACATAGCAACAGATAAACATTTTGTCTCTTCTAGCAACTAATGCAGGACTATGTGATTGCATTTTGAGAATTTAAGTCAACAGAAATTGAGACACCCAACATGAGAAAGATGAGCACAGATAAACAGATATGCAAAGTAATTTTGTTAAAATCACCAGGGGAAACGATATTAGAAATTTCCGTTCTTTGAACTTTCAAGTGCTCAAACTTTTTTTCTTGTTTAAAAGGAAAAATTAAAGAGAAAAACCTCTGAAAAATGATGACATAGTTATGTAGGCTGTTTTGATCTGAGATTCAGATAAAGGGACCTATATTGCAGGAATTAATTAAAAGATGGTCTTGCAGCTACTGGTGTCCATCTACAACAGTTCTGTATTTCTGCTTCTAGAACAGATATTTGATTAGTTATCATGGAAGGTAACGCAGGGGAGTTTTATGAAATAGCAGCAGTTCGGGCCTTAATAGTTACCTCTTCTCATTCCCTGGATGTCACTGGTGGAACTGGCTGAAAATAATTCACGTTCTTGGTCAGAGAGATGAGCTGTGCACCACACACCGCCACACGGATCTGCTTTTGCTCTGATCCGGTTGTTACCCACTGCTGCAGATCTTCCCGTATGTCTGCCTTATGCTCTCCTTGTGGATTTAATCTGACGTGGTCTCAGTCCCCTGGCAATGAGCCCTGCTCAGCCCTGCCACGAGCTCCTGGTGCGTGCCTTCCCCAGGCTGCGACCTGAGCCCCTCAGTTATACAACACGATGCTCCTTGTGGTGTTCTTATCTGATGTGCTGAGAAGCCAGGGCTCTTTTCTTTTTTTTTTTCTTTTTTCTTTTTTTCTTTTTTTATTTTTAGTTAGTAAAACAAACAAAAAACCCAAACCCTCACCGGAGGAGGATGTGACTCCTTCTGCCACAATTCAATTTCTTTGTGCCTTGCCACTGTCTTAAAATGATTAAAATTTGGTTTAAAAGTTTTACCAAGTGAGCTATCATACAAGCCATATTTTTGTAATTTCAGAATCTCCCTAAAAAAGGAAATAAATGGACTAAAGAGGATCACGCTTTGCCTTTCCCGATGCTCCCTCCTTGCTCAGCTCCATGAATAACTAAGTCCCTGGTGAAAAGACTTGTTCTCCACTCGTTCCAACTTAAAACCAAGTGATTTTACCATGGGGTAAAATGAGCCCCTGCCAACGGGCAGTCACAGCTTTCATCAACATGGATTTGCTCTAGATTAGCTGAAAAGCCACGTGCATTTTGATGCCCACCCACAATGAATAAATCTTACCGATCTCTTACATCGGTGCTGGGCAGGCGCACGGTGCAGCAGTGATGGGCTGCTACCACTCCGTGGGTGTGCTGGGAGTGCTCTGTGGGGCACAAGCACATAACAGCGGTGCGATGCAAGCCTTCAGGGTAAACGGGAGTCACAGAAAGGAAAAAGGAAAAACACTCGAAATGATGCCTTTCAGCTCCAGGGCTTATCTAAAGCAAAAAAGCGGAGGCGGCCACATCAAGTCCTGGCTGTCACACGCCTGGGCCTGGGACCGACAGCTGCAGCCTGAAAAAATGCCCATCGAGAATCTTCTACACATTAATTTCCCATCACGGACAGACTCCCTACCCGGACAGACACCGTCAGACAGCTTCCCATTGACTGTAACGTGACGTCCTGCTGTCTGCACTGATGCAGCGAGGAGCATCCTTCTTCCAACCGAGCGTAGGCTCTGCACACATCCTCAACTCATCCTCTGCAGACCATGCAAGCAAAACGTCACGGCCGTGCCTGAACCACCAGGACTCTTCTTTGGCTTGGTTTACCCGTACTTTCGGAGTGGAGGACCTCAGCTCAGCCCGTTAGATACCAAGTCACTTTGCCCCTGAGGTGAAATAGTTACAAACCTCACACGACTTTGCTGGTATAGACCAATATTATTTTTCATTCACCAACATTTTTAGTATCTGGATATTTCCACTAATCACTGTATTCATACTGATCTAATCCCGTTGTTAAAATGCTTAATCACAGGCTCTTGTCGATTTATGACTAATCATTTCTTGTCAAACCAGTGTTGAAATATATTTCCAAAAACTATGTTTTTTTTTCTCTTCATTATTTGTTGTAATAGTCAATATTTTGAAATGCACTTTCAGCTTTTGCATTCTCGTATTCTTTCCCCGTGGTTGTACAGAATTAATGTATTTATCAATTGCAGTTCTGTTCACATTCAAAAATCATTGTCAGGCAGACAAGAGAGGACAAAGGACAGACAAAATCTTTGTGATTAGAAATTAAGAACTGCTCCAAAAACTGCCTTAATAACATCCAAGAACGTCAGTAAAGTTAATGGGCTAATGAAGATGATTTTTAACAAATGACACTGGAGACAGAGAGCAGCGTATTAGCATGCTTCGCTGTATTTGATGCAATGAAGCACACGCAGGAAACAAATCACTTCTATTGCTATGCCTGTCAAATCAAGTTTTGCAAGAAGTAACGCTCCTGGTTGCTTCTGACATGGGTGCGGGACTGGAGCAGCCAGCAGGATGTCTCTGTACAGACACAGGAGTAAAACCACAGCCTGCGCACGCTGCAGGCGGGCTGAGGATGCAGCTTCACTGGGGGGTTGTTTCCTGACACCATGTCAGAGTTTACTCAGCCCTGGATTTACTTTTCCTTCAGTTTACAAGGCAGAATACTTTGGCAAGTGCGGACTGTGAATATTGAAAAGCAATAAAAACAGCTCTCAGAAATGCTGCTCTAGTTCTCGAGAATAAAGCTATCTGCCTGAGTCAGAGCAAAACTATTGGAATCATTTTTCTCCCAAGATAATTCCCTTAAGTACACTGAAGAAGCAGCCCTGGGAAAAGAGATTTCTCCCTTAAAATTGGAGCTGGCAAACTTCACCCACCAGATTCAGCTAAGCACAGACACGTGTTATATATATTCATGGTCTCTACCTAAATTCTGGAGAACTGGAACTCAACTGGGACCTCTATCAAGAAGTTACTAAAATGTTTACTCTCAAGTAACCACTTTTTTATTTTTTTAAATTTGTTATTATTTCCAGTCCTAACCTCAGACATCATTTCCAATAATTATTCTCTCTTAGTGCTCTTAGTGGTGTTAATTATCACTGAGTGTTGCCCGTTTCCTCTTTCTTTCCCTTGCCTGGGCATTTCTAAGTCACATTGCAAACCTCGGGGTGCTGGGGTCAATGAGCTGTGCCAGTATCAAATGCCTCTGGTTTGCTCTAAATGCCTTCAGCTCTTTAATTGCTTTTAAGAGTGTGGTCCAACACCTTGGCACTATAAGGCATGGCCTCAGGCTCTCACTACTTTTCTGCTTGTTGCTTGCACCCCTCCCCTCTGCCCGTCCCCCGAGAAGGCCTAATGCTGTGCCCACAAAGGGGCTGCCCCACGGTCACCCACGTTTACAGCGGAGGATCGTTGCCTTCCTGTTTACCAGCACGTTCAGATCATTCGGGCCATCTCCTGCTCACGTCAGGCTGATTTACAGCCCACAGCCACCCGTTCCCGGAGCCCTGCTCTTGCATGCCAAGGCGACCGCAGCGTCTCTGCAGCTCGCAGCCTGAGGCGCTCCTCTGCCAGATCTCCCTGGGTGGGGAGGAAAGCATCGCCGACGAGTGACCTGCTGTCTCCGGAGCCCCAGCAGGTATCAGGGGAGATTCGGCATTTGCAAAACTAGGATGCCCTGATGTTATGATCAATGACCGAAGGGATTTTTGCAACCCTTGCTACCCGCGGGTAGACACAACCGTGCTGGTGTAGTTCATGCTTACCTCTGCGGCTGCAGGTGCACCGAAACCATATTGGTTGGCTTTGTGGGGCCAGGCTGAGGAGCGATTGCTGAGCTGGCCGTGGTTTGTGCGTTAGCCCCAACACCAGCCTCTCCTTGAGACAGCTCAGACTTCTGAGACAACTGTACACACATATCTGAGATTTCTGGTGACTTTTTCCCCTGAAGATCGTCCTACATCACGAAAATTGCCCTTTTTAGGCATTCTGAGTGCTGCAAGATAAATCAGCTATGCTTCTTTTTAATTTATATGCTGAGACTGACAAGAAATCACTATTAAAGGACATTTGTTCAGATACTTGTTCTTAATATGGGTTACAAAGGAACTGAAGGACTTCCCTCTATCTAGCCACCTTTTCAGCTCTTCTTCCAGGGCCTTTCCCAATGTGCACCACCATGTTTCGGACGAATGCAACTCAAGCAGACTTACCACGTACTTTGTACATGCCAGTCCTCCCTGAAGGGCAGCAGACCCAAGGGAAATAATGCAGTTGTGAACTTCCACAGAAATTGAAGCATTTTGTGTCTGCCCAGTGCTAAACCTAATAACCAATTTCTGTACTGTCACGGTCAGGTTCCTCCACTGCCTTCAAAGTGAGATTTCTGCTTCTCATTCTTGCCTCTAAAGTTCTTTATTGGAACAGAATAAAGAGCATCAAGCTAGTATTTTCCATATCCCAGATTTTCACTGCAGGAACCACGAGCACTGGGTTTGGCTGAAGTCTTGGCCTGATCCATTATTTATTTAGCTGTACTCACGTGTTATTTCTATGCTGTGCATGTTTTCCTTCAGACTTTTCCCACAATGTTTTTTCCTTTTAGTCACTACAGGATTCCTTAGAACAGGACCATCATTATGTAAGCTTTATCTTTGTTCTGCGAAGATCGGGAATTTGGGAAAGAGCAAATCCAAAGGGCTACGCCAGGACAGAAATCAGCACGAGTACCTGCTGCGTCTCCCTGGCAGGGACCAGCTCTCGGCCCTTCTGTATCTTCACAACCCCACCGACTGCTGCAGCAGCAGCAGTGTCCTAAGTCAGCCTTTATTTTCCTCCTAAAATTTTCCTTTTTTCCTTCCTAAAGTTTCTTGGTCCAAGGCAACATCAAGAGGACCCCAGAAACAAGATGCAGGACCTGCCTTCCCATGCAAAATGTTTCACACATCCCAGTCCTCTCCTCAAGAGGAGGAAAAAAGCAAATCACGATGAAACAAAAGCCGTCTGCGCAGCCCATGGTGACAGCCACGGCGGTGATTCCCGCTCATGCTGGTTGTGTTTGAGGGCAGGCAGCAACACCACCCAGTTTCAGCTGGCAGTGAAAGTTATTTTCTTCTGAAAACCACTGCTGTGGCCTTAAAAAAAAAAGAAACCTGTGGTAATTCCCCAGCGTAACAGATATGTTACTCCATGCCCCGGACTCTCTCCAGTTCTTTCATCTTATCAGCTTCAACAGGCTGATGATCTGCTGAGCGACAAGCCCTGGAAAACCCGATATCAGCTTTCTCTGATCTTACGACCAGAATTTCTCTGAGCAGATAAAAACCGTTTTCCTCTCTGATGCCCTCGATGACAACAGCTACAGCTGCCCCAGCTCGCCCAAAGCCCGGTTCCACCAGCACCGGGTAGCGATGCTCTGGTCTCCTCCCTGCTGCAGAGAGGTGACATCGGGAAGGCTATAAAGTAACTCCCGAAGCCAAACTCACCTTTGTGGGCTGTGTTTGTAATCCCAGGTGAGTTCTGTGGGTAACCCGAGGGATCCCGTGCATGGCCCAGCAGCAAGGAGCGCCAGCACAGCCGAAGGGAGGAACGGCAGCTGGCTGAGACGTGGATGCACAGGGGAGAAGCCATAGAGCAGGATGAGACCCACGGTCCAGACTTACCTTCCTCCCCTACTTCGACCACAGCCTTTCTGTGCCATTAGTGTACTTACCTGTCTCGAGCTATTTGCCCCAAACTCTGTCTTTGCCACAAAAAGAACCTAGGTAAGCTTGGCTGTGAATTAGGGATTTCCACAGGAATCAAATCAAGCCTTTCCGGCTTCCTTTCATAGGGAAAGCAAAACAGCAGCCCAGGAAAGGGACTGGGCTGTTCCGGCCCCTGCCCATTCTCGGATTCTGTACACCCAGCAGTGGGGCTGCCCAGGCCCCGCAACCTGTCCACAATGCCTCTGCCTGGTCAGCCACAGCACCCGGCTGGTCCTCCAGCCAGGCCCTCCCGAGAGGATGTGGTAAGCATTGTCAGCCAGAAACGAACAATTTACATTTATCTTCTCAGTATTTCTACTAAACAGGAGGGCTCAGCAGGAAAAGCATCCTGTGTGCAACCCAGGAAACTGCTTTGTAGGACACAGCTCAGGTCTGAAGCTCACCAAGGTGTATTTTTACAGTACTGAAGCTAGTCCTATTTTAATTACAACTACATTCAGGTCTGTTACGACTTCTGCAAACCAACCCTGGGCAATAGCTACACAGGTGCAGAAGAGATGTGACAGCTCTTGCTGTAAAATAGGTGTTTAAGCTGCATCCACGCCTTTTCTCAGTTACGGCACCACTGCTGCAGACATGAAGCAAAGGAACAGTGAGGGCTCGTGCAAGAACCTGCAACGCCGCTGCTACAGCGCCCTGGCACGAGCTGCAGTGTCGGGGACAGCTGGTCTGCAGCAGAAAGCACCACCTTGGCACCACCAGATTTCTTGGGTCATCTGGCACGGTGCAAATCTAAGTCAAAGACCAGAGTGATCTGCCTCATACAAAGCAGAACACTGAGATGTAGAAACAGATTAGAAACCTTCAATACATGACAGCTGTTTTGCTAACTGCGTCCAAACTAAAGCCAACGACACACAGCTGGAGCAACCCTACAGCTCATATTTATAGGGTAGAAAATGGTCACTTGAGGGTTCAGATTTGGGGTTCTGCCTGCATCGCTTTGACGTCTGTGCTGTCTCTGGCAGGTTCCCCAGAGCTGGATGTGGGCCCCGCTCAGCTCCTGGGAATTTATCAGCTCATCCACTGGGCATTGCTTTGGGCAGCCTGTCTGTGGTGGGACTGAAAGATCCTCTGAGCCCCAAGCAACCCTCCAGTGAAGAGAAACACAGGAGATGCTCAAAAGCTTGATGGCAAGCATCAGAGTGCAGGGTGGGCATGGCCAGCCAGGTCTCTGGCATGCAGAAGGGGGCAGGGGAAACAAGGACAGTGTCACCGCTGGAGTCCCTTGCGTGCAGCATTAAAACATTTCTAGCGCTGAGAATTTCTGGTCAAACAAATGTGCTTCTGCATCACGAGTCTCATGTCTTTCAAGTTTGTGACTCTCTACCAAAATAAGGGTGAATGTGTTTGTGGGAAGATGCGAGGGCACACACGAGGGCAGAGGGTGGCTATGGACACGGTTAGGAATTTCCTGGCTTGGGATTTACCCTCTCTGCATGCTCACAGGTGGCTGTGTGCTGCCAGGTTAAACCTGCCTACCCATAATTATATTATTGACGTAAAAAACGTTAAATGGGAACACAAAGAAATCTTGACAATGAGGGACAATGGCCAACTTTTTTACTGTTTAAGCAATCTGGGCATTAAATAGGCCGAAGTAACTCCCTTAGGACAACCGAGTTTCCCAAAAATATTTCTAGGGTTGCCAGTGAGTTTAACTACTGTGCAATTAGGTTGCTGTCTTAATTAACTGTTTTTCTATCAAAGTTATTTTTTCCATCTGTGTGGTCTCACTAGGAAACAATTTACTAATGTCTGTCATCTGTCCAAGCAAAATACATCTACTAATATGGGAATTGCATGGAGTCGCACAGAATTGCTTCCTCCTTTCATTCTTTTAGGCAAGAATAACACTCTAAATAGCTCCTCAGATCTTTTATTAAAGGAATAATAAATTATTCTTACTGTCAAGCGACTTTCCCCCATGCCAGCTAGAGATAACCAATGTCAATCTTTAATACAGAGAAGGCAGATTCCTGGCAAACAGCGAAGGCAGTGCCGGTAATTCATTTTGCTGGTTTTTTTTTCAGCTTCCTTCGGCAGCAGCAGGGTGGTTTCAGGTGATGGTTGAACGTACAATGATCGGGACGGGGACAAATTGTGGCCCTAGTTCTGGTGCCTGCAGTGGGTTGGGGTTTCTTGCTTTGATGGAGCTGTCAGAGAGCACTGCCCAGCACAGGGCTCCCCAGCCATGCCTCCACATGCGTGCTAAACTCTTGCAACCCCAAACATCCCTTCGGGCTTTTCTGATGGTTCTGTGTTTACCTCCCACCAACACAACAAGCTTTTGCCCTGCTAATGTTTGCCACATAGGTGTAGAAGTTGGAGAAGACACGCTGCGGGTCAATACGCAGTTGATGGGACGTGGGACAAGGTTGGGACAACGTTGCTCCCTGTACCAGTACGTGACCTGCCACGAGGGTGGTTGGTACGGGGTTAGAGAAACCGGCTGCTGCCCAGCCTGACGCCTCCTCACACCAGGACAGACGCCGCCTTTCCATGCTGGCAGGAGGGCAGCACGTCGCCAGAGACAGGGCCAGGTGTTGGCAGCAAACAGGATTTCTTATTATCCCATATCCCACAGGACTAGCCTTTGTCACTGCAGGCTGTCTGCCTTCTTAATAGCAATTTTTGGAGGGGAAATATTGATGTTTGCATAGGAAATCTTCAGGCACATTTTTAGGACTAATTCAATTGAAGCCCAGCAGGACCCGCGCAAATCTTCCATTTCTTGCTGCTGTTAGGAAACAGAAATCTCATTCTAATGAACTCAGCCATTCGCAATGTGTCCAGACCCCGAGGGATGTTTTCAGTTAACAACTGAATTTTCAGTAGCAGTGGATCTTCATTCTTTACTCAATGATAATTCACTATTCCGGTTTATGAGGCTGAACAAAACACAATTTTCTTTAAAAAGCAAACAAAGCAAAACAACCCCCAGATATCAGGAAAAACAAACAGAAAATCTCAACCTCAAACCAACGTAGACTTGGGAAACAACTAATGCCAAACTTACAAACATATTTGCAAATATCTTCTTCTACTGTAGCCTCAGTCACTGGAAAATAACTTCCTTTTCCCTCAAGGCAAAACTGAAGTAGGATTCATATTACAGGGAAGCACCGCAAGTGTTTTCGGAGGAACCGATTCCCAAAGGAAGTCTGGAGGAGCAACACGTTTGTCCTCCTAGCACTCAAGGACAGCAGAGGACACATTTCTGGGAAATGGCGTTGAACACACTCCAGAACAGTAGCAGCAACCACACGTCCACACGAGAGCCTCCCGTCGGCTTCCTGGATGTCCTGCCCCGTGGGAGCCCACCAGTGTCTGCAGATGCCCAGTATGCACTGGTGCCAGTGCTGCAAGGGACTGGAATGGAAGAGGAACCACCCAAGTGTGTCCCGAGTCTTGCCAGTCCCGAAGATAACTGAATTTTGGCACATCCCTTTGCCTGTACCAGGGCAGGTGATGGGATGCCCGTTGCTGGTACCAGCTCCTCCCCTGCCTGGTGGCTCCACACGTAGCTGCTGGCTGTGTAGCAGCGCCGTGATGCCCGGCCATACCAAAACGAAGGCCAGCGGAGCAGAGAGGGCAGGCGCTCGGGGGAGCACGGAATTGGGGCGAGCATCACACGCAGAGACTAGAAGAGCAGTGCCTTCCTGGGAGGAGAAGCAGGCTTAGTTTCCAGCGTGACTCAAAATGCAGGTGTCCTTGGACCACTCGGAAACACACAGCAGTGCTGCTGTGGGACGTGAATATCGCTTGGGTGCAGTTTCATTTACTGTGAAGCAGAGCTCAATTCCCGGCCACGTTACTACAGAAACGTTAACAAAGTAAATTCATGGAGCGTGGAGCGAGAAGCACGTGTGGTACACGCTAAGAAACAGACAGAGGGGGTGCATTGGGTCTCTCTCTGTATACGTGTAGCAAATGCTACCTTCTTGCACTCAGAAGAAACCAGTTGAAACGCAAAAGACATTATCAAATATGTGCTGGAAATAGTGCTGCTCTGCCCCAGAGAGGAAGAGCACCCAGCGCCCAGCCAGGCAGCAGGGAAGGCCTTGGGCACGCACAGAGGGAGTTTCTTTTATTGCCCTGAGATCGGTACTCGGATTTCTGGGGTGAAGCAAGGCAAGGAGCAGACCAGTCACTCCCAGTGACACAGCTCGCTCCCATTTCCCTCCGTGAGGGAGGGCCGAGGGCAGAGCAGCTCCTGTGGCCAGGCGTGCTTCCAAGGGGCACCTCAGTGCCGCGCCAGTGCTTTGGCTGGCTGTTCGAAACAGTATCACATATGGGATGCATATAGGGTGCAGCTTCAAACCCATGAACACAATTCTTACTGAAAGACCGCAGACAAGAGCTCACCACCCTCTTTTGTGGCAAGCTGGGGGATGTGGATGTGGTTTTCTGTGTCGTCACATGCTTCACACTCCGTATCTCTTCTCAGGTGTGAGGAACTGGATGGTCCCACACCATCTGGACAGCATTTAGTTTTCTACAGAAAACAACCGGCACAGGCTGAAAAACGAACCACCAACAATAAAACAGGGCCAGCAAAGTCTTGGGACAGGGTCATGAGGAAAGGAAGGTATCGGAACAGTCTGGAAGGAAACTGGAGGTCTCGAAAGACTTTTGGTCAGATTATTTATGAAATGTAGGAAGTATGAGAAAAGTAAAACTTTGTGTATCTTGGCCTGAGGTTGAAAAGGAAACTTCCTTATCCATTCTTGCAGATGATTATGCTTTTGGTTCTTGTTTTTTTCTGGAAAATCTGGTAAAAATTCACCATATAGCCTTCCTGATTTTCCTATGCATCTCATCCCAGGTAACAAGGTCAAAACATTTGGCCCTACTTATGTTATAGGTGAGACTCAAAGAGTAAGCCTATAAATCTTCACGTATGTGGTAGGTACAAAAACCTAGAAAAAAAGAAAGTTAAAAATAAAGGGAGAACATAGAATAAGAATAAATGATACTTCAGATAAATGAAGGCAAGTAACAAGGGGACACTTAACAAGCAAAAACGCTATTTCCAGTAGGAAGATCTAGACTGGGCCTCAAGGAAATGAGGAGAAGTCATTAGGGGACATTAAAATCTAATCAAGACAAAGTACTGGATGAGTAACAGCAGTGAAAAAGAACCTTCTGCGTTGATGGGATGTAATAAGTTCCTTTAAAGTCAAATATAATTTTACGATTCGATAAGCTAAGTAGCAGTGTTATGCTGTGGTGTAGTAAAGGTGTAAAGAACACTGCTAATCAATGCACAGAGCTGGCCAGAGCTCTCAAACAAGGGTGTAACACAAAATAAACAGGTTATGGAAAAATGCTGGGAACCGTCTCCTACTGCACAAATCGTTGTGAGCTGGCTTATCGGGGTTGCTGCGCACCTTCTGGTTACGTCAGGGAGATGGAGGTGAGTTCAGAGGGGAGCCCCGCAAGCGAGCGCTTGTCAGGAGCAATTAGTAAGGTGGGGGGGATTAACTGGGGGAGCTGCCTACAGCTTCCCCGTGGTGGGTCCGTCTCCTCCCAGCCCTGCAGCAGCGGGATGGAGAGGGGCACAGCTCAGCCCCGGAGCCCTCACCTCACCCCCGCCGTGCCCCCCCCGTACCAGGGTTTTGCAGGGCGGGCACAGGCGGGGGAAGCACTCTGATGAAACGGGTCATGCCCCGGCGAAGCAGAGGGTTTTGCTTTATCTTTTCCGGGGGTGGGCTAATATTATGAAATTTCAAGCTGCTGAGAAAGCATGTGACTCTCACAGAATTTATGCTCTCGCAGCTGACAATTTTGTTTTATCATCCTGACAAGCAAAATAACCAAATATCATAGAAACAGTAGCTGTAAAAAAAATTAAAAATCACTACAGAGAGCCTCTGGGCAAAAGCCAACTCATCCTTATTAAAATCAAATACAAAAATAAATATAAATCAAAATGTATGTAATTTAATCACAAGTCGAATTCCTTTTTTCGGGGACTTTCTGTGGCTTTGGTGAATGCCCTCTCCCCAGTACCCCACTGCAAACCCACGGCTGCAGCCGCCTGCGAGCGCGCAGGTGAACGCAGGGCCCCGTCCTGGTCAGATCTGGGCTGTAATTCTTGGGATTTCAGCCGCTTTATCCCCCCTCCTACAGCTTTCTGCAGCTTGGAGGAGTGGTGAGGGGAAGGGTGCTGCCAGCAGAGCTGTTACCAGGCTGGCAAGCTCAGAAAGCAAGGCAGCTTTCGTTTCTGCATTTAATTCCCCGCTTTGATGTGATGACCCTCAGCAGGAGATCGATATTCGAGATCAGGTCGGGAGCTATGGTGTTGTGCTCACGTGTGTACAAACACCCGGGTCTGCTATTCCTCAGGATATCTGCAGGACCCTGCTCCGCTCTCCCACTGCAGTGAGACCCCGTGGGAAGCCTGCCCGGTACTGAAACGCCGACAAGCTCAGCTTAACCCACGTCACCCCTGGAGAACAATAGGGGAAGGTTGTGCCAACGTCATCAGCACCAAACCCGGGTATCCCCAGCAACACCAACACAAACACCCGTCGGGGTGGCCCGGTCCTGCTCTGCATGCTGGAGGACACCGCTTCTATATTCAGAAGAAACTCGTTTTTTTACTCACGGATAATCTGCGATAGCTCATGTGACACCCAGACAAACCCAAGCTCTCATCGTCATCTGCTCCAGCTGTTGCGATGTAGTTGAGGAAGTGTCTGGGACTCCTCTACCACACAGGGCATCAATTTTTCCAGACATTTGAAAGTTAATAACTGTCATAATTCAGGCGAGCAGTTCTTGTGAAACCAGCTCTGGGGATGGTGCCTAGCCAAACAAATCCTGTCGGCGTAGCCCAGCGCTCTGACGTGGTGCACTATGCACGGGGCTATATATAAAAACCAGGAAGCAATCCAAGGGAAACGGCACACTTAGCTCTGCTGCAGACCATACACAGCATACAGTGATGGAGAAAGCTATTTCTGGCTGCTTTTTCCAGCAAATGTAAGTATTTTTGCTTTTAAACTAAGTGAAAGCTAACATACTTCATTACAGTCAGGGTATTCGGTGGTAATTTGGGTTTCAACGTTGTTCTCCTCTTCTATATGTTCTCTGACACAATTCCAAGAAGAATTCTGAAAGGAACTATTTGTTTAAGAGTAGGAGATATTTTATGTACCTCTCAGACTACAATGACATAACCAAGACCGTTGAGGAGCTATTGTTAACTGGAATTTGTAAATTGTCTCAGGAGAACGATGTCGGTACAGATAAAAACCAGCACGGATGAAAATGCTAATTCAGGAAACCTGCCATGGGTTTGAGCTGAGGCTGCTACCTGGAGCAGGACTAAACAGAAGCTGTCTAAGTGTCACTGTCCACACGTAGCAACCTGCCTGCGGATGACCTGCAAATAAAACCGCAAGAGGCTGCTTTGAAAACCATAAATAAATAGATGACTCGGCTCAGGTTGCCTTCTGTGCCGGTTCTGGCCATTGTGGCAGGATGGGGGCAGCTGTTCTGGAAGCAGCCCCTGTGCCCGTTTCCCTCTGGCCCCATCCCGGGCCTGATCCCACCTGCCTGGCAAGGACAGAGGAAGGTCTGGTGATGGAGAGCGGCTGCTCTGCGCTCCCCGTGGTCCTCTGCGGGCCGGCAGGGTTTGCCAGCTGGGGGAAGCTCTTTTATCTTATATGAGGGCTGTGGCTGCCTACTGATAAGGCCAGGACCTCAGCAATGAGGACTGTACTCTAAAACTTTCCTTGGTGCCTGTGGGCAGCACTCCCTCCTTCCCCTAAAACCTAGCCCATGCCCACTCAGCATTCAGGAGGGCGCACACCAGCAGGTACCAAAATTGTGGTGAGAGCCATTGAAGCTCTAAATGCAACTTAATGAAGGTCCAGTGCCAGGAATGTCTCCTAGCTCTGCTTATTTTACTAGAGTAGATGTATCCAGGCAGCGTTCAGAGCAAGTACTGGGACCTGGGATGCTCTTTTCCCTAGGAACTCCCCCCAGCTACCCATATGTGGTCCCCGAGCCTTTCCTAATCCCTGCCCAGGCCCAGGGTGTCAGCTGTTTTCCTGTGCTGTGCCCAGATTCCTTAGGTGGTACGAAAAGCGTCCCCGCCTCAGGACAATCTGCAGCCTGCTGGTCGGGACGCTGCTGAGAGATAAACATCTCAATCCCCTGCGGCAAAGGAGGAAATCGAACCTAGTTCTGCTGCATTCTGGGTGGGAGCTTTAACCACTAAATCATAGCATGAAAGGGGTGGAGGGAAGGAGCCACGGCAATGATCCCATCTCCTGAAGCAGCCGTTCCCTGAAAGGAAGGACACCATGGACACGTCTTGAACAGGAAGGCATCATCCTTCGGGAAACTCCAGTTCCTCTGCAAAGTGCCTTGTGACCTTACCTGAAATGTTGGCAGCGTTACGTAAATCACCAAAGCTTTCAGGAAGGGAAGATGTGAAAAACACTTTGAGCTCCTGAGCATCTGGACCGGCTGCTTCTGGGCATGTCCTCCGGCTGTACCGGCTGCTCAACATCCTTTTCCAGCACTCGTCATTGCGACAGTCTGTGGCTCATCACCAAGACCCGGGGTGCAAGATAGGACCCGACGCCCAGAAGCTCCATGTTAAAATGTTCCACATGGCCGTGATGAAGATCTGTTGTAAATCCAAACTTTGGTGTCTTCTTCGTTTTGAACTTCCATGAAAAAAAAAAAAGATGGAGGAAATACATGAATGGACAAGCTCACTGGAGCAATCTGGTTTTATCAACATGGCAAACTTCCTCTTGATGCAGTTTATTTTCCAGTGAAGTTTTATTTCCACATTTTACAGAGATGTAAAAGCCCGAAGTTAATGAACTGCACATTTTCTTCACTCTTTCAGCTGCTCAAACCAGTTCAGATTTGTTTACTACTCTTCATCTGGGAATCACAGCCTTGAGTTTAGCTGAAGTCTTGTGGCCAGCTATGCTGTTCTTCAGCACGCAGCAGCCTGGGTGAGGTTATGTGTACTTTCCACCATGTGACAATTCATGGCAGTGACCAGTTGTCATAATATGAGCAAAAATCTTTGAGGGAAATCATTTGTCTGCTCAAAAATCTACTTAATATTAAAATATACAAAAAAATAGGCTGCAATCCAAAAAAGGGGAAAATGTTCTAAATAATACCTGTTCAAACAAGGAGCAGCTTGCTTGAATAACAAGATAAATCAGAATTCAACTACACATACCACAGCTTGGCTTTCCTCCACTCCTAGCCAGGGAGAGGTATGAGCTTTCACACTGTGGATTGGGATGGTTTGTTCCAATAGTAGATCCTCATTTCATCAATGCTCTCTATCCAAACAGATGGCCAAACCAGTGCTCAGAGATTAACCTTTCTCTTCACCTCCTCTTTCATCAGCAGTGAAGCAAAGCCACTTCTTTGTAAGTTAGTTTACAGTAAAGGGACTGAACTGTCAAAGGACTTTGTTTTAATGGAAAGAACAGTGAATAACAGAAAGGTTTTGTTTTTTACAGAAATTGAAGGATCATTTTTTTCTAGTTATTCACTGTGGCAAACTAGGGTAAGACGAACTGTATCACAATTCAGATGGAGTAAAGCACTAAATTTTTCCTACTTCTTTGGAAAAGGATTCCACTAACAAGTTGGCTCAGATATATAAAAGAAAAGAAAAGGTGCATATGAATTTTGGATGAGTCAAACTGGTATAAACCGAGCCTCAACAAGCAACAGGAATCCCACCCTTAAAAAAGTTGGCTTGAATAGTACCTTTCATAGGAATTACACAGAATTATCGCTTTTGCATCATCTCACCAAAACAAAAAAAAAAAAGGCAAGAACTAAATCAGCCACACGGACCTGTTAGGTAACTCTGCAGGAAAAGCTTTGTAGTACAAGCTCCAGGGTGCTTATATTAGGAATACCAGGAACTTACATAAGGAGATAGGTGCTAAAGTATAGAAGAAATGGCATTGTTACATTTAGCTAAATCTGTGGCCACCTCACCAATGATCTAATTTTAGAGCCACTACTCAAAATAAAAGGGAATAACTGTCAAAGGTTTGTGAGAACAGAATCTGGATAAAGATGGGTTTGGAAGCATTACAGCAAACAACTGAGGCACAACTAAACGATGAACTCGAAGCACAACACAAACAGCCTTGTAGATGACTCAAACAAAATTGTTAGTGTAACTGTAACAGCGATATTATTTTAATGATTGGAAATAGTGCTTTCTGAGCGAAGAGTACATTGCTGTGGCCCAGGGTGTCCTCAACAAATAAACGTTCAGGTGTGACACGAGCCGTAACTTTAATATTATCTGAAGAGATGGTTCTTGACAAAATCGACATTATTTCATTTGTAGGTAGGGGTTATTAACATTTGGTAATCTAAATGCTTTTCAGTGACGTGAGAAATAGGGCTGAGAGGCAGCTGAAGTCCATCAGCCTACCGGCAGATGATGTCTGTTCCTCCCTGTACTCCTAACACCCACCCAGTGTGCTCCTGAACACTCCCAGTAATGGAGGGTCCACGATTTCTCACGACAAACTATTCCAGTGCTCGATCATCCTTCCTGTTAATGCTCTCCTTACTTGTGATCTGAATTATCTTAACGTAAATTAAACAAACGAGCGTCTCCTGTAATCCAGACTGCGCAACCCCGACTCCCTTCCCTCTGTATCACGTTTTATCTCTCTCATCACTGTCTTCAGTCTCCTTGAAACACCGTCAGCAATCAATACTCTCTTGAACTGCTGACCTCAAAACTGGTTTCAGCGCTTCAGTCAAGACTTAACTTGTGCCAAGCAAAACCGAAGACTCATCCCATGTATTTCCAGACACCATTCCTGCCTGTGCATCGCAGGACGGTCCCTGCCTTTTCCCAGCGCGAGCGTTGCTGACACGAGCTGTGGGTGTTGCAACCACCGCAAGGTGCAGGCTGTACCGATAACCGCGTGTGTCGGCACTGCCGCCTACGGCAGCCGTCCTCCTCCCCGGGCTTCTTCCCTCTCCCTCCCACACCTCCGTTCCTCCTCTCGCTCACCACGTCGCAGGCACCAGCTCCCGTCTAGATCTGAAACTGTACTTGCGGATTCGTGGTAACAGACTTAATAAGCAAGCTTAATAAGCACAAACTCTAATACCTGTTGTAGTTAATGAGAACGCACAAAAGGACAGATGTCTGCAAGATCTGCTGATACAGCATTCCTTCCATCTTTGATAATTAGCCTCTTCTTCTTTTCCCACCTTGCTGTGCATGACTTAATTGTTGTTTCGTCTAGTCCACGTTCCCTTAGCTTGTTCCTTTGTAGGAATGCTTCGTGAAGCAATATTGGAAGTCTTTGTTTTCTCCCCCGTGAGATCTATTATCCTTCTACAGAAGGAAGCTGAGATCATTTAATAGGCTTTATCTGTGAGAAAACCACATTAGTCTTCCTTACGTACACTATTTCTTAGATAACAATGAGTCTGATTATTTCAGTCATTTTCCGGGAACTAGCTCCTCTTGCTCTTCCCTTTGAAAGTCAGGGACCACCTTTGCTATTTCATGTTTTCTGGAGCTTCTTTAATTTTTCTTTTAAGATTTCCCAGTGATATTATGTTGAATTATTGACCCACAAAGGCAAACAGAAAAAAAAATAAAAGCTTTCATAATGAAAGTAGCCCTCTTCTGACCTTAATTTTCCCAGTAACGGTCAAGTCATTCCAGTTCCCTGAAATGACCCCTGCAATAATTACAAGAAAACGCTATAATTCCCAGGTTTTATATGCAATTCATTTAATAATTGATGAGCTGTGAGGATTTCACATACTGAATGACTCTGAAGCTGGGTAACTGACCAAAGCCACAATGATGCTGGATTGTGCAGGATGCCAGCCGCTGCCTGTACGAAAGCAGGTAATATAATGCTAATTTTCTGCAACTTATTCCGCTCATCTTACATGTAATCAACTTTTTTTATATGCATTCCAGGTATTCTTCCCTGACTAGTATTTCTATGGAGAGAGACCACATGAAAGACCTCAGAAGATACCTGGTACTTAAATATATCCAATACCTTGTCCTGTCTTCTTCAAATGCTGTCAGCACCCTTCTGGGCTTGCTGGGCAGCTTGTACGTGACAATCATCCTGCAGTCTGCAAAGGTTTCATCCAAGTCCACCACAGTTCTCATCGCGAGTCTAGCAAAAGCAGACATCCTGGTTTCTGTTAGTGTTGCTGCTGAAATGGTCGCGTGGACCTTTGATGTTGCTATCTCATCTCCAGCATTCGCCTCGGCCCTGCTGCAGAACCTGCTCACTGCAAACGCACACATCAGCGCCTTGCTGCTGAGCTGCGTTGCCCTCGAAGCTTACTTGATCACCTTCTTCCCCACAGAGTCTCGCCGTCTGCGGACAGTGAAAAATGCCCGATGGACTTCCAGGATCATCTGGCTCTTGGTAGCCGCCGAGTGCATCCTGTTCCAGACGGATGACCTCCTGAAGGCCGGCGGCGCTCCTGCTCCCGTCTGCAGCCCTTTGGTGTTTCATTTCTCCAGCAGGGCCGCAGCCCTTCTCAGGTCCCTCAGTTACTTCCTGGGCATTCTTCTAAGGATCGTCAACGTGTACTTCTACTACAAAATATTTTTCAGCATGTCCAACAGATCTACACTAAAAACAAAGTAGTGCGTATTGCCAGGGAAGGCAGTGCTGTGACACCAAACAGAAGACACTTCAATGCAAGCTCCAGGTATTGGTTTGAAAACCATTCTGCTGTGGCTGTTTGTGCTAGCAGCCTGAGCACAACGCGGTCCCGCTTTGCACGTTCTCAAGTTAGAGTTTGTTCACTGTGCAGGTGAAACAAACGACATTTCATTCAGGGTTGGAACAAGTGAAAAAATTCAAGTATTTTTATATAAAAAGGGTGCTTAGAGGCTTACTCAGGGATCTGTTGAGTCAAGAGCTGTATAACAGTACACTAAGGACATTGCCTATGTCCTAAAATCTCGCTAACCCAGATGAACCACTGGGACCAGCAGGTAGGATCAAGAGACAAGGCGAGCCCCAAGCTGAGCTCATGGGCTGGTCCCGTGGCCAGCATTGGCCCCACCACGGGAGTCCCCGGGACAGAGCGAGGCAGAGCTGCCACCTTGGTGTGCCCATGGAGCTGCTCCTGGGAGGTGACCACAGCAGGGTAGTGTCTGGCACATCCCCAGCCAGAAATGCCAGAATGCAATCCTTTGCTGCAGCCCTACAACTGGAGAGAGGGCTTGAGAAAAACCCCGTGCTGAGGACTCCGTGCCCTGTACCTGGAGGGAGCTGGGATTTTGGTGGCTGTGGTTTCTGAGGCAGAGAAGGACGCGCTGGGGTTAGCAGAGGTGTTCCAGGCCCCCTGGGGGTGCGGAAGAGCAGGGCCGTGGGTGCTCCTCTGACCACGCTGAAGCTCAGGTGGATGTGTGACAGAGCTGCTACCCGGCTGTGGTGATTCCTGGGGTCCCCTCGAGGCACTGGGAGGTTGTCAGCGAACATAAAGTACCCCAGCTACCTCGGATGCTCCCTGATGCACAAAAGCACACAGCTATGTCCTCCTGCACTGCGGGGGAGACGTCCTCCAGCTTCAGAAAGGTTTTAAATCATCTGAGAACACCTCCCGGTGTTGCCTTGCCTTCAATATCTATGCCTCAGTTTCCTCGTCTGTGTGGCGGGGATGGGGATAACTGCATTTTGTCCCCTCTCAAGGGGGCCGAGAGATCAAACTTCTGCGGCATGTTCTGCAACCCAGGGGTCATAAAAGATGGAAAGAAAAGCGAAATAAACCCAAATGCTGCATACAGCCTCCCTCTGTCATGTTTCCAGACATTCACCTTGCCAGCTTGAACACAGCAGTAAAACTCTGCCTATCTGAGAAGGAAAAGACCGTGGGGCACAAAGCCCAAGTGCAACGGATTTTGGTTCCAAGCTGCCCCCCTCCAGGCTGTGTTAGGTCCTCACACGCAAACCTGTACCCGTGAGTACCTGACGTGCCCCACTAGCACCAGCTCCTGGGCAATTAGACTGTCAGGGCTGCAAATTGGATCTGTGGGCACTTTTCTGAGTGGCCTGTGATCCAAGGCGACAGGAGGCCCCGGAGCTGTCAATTAGAGATGAGACTTCAGAGACACAAAGCGAGCAGTGAGTGCGGAGGAGTTTCCTGCTCTGCTCCTCTCACCAGCTAGTTTCTAAATTTCGCAATCACACTTTTCGTACTTGGTCTCAGAAATGTTTTTTTTTTTCCCCTCCTTCACCGCAATAAACTTGATCCTCCCTGCTTCCTTTCCTCCTTCTCTTTGCGTTTCTTCACGATCCTCGTTACACTCCCTGAGAAAGGGCTGGATCGTTGCTTCTACGCCAAAAATCAAACAGTAATAACGTGGATGTACTTGGCTGGCTCTAAGAGGTGAAAGTACTGAGCTCTTACCTACAACTGCTGAAATCTTTTAAAATTGTCTAATCAGTTTGGCTGCAGTAACAGACTAAAAAAAAAAAAAAAAGGAAAAAAAGATGAATATTTTTATTACGGAAATTCACAGAAGTTTGCTGTGTACGTGCAGTTATTTATGATAAATATTGGTGGTGTCAGAGCTCCTGTCCGCAGAGATGTGGACAATGCAGGGCCAGAAGCGAGTGAAGAGTGCCTGAGATGTTTCTCAGAGGGCTCAAAGGAAGCACTGCTGAGGGCTGGCTATCGAGCAAAAGCAGAACAGACACATAATCAAGTCACTTAAAAAACTTTGATGCAATCCCTTAAACTAGGATGTTGCCCAACAAAGCCGATTTCTTCTGCAAGAAGGACATATTAATAATTAGAGGTACTGTGACGTGTTTGTATTTTGAAAGCCTGAAGTACTACTTTCATGAGAAACTAAATGCTACCTGAAGTGCCGTAATAAATAAAATTCTGTTTGTTAAAGCATACGCATTATTTATTACAAACGCGCATTCTTTCCAAGGATCTTTCACCACTACACTTCCCGCGTTTCCTACAAAAGCCCAAGCAGATGCCTGACCAATCACCAGTGGATTGGAGCTTTTTTTTTTGCTCTATAAGGCTTACAGCTTTTTTAATCTTCGAATTCATCACTTGGCTCGAGATTTTTTTTTCTTTGCTTGGCTTTTGCGACAAGTGCCATTGCCCTCAGGACAATCTTTTTCTTAAAAAGTTAATGAAAGCAAATACTGAGCATGACTTGGCTTAGACAGCGTGTAAAAACAAGGTAATTACAGCAAAACACGTCAGATATCGTTCTGGCATCTGGGAATTGGGATCCCAATTGACCAAGCTGCACGTGCACGAGCATTTGCAGTGGTTGGCACTTTCTTTTGCTCTTGCCAGGGGGACATGGGGACACGGAGCTTTTAGCAGCCCTTTTACTAAAGCGGCTTTAGCTCAGTGCTGTTTTCCCTGCCCAGGAGGAAAATGGGCAATGGGAAACCATGCTGCCTGCCTGCTTTACTGTCCTGTCCTGTGGGGGCCAGGCTGTGGCTCTTTGAGGTTCATTTACCAGGCTGTAGCTCGGTGTCTTTGGCCGCACACCATTCCCTCTCCTTGGCCGGGTGGTTGGTTGCCCTGTCTGGATTCCTGCGGCTCTCCAGCCTTGCCCAGATGCTCCGTCAGGAGACAGGTGATTATAGCAAGGGGAAACCCTTTTCTGATCACTGCAATATTTTTTTTTTTTTCTTAAGGTTTTAAATAATTCTTTTTCTCTCCGGACATATTGGCAATGATTAATAAAGCAGTTATTGCACTAGGTTCATCTCCTGGATGTCTACTCCGCATCCGATACATTCAGTGTCAGTCATGGCAGTGTTTAAATAACAGCAAAAGGAGGCTGTCCTAACTAACTGCCCATCTCCCCGTCTGCCACAGCAAGGGAACGACCAGCAGCTGGCACTCCTGGCAGCTTTAGAAAATGAGAGAACAAAATGGAAGTACTTGTGGGCGCAGACAAGAGCCAGGACCCCCCTTCAGGGAGCTCTGCTGTGCTGTGCTGTGCCTTTCCTATTTGTCTTCTCAGTCTTGCCTCAAGATCTTCTGCATAGGAAACACCTAGGCAATGAGTTTATCCTAGCGGCTCAAGCACCGGGACGTGCTTTTCATCTGACTGTGAGGTCAGGCTTTAAATAATACCATCCACTTGTCTCTGTTGTGCTTTGAGCACCAAAGCAACTGTTATTCTAACATTCAGAAACGTCAAGAACTCACATGCTCTGGAAAAAGTGAATCATTTAATACAAGACACTCCACAAAATGGTGACTAAACAGAGTTGAGGCTCTCTTACTGTGCAAAATGAGACTTCATTTCTTCTCCCTTCCAAGTGACTCATTTCCACCCTATGAATGAGCATTTCACTAATCTTAAGTAAGCTAAAACCCAAAAGGATGTTAGCTGATGTTAATACTACAGCACTGCCTTACAAAAGCAAAGGAATCAGTAATGGTTTTCATCTTTCTGCAGCATGTCTGAACATGGTTTGTGTCCCAGAATATTGTGTTGGATACATCTTCAGGACAATTTCTAGTTTCTGGGGAGTTATTGATGGGGATCTGCCCCAAAATACAAATAAAACCAGGTTATCTCTGGTAGAGCCTGAGTGATCTGTTATCCTGCTGCCTGCTCTTGTGCATATTAAGGAGCAGTGACCTATTTATTGATCCTTTGTATTCAAAACCTGAGGAATATACACATAGAAACAAGTAATCTCGTGGCTCTCAGATTTTATTGCATTCTCTGCTAACCACACACCCCCTGAAGGGCAAATGAATCCCTCAAATAAGCTTCAACAAGAGAAACGTATCATAAAGAAAAATGCAAATTCCTAGGGCTGTCGTCATTCTGCAGAAGTAACCTCAGGCCCCATAACCACGGCTGCTCCTCCTGCTCTGGTTGCTGCGCCTCTGCCACGATGGGTTCGCAAGAAAAAAACCCTGAGGGGTGAAGAACACACCACAGCCTGGGGGGATTTCCTTATCCACGGCGAAGTCCGAATCTGCTCACCAAAGCTGAGACGGGGGTACAATAAAATTTCAGGGACTGAACTTGCTTAGCTAAGGTCCAAAGAAAAGTTGATTACCTTACCATGGTCAAATGCGGCAAGATTTTTATTAGTGAACCTTTAGACCACATTTGACTCCTCATGAGGCAAACGGGGACACTGAGAAAACCCAAAGGACAGTGAGACGCTGCCACCCCCTTGTATCTCCTGTCCTAAATCTAAGCAACCAAAAGCAAATTCATGTTCTGCTGTTGCACGCTTACCAGCGGTCTGCCTACATCTCCTCCACTTCTGATCACCTTCTCAAGTGTAGAGGAAACAAACCTTACACAGGATGATAAAACTGATAAATAGAAAGCATTTCCTTTCCCCCGTCAGCAGAAAGCCACCAGGGAGCTCGAGAATCCAGGGTCTACATGTAGACTCGGTGCGAATTTGGCTGCTGAGCGAGAGGAGCCCCCTTCCTGTTATTGAAGGCTGAAGTGTCTGAAGTGTTGCTTTCTGCATGCCCTTCAGCCCATGGTCTGAAGCGAGTCCTCAAGGGGATGATGGGTCTGTAGCTTTTCCCTGCGTTGGTGTGCCCTTTGTGCCACCAGGAGCCACCGGCACCGTCCTCCCCGTGGGCTGGGCTTTCCTCGCGGCGACCAGGCTGCAGCAGAGGGAGATGCTTCGCAAGGAAGCTCTGTCCTCTGGGGCAGCGCTTTGGGCAGCGGCCCAAATTACCCATGGTTTTGCATGGCTGGAATCCCCAAATCGCTTTGTGGTTGATGACAGATCCTGCACTCCCTTTGTTTACCTCTTCAGATGAAGTTTCTAAATCATTGCAAGAAAGGGGATTTCTCCACAGCCCTGCTAGTAGACACAGGCCTTTTTTTCCTTTGCACTCGAAGTACGATTCCCTTGGTGGCCTGAGCTGACGATCAGCCCCTTTGGTCACTCACATAGCGGTGTCAGTGAGGTCAGGGTGCTGTCTGCAGGTCTGTGTTTGTCAGGAGCTCGGGGAAATTTTCTGCAGTGAAAACCAACAGCATGCACTCCCCTGGCTTCATCAGCACTGCGGACACTGCTGTCACCTTGGAAGCTGAGGAAATTCAGCTCGTCCTCTCCTCTCCCCGATCGCAGAAGCCTTTTGTGGGATGCCGAGGAAGGAAGACCTTCCCCATATCGATGGGAGAGGGAGGGCAGTACGCAGCCCGGCGCCAGGCAGGTGTTTACACGGGGTACTCGTCCAGCTGCCAGACCTGCAGCTTGGATTTACTGGATCTTAACACCAAATGCTCGCAGATGCAACAGAAACCACCATTTTGGGCAGTCTGGAATCCTTTCAGAGCTCTAAAGAAGTGTTGCGGTGCTTTTAAGGGCTTTTCCAAGTGACGTGTAGCCCAGGTGAATGGCAGGACGTCCATGGTAGATCTTCTGGAAACTAAGAAAAAGGTGGCCAGGCGTGAAGGCAGCAGTGGTTGGGGAAGGTGCTGTTAACAGCAAGCCCCACAGGGTGAGGGTGAGCTGGTGGTGATGGAGGAAGCAGGGCAGGAAGGCCAAGAGCACATCTACAGCCTGTCTGTTGTTTAGGGGCTGGCAACCTTGGACAAATCTCTCCAAAGCTGGAAAAGATCCTTGGCTACAAGCTAATGGGCCAACTGGGAAAACAAGGAGGGTTGCTGTTCATCAGGAGACCATCCAAAAAAATGGGGTAAGGGTGAAAAAAGAAATGCCAACAATCTGGGTTGTGCAAAGATCTTTGCATTACTGTGTGAAGGTTGTGAACAACTCAAGTGCTGTCTTTGGTGCAAGTTCTCTTTTTCAACACCTGCCAAGCAGCATAAAATAAATTGCAAAACATGTCAGCCCCAGCGGGCAGGGGTGTGAAATCCTCACAGAGCATATCGTTATCTGCCATTCGAGCTCCTTGAAGTCTCGTGGATCCGTCTGGCTGTCTCGTAACCACGAGCAGATAAGCAATTGTAGCACACAGTTCCCAAGGGAGCCGTGCATAAGCAATAAGAGCATTTAGGAACGCAGCCCCGTCCCTTCGCAGGGAGAAGAGATCAGCAAGTACTGGGGCGAGTGGGCCTGGAGGACCCAGCACAGGAGCAGACAGATGCAAATGATTCAGTGCTTGAAGTCTGGGTCGAGCAGGAACCACATCGCTGCAGTGTTACTGTATGAGCAGGAAGCTGGAATAAAAGCAAATTTGGAATAGATATGTGATGGTGCGGCAAGAGGGAAATTTCCAGGTCATGGGAATGACTGGAATGGTACTGTTAAAATATACTGTTGAGGGTAAACAGCATGTTTTCCTCACTTAATAATTACAAGAACCGAACCTTTCTCATGCCTTTGCTCAGACGCCTCTTACAAATAAAGCTTGAAATTAATCCAAGGAGCCATTTCTGAGAAAGAGACAGTCAGACAGGAAAGTATTTTTCTATACATAGGTCATCTTTCAGAGATCTGTTTTCTCAAGCACTGAGGACCCAAACAAAGGACTTTCAGACCTCACACAACCCACACGAACAGATCAAGCTGAAGAGATGCTTTTGCTACCTGCAGTAATTATGTTCCTAGAAGACACAGAGTTATCTTGGAAAACTGTGCTATTTGGACATCGGTGTCCAAGAAATTCTGGAAAACGAGCAATTATTTCCCTTCAAGCAGATGTTAGCTCAATTTTCTTTAATCCACGGAATTTTTCCCCCCCCAGTACGCTTAAAATAGCTCCGAGGGTGTTTAATAATGACACTGAGCGTCCTCTAAAGTGCAGAAGGTACGCGGGCACCAGGGCTGCGGGCTGGGGAGCAGTGCCTGGAGAGGCAGCGAGACCCTCCGCAGGGTGCTGAGCAGCCCCGGCGCATCCTGCCCCCGGGTTTCTGGCTGGGCTCCGGCTCGTTTGTGCTGTGTCACTTCTGAAATCGCCTCTCCATCACCTTTCTCACTTGCACATCGTGCCCTCTGCTGGGAAAGCAACGGCTCAGGCCAGATGAGACGAACACGGTCCTGCTTTGCTCTGGTGGATGCTGCGACGCAGCTGGACGACCTCCTGCCCGTCGCGATGCTGCCAGAACTGTCACCGCCGTGTCACCTGCCCCCTGCCACCTCGCTCCTCTGCCACGCCGTGCCCGTCTGTTCACAGCGATGCTCCGCACGCCGCAGCTACGTCGAATAATTCCTACCAGGGCTGAGTCCCCGCTCCCTCGCCCCAGGGGTTACTTGAGTGAGGTCAAGAAATTACACAGCTGCAAAGCCAGTGCTGAGGAATAAATCTGTCACGCTGATTTTGTGTTAAATAAATACCGATACTCATGGAAATTAATATTTACCAGGGAGAGAGAGATAGTTTAGTCTAACACCATTCTTCTTTTTTAAACTTTTAGCCCAAATATGGGTTTGTTTTCTGCTTCTTGGATTTGCATTCTGACTTTTGGTATTTGTGAGCATTTTACTTCCAGTTCTCTGATAACAAAAGCAGAAGCAGAAAAATAGCACATCTTTCTTGGCTGCACACAGTGACCGGTTCCGGCCGTGCCTGGAGCATGCTTCCGCTGCTCGGGGGTTTATGAAGCCTCCAGCAGCTCCGGAGCTGCCAAACCCCTGGGCCTGGGCATGTACAGAAGGGGGCTCCGAGGGACTTGTCTGAACACCGGGCAGGTGCTGAGCTGTCTGCTCCGAGGAGCCTGTGCTCAAGTCGGCGTGGGGCCGTGCTTGTCTGATCCCAGAGAGCTAAATAGGAACATGCGGGGGGTGAGAGCAGCATTTTCAAAATGAGACCTGTCCGAGCTCAGAGCAAATTTTGAAAGCTTGAGTGCCCAGGAATAACCACGGGAGAAACCTTTGAGACAAGTGACCCCGGATCACTGCATCAGCTCCACCGCGAGCAGCACACGGAGGTGGCAGTGAGCCGCTCATCGGGGCAGCAGAAACCACCACCGGTCCTTCCAACTCATCGGTTAAATACACTAAAAGGCAGGGAAAAACCCTCCCTTTCATTGCCATCCGGTCTTGCAATCCTGCCTAATGACAGGTAAATGGAAAGAAGCAAGCATTCGAGCTGAGCATGTTTCCCAAAACTATTCCAAATAAACAAGAAACAAACCACAATGATTCACTGCATTTAGTTTAAATCCAACAGCACCATCGCAGTAACCCCAAGGGGAAAAGAGGAAGGACAAGGAGTCACTTAAAGCTTTTAAAGAAGGAAGATTTTTTTCAAGCAAAAATACTAGAAGCATGCTTTTTAAGATCTGCATATTATAAAACACCCGTGTGGGTGATCCTGAGTGTGGCTCAGGACTGCTCCAGCATTCAGCCCTCCCCATGGTATCTATGGTCTAGGGAATAAATAAGAAAATTTTGGCACTTGTAAAAGATGCCTACCCCGTTTCGTGGTGCACGAGCGTATGTTTAACCATGAAGTCCTGCCCTGGCTGACTGACACTCTGCTCCAGACTTTTCTTTTCAACAAACAGTTGCATTTTTGACTAGATAAATCCTTGCATGGATTAACAATTCAAGTTTTCATCCAGAAACTAAGAACAAAAGCTGCTTCCTTAAAAAAAAAAAAAAAAAAAAGAAGAAACAACCAAAAAAAAAAAAACCCCAAACCCACACACTTTCAATTTTCTCCCCGCAGAGCCAAGCAGTGTTTGTGCTCTGCCCCTGCTCGGGGCAGGCACTGGAGCACCTTTAAGCAGCCTCCTGGTCAGGACGGTTCCTGCTTGGTGCGTCCAAGAGGGAGCGTGGGCACTGCTGTCCTGCGAGGGGTCCTGTGGCCCCGTCCTGGCTCTTTCTTGGGGACTTGGCGCTGCCCAGGACCGCGGAGCCTTGGCAGGCGTCCCAGAAGACATAAGGTGGTGAACGAGTGCCATCTACCTGCGCATTAATCACCACGTACATCGCTCAGCCCAATCCCTCGTTAAGAATCCTTTTGACTAAGAAACACAATTGGTTTCATCTAGACAAAAGAAAATCCTCCCTTTACTTATGTATTTGTAGATACACGGCGATACTGGCCAAAGCTGGCAGCCTCGGTAACTGCTCAGCACTTACTGCGAGGTCTGAATGTGCCCCAAAGCAGCGCTGCTGGGACTTCTGGTCCCAACACAGCGCCTGCACGAAGCCCCTGGCCCCACGACACGCCGAGCGGCAGCCAGCAGGACCCCAAACAAGCCCCCAAACCCCACAACAGAGGAACTGACAGAGGAACTTCCTTCATGTCTCCCAATCGCCTCTCCAGTTTTACTTCCCCATGCTGCAGTGGGGTGGTGGAGGCCGAACGTGGGGAAACCTCAGCGAGAGGTCCTACGTTTAATCATCCCAGTCAACGGCAAGCATGAGGATGCACAAATAACACCGGCTTCGTGCCTGTATGTGTGCATTTAGGGAAGGAAGCACAGCTCAGCCATCTCCCCCACTGCCCTAGGGCTGGATGTGGCCCTGCTTACAGTGTGCTTGGCTCTCCTTGTTCGTGATGCCTCTGCTTGGAAATGAATGCTCTCCAACCCCATTCTGGGGATAACTTTTAATGAAATGTATGTCATGATGCAAATCCTGCCAGCTGTCTATTCCAACAGAAGTGTCAGAGCTACGAAGACGCTGGCTCTTGCCCTGCTCCTTTTTTCAGATGCCATTTCTCCAGGCGTTTCTCAGTCAGACCATCAGCGCGTCAGCAGCTCTGCTTAACATATCGCTCCATTTTTACCGTTTATGGCAACGAGGACAATTATCCAGCAAAAGCCCCTGCACCAAGGGCCCATCAGAGCTGTGTGCGACACTTGTGCATCTCCTGGTCGAGGGCTCCAGGCTTCTGCTTCGCACCCAGCTCCAGCGCTCGCCCTTTCGCTCAATGACGTCTCTTCTTCCTCGCCGGTGGGTTGGGGTGGCATCACCCTGCTGGCATGTTGCAATGCCAACACCTCTCTGCTTGCCATAGCAGAGCACAGACGATTTATAACACTTAAAGCTGGAGCTGTGACAGATTGTACGGTTCTAGTCCTTTTTGTCCTTCCTCCCTCTGATCTACACATTTTCCTGAAATTAGGCTAGACAGACACCCAAACCAGAGGCATCTGTTTCTCTTTTCAATGTCAGCAGTGTAAATAAAGCGTATTTGCGATGTTTTGCTTTCATAAACATATTGTTTTTGGCTTTTATTTGAGCACAGAGCCGCAGAGCTTTGCCGAGAGCTGGCCGGGCTGATTAGCGCGGCTCTGATCTTTTGCCAGGCACACAGAAGCCTGTTTACAGAGCGTGGCAGCGATCGGGAAGTGGGGGACCCTGCCTGCGACTTACAGGAACTGTCATTTACCGCGGCCACTTGCCGAAACGGCTCCTGCCAGAGGAGCTGCTGAGGCTGGGGGGGTTGGCGTGGGGCTGGGGGTGCTGGCACCCCGCCGCCACCCACCGTGCACCCACCTCGGCTGCAGCCGTGCTGCCGCCACCGCCGCACGCCCAGCTCGTGCTCGCTGCCACGGTGGGGAGCCAGCACCCTTCTGGAAGGGCTGTCTGTCCGTCCCTCCCGAGCCCTGCTGATGAACCCATCCTAGGCCACGCTAGCTCGCCTTCTTTTTCCTGAAGAGCATTTTTAACGAGGCGTGCTGTGGCCCTGAGAACACAGAAAACACGCATTTTTCTTGTAAACACAGCGGCACAGTGGTTCGCTGGAATTCACCCCAGAACAGAAAAAAAGCCTCAGGTTAAGAGGTCACGCTATAAGCAGATATTTTACTATAGTTTACATTTTCGGATGTACAAGCATGCGAAAACAAATCAGATTTTCCTGCATCTACTGAAGAAAACCAGTGGATGCGGATCCAGGCAGACCCCAACCCCAGGGCCAGATTTTGGGACCTCCAGTGCTGCCCCACGACTGCACCCAGATCCTGCCTGGCCCAGTTCTGCTCAGCGTTTCTGTCCTCGAAAAGCCCTTTGAGACACGAGATGGAGCGGATGGTAGCTTTGTCCAGAGCAGGTAGCTGAGATGGAGGTGCAGAGGGAGCCCTGGCAAGGAGAGGGCAAAGCAAACCCAGGCCGGAAGGGTGGGTTGTGCTTTGGACTGCCCCAAATCACTCGTGGGGCTCAGCGGCTACCCTCGCTGTTGATAATCCACGTGATAAAATGCAGCCTGGCCTGTTATGTGGCCGATTGAGGATGCGGGGGAAGCTCAGCCACAGGAATACAGAGGGACTGCGGCATGAAGAGGCGCTAGCCAAAGGGCAAGCTTTGGCCAAGGAGATAAATAACACAGAATAGGAAAAAAGTCAAATGGATTGGGATTTTCTGTGAAGAAAAAGGGCTTTTCTTCGAGGAGGTTGTAGTGAATATCAGAGGGATATTCGGTGTCTCTGGCCCCTGTGGCTCGTGGAGCTGCTGGCCTCCAGTCCAGGCAAAACTCTGCCCCTCGCTGAGGGCAAAAGTTGTATTTGTTTATCCAGAAGTGCCTCAGAGCTTTGGCCTCTGTTATCCAAAAGCAACAACTCTGCATTTTTTGGGGAGGGGAGAGAAAAGCAAAGACAGCCACAATAGCTGTTTAAACACGGCCGTCCCGCGCGTGCAAATCCCGGTCACAGCTGGGCAAAGCCGAGCTGCAGAGACCCAGCTGCGGCAGGACAGGGCTGCAGCTCGGCAGCGTTTTTGTGCCAGTGGCCAACAAAAGGCAAAGCATCAGCCACTGCTGGCATCAGGGACAGCTGCCGAGCCAGAGCCCGCTGCTCAGCCGGTGCTCTGGAGCTGGATCCTGGGCTAAAATACGAGCCACAGCTTGGGTCCTGAGCACCCCAGGGACGAAGGGAGAGTTCGAGGCTGGGAAAGCTGCTTCAAAGCTGCCAGGTAGAAAGGAGGGAAAAGATCTCAGCTTGAAACTACCAAATGGGCTCACCTTAGGTTCAGGCTCCCGAGCAGTTTCAGGCTCATCTTGCTGTATTTCCCCACCTGCCTTTATGTGGAAGGCAGCTGAAATTACTACCTGTAATTATTTTGGGGTAAAATTTGTAACAGCCTATTTTTAAAATGATTTTTGAACTCAATTATCTGCATGTTTTGTCGGCAAGACAGGAGACACTTAAAGCAGCTGAAAGAAGGAAAGAAAGGCATCTCTGGATACCTACATAGACAAAGAGCAGAGATGAAAAGCAGATGTTGGAGGCAGCTGTGTAAAACAAATACTGAGCAGGCCAGAAAAGAGATCATAAAGAAATAACATCCCTAGCTCTGCGCTTCTCAGCACCACCTCTGTTGATAGCAGCCGGGTTTTTAGTTAGCCAGGTTTGTGGCCACCACCTCGAGCCTCCCTGCTAAAGCTGGGCAGTCGTAACCCCGCCAGTCCCCCCAGGGTGCACACAGCAGGCGATGCCCCAGCATTCAGCATTCAATCATTTTATAAATCTTGTGAACCTCACCATCCCCTCTGCATTGTTTACTGCCTACAGAAATGCACGCTTGGAGGTGTAGATCCTGTAAAAGAAAATCGAGAGAGCCACAATACGCCGCCTCTAGACGAACACGGTCACCTTTAAACGCATCAGGTACGTGAGCTTGGAACTGCTAAAGCTGTGAGGTCCAAAAGATTAAGACTGTGCTCCACCCCCTCACCCCGATTTCCAGTCTTAAAAATCATTTTTCAGTGCCTGAGGTGCAAGGCAAGGCTTCACACTCCCTCGTTGCTGAAACAAACGCCGGCACGATTCGTTCTGCAGCAGCAAACGCTCCGGCAGGGGCTGTGTTCGTGCCGCTCGTGCACTGCGCGGTTTCAGAAACTTGGCTGAACAGAGAGGAATCGCACACGAATTTCCAAGTTTCCCTGCTTTGCCAGAACTCTTCCCCCGTCCCTCCATGGGATGTGCTTACTTGGATTACGGTCTACTTGAATTTTCATTACGAGCAAGGAAGTGAAAGAGAAATAAATCAAAGCTTCTGCTCTTTTCTCCCCTTAAAAAATCACCTGTGATGAGAAAAGAAGGGGGATTAACTAGTTGCAGAATAAAAGTTGTTTCATTTACAAAAGTAAAAACGTGTTTTTCATGAAATCCCTCAAACCCACTGGTGGCTTCTCGTTCCAGCTGTCAGACGTGTGAACCATCCAGTCCTGCCATGGGTCTGCAATGGTGCCAGCGACCCAGTTCTCTGCAGGTACTGAGGAACCTCAGCATCAGCCGCGGCCAGAAATCCAAGCCACGACACCAAAGGAAACCAAAATCACTGTGCTTTGTTCGGTCAAGCACGGGTTCATCTGTTTTCCGGCTTCGTTCTTGCAAAAGGAAGACAAAAGCCAAGTCTGTTTGTAATCCCACTTCAGAAAATTCTGCTTACTTCTTCCTTGGAGCACATACGAGTTCACGGTCAGGCAAACAACACATTAGTCATCTGAACCTTTTGGGTCATCCTCACATACGGCGCGGCTGTGCTGTGTGCCTGACACCGGCTCCTTCGCTGCTGCCGATCTGCCAGCCCCATGTAAAACCCCTCAGCTCCTTCCCTAAGGAAAGTGGTGGGGAAGAGGGGATCACAGAAGGAGCTTAATTAGCTTGTTTCCATTGTAAGTTCAGAAAACATAAAACCAAACAGCGTGGCCAGGTGAAGGCTCGCTCAAGTACTCCTCTGTGGATTCAGGTTTGATCCAAACCACGGAGGATTCTTCCCCATGCCCTATACAGGCTTTCACTGGGAATCAGCATGGCACGCCTGGGAACGAAGACACGCAAAACCTCCCCTTCCTTTTGCTTTGGCTGCCTCCCCAGCTCGGGGGATGTTGCTGGAGAGTGCTCCAGCGCTGGAAGCAGGAATGCCAGCTCAGCCCCTCGCTGCACGCTGTCACTCCGGCCAAGTATTGCTAAGGACCACCGAAGGTTTCAGCCCGAATTTCTTACAAAACCCAGAAATGAGATCTCTTTTTTCCATGATACATAAAAGCTGTAAGACTGCAGTAAAGATGCCTCAGGGTCCTGGCAATTAAATATACCATGAAGCTCCTTGACCTAAAACATAAAGCTTTAGTCGGGTTCCCGAGTTACAAAGCTGCTCACCAGGGCAGCTTTCTCTTTGACACGAATGTTGAAGATGCCACATTTCATTGTCTGCAATAATTCTCCGAGGAGAGAAATTCAAGCAATGAAAATATGTTGGCATTCAACCAACTATTTCAAATATTTAACAATGACCTTGAGAATTATAAAAGGATCCATTTAAAGCCCTAGTTTAAAAAAAAAAAAAGGGCAAAACCATGCTTCCCTGCAGAATCTGGTACTTGTGCATGTTTACTGTAAAAATGCTTATCTCAGATATGCTCTGTACACAATGAAAATGATTTTCAATACAAAAGAAAAGGAAACAAGTTTAACTCCCCGTCTTAAAACTACCCTGTGACCCTGTGTGCTTTTGGAAATTAACTGAATTTCCAGGACACCCCATCACTCCATTCCAAAGCGTTAAGCAGTTTCTCAGAGCAAGGAGAACAAGGACCAGAGCTTACGCTGATGCTTTAAGTGGAATTTCAGTTTGCACAAAGGGTGCTTGTGGCTCGCTGCACTCGTGCCAAGTCCGGCTGGGGGTGTGAAGGGGCCAGGGCTCAAACCACATCTCCTTCCCACTAGTTACTGTCTCTAAACACAAGCACCACTTCGGCACACATTAAGGTTTACTTTGCACAAAGATTTCCATGAAATAGGTGCGCAGCGGCCCGCAGGGTGCTGCGGTGCGTTGGCTGTGGGTATCAACAGCCCCCTTCCTCTGCTGGTAACCTGCAAAGCAGCCCCTGGAGCACCAGGTGCTGCGCCGTGCTTCTCGAGCATGGTTTTTGTGGTCCAACAGACAGGAAGAGGAGCTGTTAGGTGGGGAGACCCTGTTTGTCCTCACAGACCAGCGTAGCTGGCTACTTAACGTGTGCCCCCCCCGCAGTGCTGTGAAGCTGTGTGACTTCTTTTTCCCATATAACGGAGCCTGCCACTTTTCCTCGTATTTCCTAGCAGGTGCAGCCCCACCGAGCTAACCCACACGGCAGCCACGGGGACGCGGTGCACAGATGTGTTTTGGGTCAAACTGCAAAGAAATGGGACTCCAGCAGGACGTGTGTTATCCATGCTGCTTCTGCATGGGCTTGCACCCACGCTCAGTTTTTATAGCACTAGGGCCACCCTTTTTCCCAGGTACAGCTGAAGGTGATTGTTTTATCTTCCCCCTAAATAGTCCTTCTGGGGAAAACAAACAATACCAAACAAACAAAACCCAACAAAGAAACAAACCTAAAACCAACAACACGTTTGTCCTTATTTCAAAGATGTAAAAAGTTCCAAAAGAGCGATATTTTTACAAGTGGGTATATCCACACAGCACCATAAAGGGAAATAAAGGGTAGCCCTTGTTTCTAATGAACAAACGAGCAAACATGAAGGAGAACCTCAAAGTGAACACACGAGTGGTGAGATGGAGAACACCCCAACCCTGGAGCAGAGCACGGGAGCTGCCCCAAAAGCCCAGCTGGCACTGCCCACAGCCAGGCTGGCTGCTGGCACTTCCTCGGCGCTCTGCTGCCCGGGAGGCCGCAGGAGACCGCATCGTGGACGAGCACTTCCAAGTATTACCCAAACAAAGATCGTAACGAGCACTCCAAACCCAAAGAGCACAGAGAAAGTTACGCAACCAAAGCCCAAGAGGACCCGGCAGTGCCACCAGCCTCGCAGGGCCTCCAGCAAGTCGCGGTGCGCCTCGACAGGCAGAAGCAGCTCGTGGAAGTTTGGACAGAAAGATGTCTCACGGTGAAAAGCGTGGGGAAAGCAATCACGGGCCTGAGGCAGCGAAGCAGAGAGGGGCTCACAACCTCTAGAACTGGCCATGTTGTAAACATGAAAAAATATTTTTCTGCATATTTGTATTATTTTTTTTAAATAAGTTGGGGTGTTACATGGTTGAGTTGTCAGTAACATGCCTTCAAAACAATTTTTTGTATTTCTTTATGAACTGGTTGCCAGCTGGAGTGCATGCAGAACCCAGATCCAACTTTCTATTAAATGTTTTTCAAAGAAAACAAAATCTCTTTGGGGATACGGAAAGTTTTTCTAAGATTTTAATTGATTTTTCCGTCTAACTTCAGTTTTGGCATCTGACATGGACCCACCCAGACTGGCTGATTGATGGCAAGGACGTGGAGTTAGAAGGGTGTGCTCATGATGGAGAAGAGAAACAAGGACTGCATCTGCATGGCACAGGCAAAGATAAAGCCGATCTTGAAAATCAAGGTCACAAATTAAAAAAGCATTTATTACCAGAACGAAATAAGTGATTCCCTCTGACAGTGAGGTCTGGGGAGAGCGCAGGGGGAGCTGAGTGGCCGTGGCGGTGCTGCGGCGGCGCGACATCCCGCCAGGCTGGCAAAGTCCCTTACGTGAGAAATGCCAAACGCGCTCGCTTAGCGCTCAGAAGATAAAGCACATGTTGAGGATTGCACAAACAGCAAGGAACAGTCACACGAGGTTACGTTAATCACTTACATGTGCCTATTATTAGCTGAAAAGGCTAAAAGGAAGGGAAAGATTGAACAAAGCTAGATCTCATGTCACACTTTTGCACAACAAGAGTGGATATACTTTTGGAATTCCAGCGTGAGCACGTGTGATCAGCCTTCGAGGCTAACCCGCTGCTGGGGGCAATGGGAGAAGGGAGTCCTTTTTTGGTGCTATTTTCCCCCCTGGGGCTTGGACTCTCCCTCCCCAAAAGGGCAGTGGTGGGTCCGTTTGCGTTTGCAGCACTGTCTGCACTGCCCGGCCAGCCGCGCTGCTTGGTCCTGGAGAACTCGGAGCACAGCCTGCAGGAAGTCTGCAGGAAGACCTCGTATCCTCCGAAACCACCGCTCTTCTGCACCCAGAGAGTTCTCCATTGTCCCAGATAACCCGCCGGGCTCCGGCACGGCTCTGCACATGCCTGTAAGGACAGCCCCTGCGGCGGGGTCTGCAGTGTCCTTCGATGTGACGGGGACCAAGGCCAGGTCCCTGCTGTCAGGCACATCCCTCCCAGACACCAGCACGGCAATGTCAGCGGTGTCCTGAGACTGCCGTGGGGTTTCCAACACCGCGAACCCACTGTCTCAGCATAAATGTTGCTCAGAAGCGTGCTGGCGCTCACCCGGTGCAGCCTGGTGTGCACCCCCTTCCCTGGCCCTTCCAGCACCCAGCGCTGCTTTTCAGAGCAGCCCTGTACGGAAGCATGCCCAGGACTGTGCAAATGAGAGGCGATGCTCGCTTCAAACTATTCCAGCAACTTATCCCTTAAGAAAAATCTATCACCCGGAAAGCAAACAGAGGGCATTTGGCATTAGCTGCAGCTGCGTGGTCGGCTGTGGGAAGCGTTTTCCAGGTCTGCCTAAACATTTGTGTTTCTGCTCTCTTGCACGTTTCCATCAGCCTTCTAGTCATCCTGTGAAAATATAAATTCCTCTTTTAAGGAGATAATTAACTAAGCCCAAGCAGCTGCAAGAAATCAAACATGGCAAAAGACACCGAACCCAGCAGTGCTTAAAGCCAGATGCATAACATTACTGTTTCCTACCAAAGTCTTTCCTTGACATTAAGCTAAAAAAAACAGGCAAATGAAAATAAATCAGGCGATGTCCATCTGCTCTTTTCCGATACGATTTTAACTTGCAGCATGACTTGCACAGTGTAACTTCTCAGAGCAGAGTCAAGTGAGGCCTGAGACCTGGGTTTTGAGTGAGACCCATTTGACGGGGGTTTGGATTTCATCCCGTGTATTCACATCAGGATTGCACCCCGTGTATGGCTACATACACATGAGCCGGAGCTCAGCGTGCATCTTGCAGCCCTCAGCACTGTCCCAGATGCGTCCTACAGCCAGTGCCCAAAAGCTCTGGTAAAAATGAGGATGAAATCAGACCAAGGGGCATCCTGCCCGCGGCCATCTGCTGCGCCGTGTTACAAGCACCGAGAGGGAGGAATCGCTCTCTGGTCACTGGACACCTTCCAGTGTTTTGGGTAAGCTCCTTTGCTTTATCTGCATCTTCTCCTCTGCTGTTAAACAACTGATTCCCATTACTGACACACAGAGAACTGAGCCAGCGAGCACCCTGAGTACCAGATAGCGCAGGTAGGAATCGACTTATCAGGAGGTGATCTGGAAAAAAGGTCTCATATTTAAAGCTGACCACGCTGACGGCTTGCCACGAGCAGCCTCTCCGAAGATCAGGACATCAAAGCGTCCGTCTATTTCATTTGTTTTGCTCTGGCTTCTGAGATAAATCATAACAATCTGCTGTGACCACTCTGCACAGGTTGCTCATACGCTTCTTGGTTTAGGGGGAGATGAGTCTGCGAGAGCAAGCTGTACACATGCACTGAAAAGGAGAAGCCCCCAAGCTAAAATGTAAGGAATAGTTAATGAGTTACACAAGCACAGCTCACTTTTCACTTTTATATGAAAAGCAGAAGGAGAACACATTTGCAGTGACCCTCAGAGACAGAAGTTGGCGAAGCACTAAATGCTCTTGGTGAAATAAAACAGTTGGGGGAAAGACATGCCCTGCAATCCTTTTGCTTATGATATCAGGTATAATTTTCAAGGGTCTTCAGAGACTGAAAACTGCTCTGCTGGTTTTGGATTAAAATGAATTGATTCAACTGTAAATTAGCAGCAGATGACTTCTGGGAATGTATATTCCCATATTTACAGATTTGGACTACTTTTCAGTTTTTAAAAGCATCAAAACAGGAGGCGACTCAGCCAGGTCCACCTGGAGCTCAGGTACACAGCCGAAGTCACTGGTATCGGCACCGGGCTTTGCCCATCGCTTGGCAATTCTGCTCCAACCCCCTCCAAAAAATACATAAGCATAAGCTTCAAAACAAGCAGGCGTTTAACTTCTGTAATGGGCCAGAGTATGATGGAGCATGTGCTGAAATGCTCTGCCGACTCAGAGCCCGAGCTGTGCGCAGACAGAGAAGGGGTGTTTATAAAGAACGGCTGAGCCCCGACCGCAGCTGGAGCAGCCCCTCATGAAAGCCCTGGCTTCGTGGAGAGGCAGCTGGGTGGCAAGGGCTGCTCGGCTGGGGATGAAGGAGCGTGGGCCGCATCCTGCTCACCTGCACGCTGCTGCGAGTCTCTAGGGCCAGCTTTGCCGCAGCTGTGAAGAGGCGCAGCTCTGAGCGCAGGCAAAACACATCCACTTGAACAAGTTGTGCATGTAATCGGCCGGTTTCGAAGGTCTGCACCGCTGTGAGCCGGAATGGAAGCGTGGAACTTTTATTAGGAAAAAAAAAATTCCCCGCAGCCAGGGGTCTGCAGGACCGAGCAGATTTGCACTGCCTGACACGGGTTTCTGTGCACGCTGGCGTGGCGTGGGCTGCTGCTGGCAGCTGAGATGCATGCAGGGACACCTGAGCTGAACCAAGCACCTCAGCCCGGGGAACGGTGCAGGGCTGTCGGCAGGCTGGTCCCCCCGGCTGGCACGCTTCGTTTCTCAGCAGAGTTAATTAGCACAGGATGAGCTGCCGCTTCTGCCGTACCTCAAATCTCTGCCTTGTAAGAGTCATCTGCTGACAGATCCAGGACATCACAGCCATAAAAGCAGGTATATCTGCAGTATTTGTTTTAATTACAAGGACATGTTTGCAAGTGCATATAAAACAGGTAGAAAAACACCCCAAAACCACTCAGAGATGCTTAAAAAGCTCTGACAAAAGGGCTGCCCTTCAGGTGCTGAGCACACACACCCACAACCTCCTGCTGAGTATCCTTGGTACTGATTTTAGGCAATCAGCCTTCAAAATCCAGACAGACACAACTGAATGGCCCCCGACACTGCTGCTTTCTGCCCTGTATGTAAGAGGGAGGCAATCAGGCAGAGAAACGCACAGTATCACGTTACTTATTTTATCTCATTAGAGGCAGGAGAAAGACTTTGCTGTGTGACAGCACATTCGTGCAGGGTCATAGAGAAAGCAGCAAGAATAGCACCCTAATAACTGAATGTCAGCCACACTGGATCTTTCATCTGGGGGAATAAGCGGAGTTGAAGAGGAGACCAGGAACATCTGGATCAGTCCTCTAAGGGAGATGACATTTGCTGCCTCCAGGGCTGACGGGTCAGCAACAGCAACGAGAGAAAGGCTGTGGGCACATCTCTGATGAGCTTCTTTCATTGTGAAAGGGAGAAACGTAATGCTTTCTATGGATTTTTAATTTTATTTTTATTCCGGAGCAGCTGGACAACCTGCATGTTAGAGACGAGTAACCTGCAGGCACGGCTGTGCCCGCGCCTCCACCTCCATCTCCACCGCTTCCCCCTGCTTGGGCAGGCTGGGTGGTGGTGGCTGCGGGTCCCCATGGGAGTTAGAGCCAGCCAGGGTATGTTCATGCTGTCCTGCAGTCATCTCAGGGCCACAAAACACCGAGGTGAACTTCCTCCAAATGTGTGGCTTTGGACATCATGCTCTTGCTCAGGCTACATCCCTTAATTCGTATTATTTATATCTCCTTGTGCTTGGCACCAGTTTCAGGTGCCTTTTCCCAGTGTGCTTGGGTTTAGGAAAAAAATCTCTCAGCTTCACATCAGGTTCACAGAAAGGCAGTAGCTCTGCCTGACATCCAGCAGTTTAATTGGGTCCCCTGGAAACTGGGAAATGTAGACATCATCTTGCTGAACTAATGGACTGCCTATTCGGTAATTAAAGCCTCCTTAAATAAGTCACTTGAGACACCGACCGAGTGCTTTCCACCCTCCCTGCTGAGCAATGGGAGGGGTGGGCAGTGGCTGGGGAGCACAGAGGAAACCCAGTGGGCTGCAAACTCCCCCGCAGCTCTTCTGGCAGCTTTCTGCCCTGTAGAAAATCCCCTTCCAAACCACAGATACCTGCTGCTTTGGGGCAGAGGTGGCTCCCTCGCCACGATGTTGACACTGCAGTTTACTCTTTCCCAGCTATCTACAGAACTGCTGGTAGCTAACACACTGTCACTGTTGTGAGGCTGTAAGAATGTGTTGTTATCTGCTTTCACTAACATGGAGAACCAGGGGAAAAAAAAAGCTCATGAAGAAGTCTAAGTTTACCCGAAAACCAAGCCAAACGAGTTTTTCTCTTCTCCTGTGTGCTGCTGTACTGGAGTGAGTTCGAATCTGGAGGTATCAAATTCATTGCAGCTTAAATGTTACATGTGGGCTGAAAAAGCAGAGCTTTTAAAAAGATCTCATTGAACCTTGTTTTTCCTCGCGCAGTCTCCCTGCTTGTCCAAATTGCACGCAAGCCTTGCTACAAGCAGCCCATTCACGGTGACGCTGGCGACTGGATTCCCCTCCGCTCACCGAGCTGCTCTTCCATTGAGGGGGTTGTGTTTTGCGGACATGCTGTGGGCTCCTTTCATCTCTCAGCCTCTGCTGGGGCTATTTTTGACCGTCAGGTTCAAGCAGAGCTGACACGGGGATTGCTGCGCCCTGCGTGTTGACAGCCAGCAGGACCTGGGTGCTGTGCCCAGCGCCCTCAGTACGCAGCTCAGAACAGATGCAGCTCAGGAAATCCTCCCAGGTAGACTGAAAAAAAGGAGCCCCAAACAAACAAAAGCGAGTGTCGAGTGCCCCACCGACTAGAGGAAACCCTCAGGACACAGCGGAGAAAGCTGGATTCCTGCCTGCTCCCCGGCTGAGCTGGAGATCACACGCAGGTCGCGGCCCAGGGAGGGTGGTGAGCTGAGATTTTGCTCCATGTCCCAGGGCTTGTTTTGTGGCAGTTGATGGATTTTTTTTTTTCCGTATTGTTTGTCCTGGTTTAGTGTAGCAGTGCTGCCAGGGACCCAGAGCACTTGCAGATGGCCATTCCTGCTGCATTGGCTTGGTTTCCTGCTGCTCGTTCCCCGGGAGCTCCTCCCTTGGGGAGAAGGGACCAGACACCTTCATTCCTTCCTCCCTTCCCAATTTGAAACCTCCCTTTAGAGAGGGGGATACAGGCTTCGTGCGCTCTGCCAGACCAAGCACGGCGCTGCGTGCAGCCAGGAAAAGCAGCATCACGCTGTCCGTGCCTCGCTGCACCCGACGCCTTGCTCTCTGGCTGCACTTTTGCTGGGTTCTGGCCCTGCTTTCGCACACGGAGCTGCACCAGGCTCTGTGCCAGTCGCTGTTTCACCTGCGGCTCTCCGGATCAAAGGAAAGATGCGTGCAGCCCCTGCCAGCAGCACAGGTTGAGGTTTTCCAGCCGAGGTGCTGGGTCCAGCCAGCTTGCAGGGCAGGCTGAGCCTGGGTCTGCTCGCAGGGCTTCCCTGGGGAAGAGAGATCTCGCGACTGCTTTGTGCTTGTACGCATGCAGAGTAAATAACACAGGACTAAAACAAATGGTCATTTAAGGCAGTACATTACCAGCTAGCGCCCACATTTCAAATCTCTTTTTTTCTGCACTGTAAAGGCACATTATAATAGCTTCCAAATCCTACTTTAAAATTTTCTCAGCAAATGTCCCCAAGAATCTCTCTTGCTGGCATTGTTTGAAGAAGCCTTCAAAATCTGGCAAGGAAAAAAAGGCTCTGAGCTTGACAAACCCTTTGTAAAGACTTAAGACAATTTTTCAAGTCCTGAAACCTGCTGTTTATCATCCAGTGCACTGAAGTCGAGCGGCAGCTCATGAAGAAAGCAACATACTAGCTGCAGAAATCATGCAGACAACTGAAACAGAGGCATTACTGCTCCTCCACACCTGTCTGAGCGTAAGCCACAAGATCAGAGGCAAATCCTAAATGACAAAGTGTGTGAAACTGGTTTTGTTTGTAAAAGCAACAAAATGATCCCAAAACACTGTCTGTGCTGCCAAGGCAGTCCTGCAAAACAATTAAATTTTACAGTAAACCCTTCCTCATCCCTTACTGAGGAGCTCCTACCATAATTTATACTCTTTCTGCAGAGACTTTAATACTGTAATTCTGAAAGTCATGGCTCAAAACACGTAACATTTTTTCAGTGTAAGGTTTATGCAGAACTGCTGATTTGTCTCATAAACAGCACAAATAGTTTCCAGTTGTCCTTATCCAGTGTGCCTAGCCCGTGGATGCTGGTACAAATCCAGCCATGGAGTCCGCTGGCAGTGCTGAGCAACACACAGCCAGCAAGGAACATCTGAGAGTTACCCCACACTTTGTCCCACGTGAACACAAACGTCTGCACAGGAATGACAACATCTGAAATCAAGTCACGACGGCTCCAGGGTATGCTCTTTCTGCAGAGCTGTCACTCAGAACGTAACTAATGCATAAATCAAGGCGAATTGCAAAAAATGTTCAGGAATCTCACACAATATGATAGACACCTTTAGAGACAGGTTTTTCCTTAATTCCTTTAAGCCAGTGTATGCTGCACATTTCAGAAAAGTTGCTAGAAACTATCCAGTCGCTTCCATCAAGATCCCTTGGCTTTTTGACCAGCCGGCACTGGGGACTCCAGCAGCCCATTTCTGGGGAGCTGACTACTGGATGTGCAAAACACGGCTTGCACCTCTTTGCCCCAGCACTGTAGCTTTGGCAGAAATGGTAAATGAGGGCAGCTGGCCAACTCCTGCCCAGCCAGCCGTGGGCGTGCGGGAGGGCTGCGCTGTCCCCAGGTCCCCACCCCACGTCGGATGACAGACCGCCCCCCCAAACACAGCAGCGGGGGCTTGGGTAGAAAAAAAGAAAACATCCATAAATGTTAGAGACCAGCAGCTGGCAAATCTATACGTACGAAAACAAATAACCATGAGCTTTGATTGTTCAAGTTCACAGCAGAGATTACTTACCTTGGCAGATACATATTCAAGACATACGGCTTGTAATTCCTTAGCTAGTGCTAAGCAAAACCATGTGTTCTTCTAAAATAAGGGGAAAGTTTAACTCCGGTGCCGCAAGGACACAGGAATGGTCATAGCTTGTGCTCACAGCGAAACTAAACTAAGAAGGGGTCCAGAGAGGAGAGCAAAACTGAGCAGCAGCTTGGAAGAGAAGCCAGAGGTGGGTTACAGCCCCTCGCAGGGATGGAGAGAGCACGCCTGTTCGATACATGGCAGCGTGGGGATGAAGAACAGGGTAGATGATCACAAACTTCTCAAGTGGTGAGAAGTTACGGTGATTTCCAGGACTCTGTGTGTGCAATATTCTCTCAAAGGAGTCAGGAGCCATTTCGGTGGCTCCTTTCCCTTTCTCTCCTTAGGAAGGTGAGCCACAGCCGCGAGGCTGGCTGCCTACCTCCCCTCCCCACAGCCTGCAGCAAACGTTTAAGAAACTGAAAGCTTTGTTGCCTGCAAAGGGCTCGGAGGATGAAAAAATCCAGGCTCTTAAAGTCAGCTTGCTCTCACTTGACCCTTATACAACCCAAACCAACCACAATGGTGGCAAAGTTGAGCCCGTGCACTGGGTACGTTTGACTCCTTCCATCAGAAGGAGAATCTTTATTATTCTGCCTCCCTCCTTCTCCAAATAGAGGACCATTACTGAAAATAGTTGTAGAGCTGCTGCTGCCACTGCAGCAAAAGACCCAAGAAGGCCTCAAGCCTGGTCCACTTCTGGTTCATCCATTTCACGAATGGTATTTTTTCAGTGCTGCTGAAAGTTAAGATTGAACTGTCATTTGGCAACACTGTCCTCATTAAAAGATAGCACAGTAAAAAAAATAAAAAATGGAAGTACGTTAAAAAGAATGAGATTGTGAAACACAGGCAGTCTGTTTAACCCTGGGCTGAGCTCGCACCAGCAGGGCCAGCAGCTGCTGCTCTGCCTTGGCCACAGCTCTCCGAGCACGGGCACACGTCAGAGCCAGCAGCTGCCAGCGGTACGTGCAAAGTGCTCCTGAGATTAAAGGTGCATCCGTCATCGTTATGAATTAGCAGAGGCCAAGTTTGTGTGTGAAGAATTAACATGAAGAGAAAAAAAAAAAAAAAGGAAAAAAAAATGGCTATAGTTTTATATCACTCACATTGCAAACAGATGTCCCACCAGTACTGGAGCAGGGCACCCCAGCCAAAGAGGTGAAATCATACTTCTCAAGGGATGCTTAGAAAGAAGTCATTCACTCCGAGGTGAGCCAGAGGGCCATGAGCTTGGCAGTTGAGGGCAGCTTGTACCAAAAGGCTGTGTCGAGAAAGGGCGGTGATGAGCAATTTGGAAGCGATTCAGCAGGATTTTGGAGACCATAGGAAAGGTGGCTTGGGAAGGCTAAGGAAAACAAAAGGAGAGGAAAAATGTTCACACAAGAGGTATAACAAAGACTTGACAGAGAGGGGAGAGTCTCTGGCAACTGTTTTTGCTTCTAAAAATGTGAGTAGGATCAAAGTGGTGCTTAGGGAGGCTCTGCTCCTTTTCAAACTGCTTTGGAAGAAGTGCACTCAGTGAAAGTGATCGTGGTAAACTCTTCAAACAGGGAGCTTGTAACGTAACCTACGCTATTTAAAGATGTGTCCGTAGTAGGATAAATAGTTATCTGCTAGCAATAGTCGGAGAAGTTGCTCAAAATTCCCGTGAGGATACCTGTCACAAGGCCCAGCAGAGCCCAGCTATGCCACTCTGCGGGGAGAGCTCCCAAAGCACGACCGCCCTGAGCTGCCGCCGTGCCCACCCGCGCTGCTCGCCCCGCCGGGGACATGAGGAGGTCCGGGCCACGTGTGGCTGTCAGTGTGCTGTAGGAGATGGGGTGACAACCCCAAGGTCCTGGCCAAATGCCAGGGTATTTAATTGCTTTTTGTCTCCCCGAATTCCTCCGGTGCTTCCCTTTGGGCGTGCTGGTTTCTGCTTCCTGTCCTGAATTGCAGCGCGGTGCAGCTGGAGCCACGTTCCCCCAGGCACAGAGCTAGGAGATGGTGGCTTGATTGAAAACTTATTGTTTTCCAGTCCCGCGAGGAAACTGCATCCACAACTGCTGCAGAAGAGCTGCCTAGCTGCGGGGCTGGGGTCCTGCCTGGGGCCCTGCCTTTGCCATGGAAAGCGTGCCGAGGCGACGGCACCGTGCTGCTGGCAGGCATGCACAGCTGCAGCTCGCCTGTCAGCAGCCAAATCCCCAGACAGACAGAGCTGCCCTCGCAGGCCAGGGTTCAAAAAGGGCAATTTGCAGGAGCAGGGAGGTGCCTCTGCCATGGGGGAGGCAATCCGGCCGCACGCCGCACTCGCTGCGGGTAGGCGCATCTCCGCGGCCTCGGCACGCCGTCGGGCTCTGAACGTGCGCTGCAGTCAGAGCGGGTATCGCAGCCCCTCTGCTCCCCGACCTTCCCAGCCCTCCCTGGGGAACGAATGCAGCACGGAGTCAGGCCCAGCAGCGAAGGAGCTGGGAAGCTGGGTCATTTGGAAGCTTTCTGGTTGCACGAGGTTAATAAAAACCATTTCCAAGACACACAGAACAGCTCCATCAAAGCAAGCCTGCAGGGCTGTGAACTGCATCACTCGCTAGCTGGGTTCAGTGAGAATCTTCCTGGCTTTCTTTTCGCTGAACATCAAATCCGCAGCTCTGACAAAGGCAGCAGTGGGAGGGAATGGCTGGGATAATCCTGCAGGCGATGGCAGTGCTCAGTGACCAGCACTGAGGCAGGACCCTGAGCAAAGCCCCCAGCACTTCTCCTGGCCCACCTGCACGCTCAGCTCTGGGAAGAAAGAGAACTGGGGCTTCAGGTCAGCGACGTGCAGTGTGGAAGGGAAATTAGGGCCCATGCCCTCTGTAGTTTTCTGCAATGTGCAAAGAAAGCTTGAAAATGGATTAACTTTGTAGTTTTCTTTAGCTGTTTTACACAAAAAGCATCCCTTCTGCACCCGTTTCATAGCTGATTTGCCTCTGAGGAGTCTATGATGATAACTAATTCATGAAATTACAGCACAAGAAACAAGAAACTTCTCAGAAATCAGCAGGAAAGGCCTTTAGTCAGTCTATTCAAAACTACAGGGGTCTGTTCACTCCAGCCTGTCACCCTGAGGGGAGAGGCTTCGTGTCAAATGTTCAGTAACATCCTTCCGTGGAGCACATCCTCTCCCACTTGACAAGAGTGACAGCAAAAGAGGGAAGACAGGAATCCAGCAGCACACCATGCTCCAAGTCACAGGAAATATGTTTGTCCTTCTTCACTCATTTAGTGATGCTAAAATAGGAGGAGGCCCACGAGTTACGAGCGAGGCTGCCATCGGTAACGCTCCCCAGAGCCTGGCTCCCGCACTGTGCCCATCGAGCCAAGCCTGCGGCACACAAATTAACTAACATTTAGGTGCCTTCAGCAAAAAAAAAAAAAAAGACTCGGTGCCCTGAAAGCAGATGGAAGAGCCTGCGAGACGGCTGCGGTGCTGGGAAGCAATGACACGAGGTGAGGGTGCCCCCCGGCACCCCGGGCAGGCAGGCTCAGGCCAGGGAGGGAGGAGAGCAGGAAAGCCCAAACCTCCCCCAGATCAGACGAGTTGCAAGAGGAACTGCTTGAACCCAAAGAGAGCAGCAGGAGAGCCTGCGGAGGCAGCGAAGGGACAGCGGTGTCGGATGGTTTGCAGGCTCAGCCTGGAAGGACACCACTGGTGTCAGCCAGTCAACAGAGAAAAGGTTAAAGAAAAAAAGTCACGGTCCCACTGCTGTTGCTTTCCTCTGGAAAAACAATGCTTTTTGAAATGTTTCTTCCCCTCTGATATGGAAAATGTTACAAAAGGATTTCCATTCTTATCTAGGGGGCTCCTAGACAGGGTGACCTTTCCCGTGGCGTGGCCGACTGCTTCTCCACGCCCCTCGTCCCCTCAAGAGCACAGACATTTTAAGACAAGCAGCTTTTTTTCAGTGCATTTTCCATATTTTTTTTTGTCTTTATGCTCTTTTTCAACCTGACGGCACCACAGCAATGCCCTTATCCTCTAAAAGGGCTGGATCTCAGCCACTGTGTGACCGAGGCCCTGGCTATCCGCGTGATGAGCAGCCGAGAGCTGCAAATGTCTCAGAAAGTCATCGTTGTTAGAACAAATACTCCCCTGGTGCTGAAGTGCCCCATGGCAGCCTTGCTACCAGAAATGAATATGCATCGTGACAGGCACGCAGGGGCACTGCTGTACCCGGACCTCGGAGCACGGCAGGGGGACATCTGTCCTCACCGTACCACAACCTGTTGGCAGCAGCCGAGCGGAGCCCGGGTGTCACACGCTGAGCCCCCCGACCTCGCACCTTGGGCACTCCAAGGAAGCGAACAGAGGCCATCTGTTGTCTGCTGACGGCACCCCTCTTTGCTATAAAAACCACAGCAGTGGCACTGAGGAGTGTTGCAGTGCTCGGCCCGTTAACAGCTCTCCAGGTGACCGCACAGAAACCTGGCTGAATTCCGCTCCCGGAGCCAGGCCGCACACAGCTCACCTTCCCCTGCCACGTTTCCTCAGCACCAGTGCGGATCTGGGGTTGTGAACTTGAAGCTTGGGGATTAACTTGTAATTCCAGGCTGAACTTCCACCGAGTGCCAAGCGTCTGCTAGGAGCTACAGCAGGGACCTTCACTCGCATCAGGGAAACCTTCATATTCCAACTTCAGGTGAATTACTGCAAGACGCTTTTAAATTAAAATAGAAGGGAATTGGCCAGTGCTTGTAGTGTCAAACCCAATGTTACTTCTACATTGCTTTAGCACAGATGCAAACAGTGGTTCACAAAGTTAGACAAAATACTGTTCTTTTACACGTAACATCCTCCTCTCATTAGGAACACTGGCACCTTTTTGGAGTCTCTGGGAAAAAAAAAAAAAAAAAAACAAAAAACAAAAAACAAACAAACAAAAAAAAACAGCTTGAGAACCTCTTTTGCTGATAAGAAAAAATGCACTACCCCAGGGCATTAAAGACATAATTTTATCTCCACGGAAACCACTTTTCAATCAGAAAAACAAACGAGCTGGTACCAAAATAGAAAAATACAAAAAAAAATACTAAAACTATCAAACAAGGGCATTACCAATGCAGCTGGGAGCATATTACCCCGAACTTCCATTGTGGAGAACCTTTCAGAGCACAAACAATCAAAACCCGCACAGCCAGCCTTGAACGATGCTTTGTAAAAAGCTTAATTGCAATCAGATTGACATGATGCCAAAGCGCTATCAACAATGGGCTGGTAGAGAGCAGGAGTTAAGTGGTGGTGCAACGTGAATAATGCTGCTTTGGTTTGCATGACACTGCCCAGCTCTAAGTTTGTGCAACAGAAAAGCGCACGGCTTGGCGAGATTAGCCCCGTTAATGCGCTTTACCAACAGCACTCGGGGACGAGGGTTTGGGCCTCGCTGCAGAGCCAGGCGGTGGCCGTGGGCTGCGCCGTGCCCAGAGCGGGCACCTTCTGTGCTAAGATGTGCTCCAGGGTCATCTGCTGAGAAGGCAGGGGGAAACTGCTGGCTGTGCCCACTCCTAGGTATTGCAGTGGCTGGGGTACCACTGAGAATTGGAAGTATTTAATTTTTCGTCCTTTCTAGCCTATTTTTTGTTGCGTTAACAAATTCGCTGATAACAGCCGTGCTGTCGCACGCGGTGATGCTGCGAGGGCCGCCCCAGCCGGTGATGGAGCTCACTGACTGAGTTCCGTTTCCGTCCCCCGAGGGTGATGCAGCCGCAGGGGGGGTGATGTTTCCCCAGCCCACGGGGCTGTGAATCACGGGGCTTCATCCTGCCTTCCTAGGCACAGCCGAAAACCTGTGAGCACCCAAAACCCGTTGCATGGAAAGCGAGACCCAGAAAACGCCGGTGGGGAGATCACTCTCCCAAGCCATTTTAAGGGAAGCAGCTGCCCTCTAGAGGGAGCAGGACCGGGATTAATAGATTCCTTAAGAAAATGCAGAAAACAGGCTTCCTCTGGAGGACGAGGGCAGCCGGGATGACTGCCTGGCCTGGCTGGGAAGCACAGTGCAGAGGCGCTGCGGGCCGGGGTGGACAGTGCATCCCCAGCCCCCCTCCCTTCCTCACCCCCTGTCTTGCAGGGAGAGATGCCCCACACAAAGCTCACGGCCTCCCCGTCTGCCACAGCTCTTCCAAATCTCTGCGTCAGAAAATGCATCTTAAGGATGTTATTAGTAATAGCAGTGCCGTGCTCTCTCGGTATTGTGAATTGTACGTCACCGTGCTGAAGGGTGTGTATGTGCGCTATGGTTTTGTCTGGTTTTCCATTATTCAGCCCATGCGGGCTTTTCCCGCTTCCCTCGGGAGTCTCCACTGAAGCCTAATGGTCCGCATTGTTCGGAAACGTTTCCTGATATTCAGCTGCTTCTTCCTTCTATTCATGCACAGCAGAATTGCGAGCTCCTGCCCGGTTGTGCCTTCAATTGTTTGAGGTGCTCCAGCCTCCTTTCAAACTCTGACTTTTTGCCATCGGAACCCAGAGCTTCACCAGCTTCTCGTGTCCTTTGGGCTCGTGTCGTTGAACCCGAATATCCCCCGCTACCACCCGCTGTCCCCTGCTGGCTCAGCTAGCTGCTCCGCAGTGTCCCCGCCGCGGCGCAGCCCCGAAAGCCGGCTGCTCCCAGCGGGTGCTGGCAGGGGCTCGCGCCGGCAGCCGAGCAGCTTTGCTGGAAACCACCTGCTCCTTTTCCAGGGGATAAGATTTCGGCATCGCCGGTGCCTCTTGTCAAAACAATGGTATACATTACCTCCTGTTTATTAACGCGGGGATCCTGAAGCATGCAAAACTGACAGCCGGTCCCTTTGAACTGGGTAAAGAGGGTCGGCAAACCCAGATCCCACCCCAAATCAGGACAGAGACAGTTTCTGAACTAGTTCTGGAGGAGGGAATAATCAGGTATTTTGTTCTTGCCTGAAGCATCTCTTGTGTGCTAAACCTGTCCTGGATGCAGTTTCTGAAGTGAGACATCATGGGCTAGATTTGGTCATGCACAACTGGAAATTGCTTCATGTTACGGGGAAAAAATGACTAAAGAGTAGGGAGGCTGCAAAAAGAACCTGTTGACAAGAAAAATTAAAGACTCTGAAGCTACCGAGACACACTTGGAAGAGCCCGGTTAAGTTACTGTGAAACATGGAAAGCAAAGAGAGGCGTGCCTCGAGGCACGGTGAGGACACCGTCCAAAAGACTGACACTCTCCTAGCTTATTGATGATGCTGTGCGGCAAAGAAATGCAGAGGTTTAGGAAAAAAAGCCTGGTTTGAAGGGATATTCAGGTTCAGGGACTTGGTGCCGCAGGAGGTTTCTGTTTGACCAAGCACACAGTATGGATTTCTGTTCTACTTTTTCCTCAGTGAAACACATTTCAGCAGCTCATATTCTAATGCCTTCCCTTCAAGTTAATTGCACTTAATAAAGGCAGGGCCCTCAGGACTCATGAAGGAAAATAGCTGCTATTTGATGGGTCTAAAAGCGAGAGAAATAAATCACGGATTAATCAGTTAATCCAACACTTCACTGGATGCAGTAAACCTGCGTGTGAGGAGGCTGGGTTCACCAGGAACCTGCCAGCTCTGGCAGCAGCGGGGGCTTGCTGGGCGTTCAGTCGCTGTGCTAGCACCAGCAGCACCTGCCCCCTGCCCCAAAGGGCTTTGACTTCAATAAACAGCTGGAAAAGAAATACGCTGTCCTTATTAGCAAAAAGCCCTGCTGGAGAGGAAAGTAATGGAACTCTAAGTGCAGGCAAGTTAACAAAACAGGGTTTACAAATGAAGGCTTCTTAAAATTGCACGGACACTGATTCAAACAGGCACTTGTTGTTTTTTTTGGTCACCTATCTGCAGCATTTAAAATGATTTTTAAATGTCCTTCTAAATGCATATTTAAAAACAAATACACAAACAGGATGAGGCTCTGCATTTTCATTTGATTCCAAAATGATTTTATAGCCTTTTTATAAAACTCTTCAAAAAGTATTTCAAGTGGAAACACTGACAAACCATTAAGCGTTAGTGAACACTGCAACGTTAGTGAGCTCCTGATGGGTTCTGCTACATCTGCTCAGGAATTTTCCTTCAAAATCTTTTCCAGCAGAGACTGTCGTTTCTGTAAAGTGACATTTTTTTTTTTTCCCAGGAAAATATCAGTATTACTATTTTTTTCCTTAATTTTCCTGGGGAACATCTGAATGAATTTCTCTGTTCAAAAACGGAATTGAACCTTTTTTTTTTAATCATCCAAATGTTTCCTTTGGGGTCACCCCAGCATTAACCTCATTCCACAGGAGCTGCTGTCCTAAGGCTGCTGCTTTAAAAGCCTGAGACCTTAGGAAGCCGTGAGCCTCGCAGGCTGAGGAAATGATACAGGACGTCGTAAGGATGCATTGCACACAGGCAGCATTTTTCAATACATCGCTTTGAAAGCTCAAAGGGCAGATATTATGGCAACATGCGGTTACCTGTTTCACTTAGCATGGTCCCCATGCTGCTCAGATGCTGGGAAGCCACTCCTAGATGGTCCATTTTGACCACTGCAGCTTAACAGCAGGTTGGGCACAGCAGGGAGGGCTCCGCGATGCCTCCCATCATCTGGGATGTGCTGCCGTACCCAGATGAACTAAAGCCATGCAATATTTAGCTACCAAATGACAAATTAAGTCTGCAGCCGTATGAAAGCAAGGAAAGGAAATAAGCCTTGCCAACGAACAGAGGAGGAAGGGGAAAAGCTAATGTCTATATCATATACGTTCTAGTGGCCTTTAAAATGCAATTTTGATTTAGTTTCTGCTCTTTGGCTCCTTTGAGAGCTTGTAAGTGCCCTGAAGTAGGAGTCTCAGCACAATAAAGCATCAATTGACTGAAAATGTTTGACAGCGTAAGAATTAACCGTTAATCGTCCAGAAATGCAGTATGCTACTCTTCTGGGTACATTTTTGCCTAAGTTCAGGTATTCCTGCCTGGCTCATATCAACAGAAATTTTGTATGCCAGTCCTACAGCCCCGGACCACTGACACAACACACAACCAGAAACACAAGAGAAGAAAAACACCAGTAGGGTTTCTGTGCACAAGCAGAAAATCAGAGTACTATAAACAGGGGGTAAAACTTCTGCTTAAACATGTTATGCCTTCTCAGCAGCCATGGTTTCCAATGAGACAACAGTCCAGTTTGCCTTGTTTTCCAAAATAACTAGAGATTATTGATGTACTGCCAATGTTTTAACAAGGAGAGCTTGCTACATCTCGCCCTGTCCCAAATCTAAGATGAACACCATGGGATCAGGGTGGGGACAGCAGCTGAGTGGTGCAGAGAGGGGAGATGAAGAGCCACGAAGTCTACTCATTGTTTTTCCATTTTAAAGAAAACACTTGCCTGTAACTGTAACCAAGAAGAGAGGCAGCCACCTCCGTTCTTCATGTTTGGCAAATAAACCTACGTTAAGGGTACTTTGTTGGAAATGTTTGTACTTTATTCGTTTAAAAAAATATACAGAGCACATTGATAGCACAGCATTTGGCCTATTTAAACTGGTGTGGCAAGAAGGGCAAAAGCATGTGTGCATTGCTTTGCGAAATGTCCCGTGGACGGGACCAGGAAGATATTGCTCTGGGGACATTTTATTTCTCTTTAATACCAAAAACTTTTTTATGTTCCATAGGGGAAAAGATTTTTTTTTTAAATGAACTCTAGGGGCTGAAGAGTAGCATCATGGGTCATCCTAGAGGTTCTACTATGTACCATCTAGTTTTGGTTATAGCTAGCAGAAAAAAGATGCCCCCTTTTAAAGAAAAAAAAAAAAAAGGGCAAGGTGACTGAATACCCTGCTCACCAGAGATGCTTTGAATTCAGTGGTAACCCTGGATGGAGAGCAGGTTGTAATCACTGCAATGGATTAGAAAGACGAATTCCATAAAGGACAAAAATACCATCCCCAATCTCCTGTTAAGTTAGCGGTAACATTATAAGGAGGAGTTCCTGAGAGCCCTTGAAGTTCACAACAGCTGAAGATTTTTGTCAGGAGTGTTTAACTAAGCCAATTTTTCTAGAGAGAAAGCAAACATGCCAGCTAGGTACAGCTGCTTGGTTCAAATCCAAAAGCATCAAAGTTGGCATAATTGCTACGTTCTGGCCAAATACTGTATGAAGCACAGAAGGTTTTTTAAAAATAAAGGAATAAAAAATTATCCTGTATTTATTCTTCGAGGAGTAATTTGGCCCTCTTCCAGCTTCAGCAGAACTACAGCAAGCCTCCTCCCTAACGGGTTTGCCCGGGGACCCGTACCTCTGAAGGCTCAGCCACGAGACATCCATCCACAAAGGGTTTCAATGCGCTCATCCTACCCTGCATCACTGCTGCAGCACACCCAGCCCCAAACCATCCAAACCTGGCTTCTTTCCCCAAACAGAGGGATTTGAAATGCAGACTCGCTGTTTAATCAGTCCCCACCAAGAGCACTCGCACTCACATAAGAATGGTGCCAGAGGCTGGGAAGCTGCAGCATTATACCCGAGCAATCAGCCTTGCCATGAAAGCACGAGCATGCCCACAAGCCAGAAAAGGCCAAAGCTGACTGCTGGTCACACGTTTTAGGAAGGATGGGGGAAAGCTGGTAATTCCTGACTGCGAAGGCTTTACCTGCTGCGGCGTGGCAAGCCAGCGGGCCGGCCTGCTGCAGCGAGGGGCAGCCCACGGGCATCCTGCTGGCTCCGTGCCCAGCCACAGCACGCGAACCGACTGCTCACACCGGTGGATTTCGCATCTTGAGCCCCCCCCAGCCCCTATATTCACCCCTGCACTTGTGCACCAGTGATGTGTGGCGATGGCCGTCCCTTTACAATTTACCCAGATCGTCTCTCATCTTTACGTGCCGGCTGAAAAAGTCAAAAAATGGCCCTTTGACCGGCAGGAATAGGAAACATCTGCACCTTCAGCGTTTTCAATTTAAATCCACACTTGCGTTTTACAGTCGATGTAAACTGCGAGCCCTCAGAGGATGAGGTTTTGCAGGCTGGAGCGAGGCTGTTACATGAGATATTCAGGAAGTTATTTGAATCGACTGGATAAAAGCCGGTGGCAGCTGGGCGTGCTGCAGAAGCGAGACAGAGACCGCTGCATCAGCCACCAGCCCAAGGAATAACATTAGTTCCAGCTTCACAATGAGTTGTTTACTGGCCTTGGCTGCCTGTGGGAACAGCCAAGAGGAGCGGAGGAAAAGGACAGACGAGCACAATGCGAGCGAGACACATTAGGTGGGAGGCTGGGCTTTGAAAGCACACTCAGGATTTCAAACCTATGGAACTGCAGAGGGCTGAAAAAGAAATAAAAGGGCACTGGCTGCTGCACAGCGTAAACAGGCTGAGACAAATAAGCCGGCTGCTGCATTTCTCCTCCCCGCTGCCTGAAGATCCTCCGTCCTAGCTGGAGGGCTGATATGAAAGGTAAGAGATAAAAACACAGCTTGCAGCTAGGGGCTCTGCTGGAAGGCAGATTCACCGAAAGGCAGCAGCAGCTCTCAGGGCAGGCTGCACAGGGAAGAGCAGCAGTGCTTCCCTGCAGAAGGCAGTGTTTAGAGTTATGCCCCTACATTTTTTGAGAGCCCACAGGTTTTCCAGCAGGAACCCAGGGCTTTCAGAGCAAACTGCTGGGGAGAAAGAGTCCAGGCAGCTCTAGGCAGCTCCTTCGAGAAGTTTTCCCAAACAAAAAGCAAGCAAACAAACAATCTTTCGAAACAGATTTGGAAAGCTACTTTGTTTGTATGGAAGGCTTTGCTTTGCAGCTCCCTGGTGCTACCCAATGCCTCCCTGTCTCCCACCCCCTCCTCGCTTTTATTTTTCAATCGGAAGGACAAACAATGACAGCCATGCGAAGGAAAACCCGAGCTTTGTAGAGCTTTTGCCCGGCGTGGGCACTCTCGCAGGCTGTGTCCGGCTGCTGTCACCCCAGCCTCGGTGCTCCCCATCGCCAGCTGCCCCTGAGCCGCTCACCCTCACCCGGAGCTGGGCGATGCTCAGCGAGGGAGAGCAGCCCAGCCAGAGGGACCCAGCACAGAGCCAGGCGCGGGGCGGGCTCTGGCTCCAATAATACATCCCTGCCCAATGGAAAGCGTTTCCTACAGAGACCCCCAAGGGTTCCCCCTGCCCACAGCCCCTGCACAGACATTGGGCCCATTCTTGTGTCCCGTTTCCCAAGACACGACGGCTGCAGCCTTCAGCAGTTTTGTTCCCTCCTCGAACAAAGGAACGGAGAGAGCTGCCGGGAGCTTTGCGTTTTAAAGATGAACGGCAAACTTTTAGGAGGGAGAGCACGCAGATCTTCCGCGTGGGACTAGCTCGGCGTTGGCTCCACGCACAAGAAAAGGATAAATGGGGGCTGTCAGGGGGGAATCGGTCCGAAATCCGCCGAGCGGCTCGGTGCCACGGGCGTGATCTCAGCCCCGGCCGCTCTGCCCCGGTAAGTGCCTGCTTCTTCGCTAACGCAGCAGAAAAGCCTCCAAGATTTCGTGTCAACTCTGAAAAAAAAAATATGATTTTAGCGTTTTCTAAAAGCTGCCAGCTCAGACAAAGCTGGGGTATAAATCTAGCCGGCTGGGCTCGAGTTGTGCATTTCAATGGAGATTAGCAGTGTTTTTTCTGTACAGGCAGATCTCATTCCTCTTGAGCTGTGCTGTGATTTGGATGGAGGAGGTGAATGTTTCTGTTTAGAGGGAAAAAAGATGATCTCTCCAACTTTTTGGAAAGTAGTTACTGGATAAGCTGCTTGTCCCAACTGTTGCTGTGGAAATCATCATAATTCACATCATAATTCTCATTGTGTTGCTGCAGATGACACGTTAAGGACTTTTCCATCCCTGTTGTTTGTTGCAGATTTGTGAAAAATATGCCTGGCTGAGGGCTTTTTTTTTTGTACTTGAAGTTAGAATTGCAAAAACACTTTAATATGAGCTTAAGAAAGGGTTCTATATAAATAAACGTGGCATAAACTTAATGATTTTACAATGATACATGCCTTCTGCTTCATGTACTCTGAGATCTGGTTTCTATAGGCTATATTAAAATTAGGAAACGTTGCATTTTTTGTACTGCAAAAGTGTAGCATTTTGCTTATCTTTTTGACTTCCATTTATGGCCAGAATGCACTCCTTTTAATCTCAGTAGCAAAATTCCGCTGGAAAAAAATCCTATAGAGCTCTAAGCAGATAAAACTAATGTTGTCAGAAGTAAAATGAACGATGAACAACATACTGAAAACAATTTGAAGATGCAGCCATTTGGAAGAAATAAGACTTAATACAGTATAAATTCACTGCAGAAAGTTTTGCAAGTTTTTTTTTTTTTTTTAAATGATCGTCCTTAATCTTTCTTTGAGAGGAGACAATTGTGTGATTTAGCACTGCTCCCCTACACGAACAGAATAGTAAAACCAAGATGATGGGAAGTGCAAAGTTCACGAGTCGGTGATAAGGATATTCCCCCCTCGTAGCACTTTTTCATCTTCTTTCCCTTACTAGCATTCTGAAAGCCAAAATAAAACAGGCAGGAAACTAACCTTGCTACTTCAGGGGGTTCAAAGCCTATTCATTTTGAAAGAAGGTCCTGAAAAACATGGGAGGGAGGAAGGGTGGGGGAAGCTGAGCGTGCATTTCACTTTAATCCTCTGAGACTAAAAATGAGACTCCTGCTTGGCTGGGGCTAGGTCAGTTGATAAAAATCTGGAGTGAGGAGCTGAGCTTGTACACAGAGAGACAAACGGAACCAATGCCTGAACGTGATTACCCGCTCGCTTTCATTGCAGAGTATTGCAATGAGACAGAAAATGTGAAAAACTGCACCTTCCAGTTTTCTGAGAGACAGCAGCGGTAACGTTAGCTGCGCCTGAGCCCTGCAGCCCGCACCGGAGAGAGGACGCACCCCCAGCTGTAAGATGGTTGCCCTCCTCCAGCCTGTGACCTCATGGCTGGAGCACAAGAGGAGGAATTAAGGCAATTTTACCCAAACCTTCAGCCAGATCCTGGGGAAAGGGAGCAGGATAGGAAGGTAGGTAACTTCTATGCTTGGCACTGGAACAGAACGAGAGGAGATTGCTCCTTGAGGAGCGCGGTACATGGCGGAGCCGTTGGGAAGTCCCAGCCAAGGACTCTGTTCCTGTGGCACTGCTTTAGCACTCGGGACACGGCCACTTGCAGCAGACAGAACTCAAGGCCCTGCTGGGTGCTGCCCGGGTGCCCTGCAGAGGGGTGCCAGAGCTCCTCTGCCCCATGCTCACCCAGGCAGTGGTGGCCTGCCGTGCCTTCTGGAGCATCAGGAGGAGTGGTATGGTAAAGATGCCTACATGTAAGATAACCTCAGACTGCTATTGATATTTTATTAATCATGTAAGATTTGCTGAGTCGATGAACTAGAGTCTGCTCAGTCTCCCCAGGGCCACGTCTGCCTATGCTGATGTTTGTGATGCATCCAGGCAGGCTGCAGCAAACTCTGCCTAAAGCCGTGTGTCAGGGCCTCTGTTTACTGGTGTCTGGCTGTTGCTGCCCAGGTGTACATGGATGACGTGGTAGCCGCTCTCTGATGGCCCATAGTCACAAATGAGATGCTGGTGAGCCACCCCATCCATGGGGCTGCCTGGGTGAGGGTGGCTGCTGGAGCTCCTGTCCATTGCCCAGTAGGTCTTTCCAGGTCAAGTGTGCGTGCGGAGACTCTGCTCCTTCACACGCTGCACCTCCTCCATAAATAAGGACCTGATTTAGTCTCGGGGAAGGGGAGCTCGCTGCCTTTCACAAAAGGCAAATTCTCTCCTTGAAAAGAGGAGCTCTTTATTCCCGAGAACAGACAGTGGCTCTGCAAGGTTTCCTCTGATGCACCATCTTCTGAGCTCAGTCCCATAAGAGGGGATAAAGATGCACACGGCATCGGAGCCAAAGTAGCCTGAGCTGACCCTAGCTGCAAGGAACGTTTTCTGAACCGTTTGTAACAGTTTGGCTTGGTTTTGTAGAAAACACAGTCTCTTTACCTTAGCAAGTGAAAATGAAGGGCATTCACTGGTCCCTAAGTCCTGACACAAAGGCGCATGCTAACAACGTGGCAGATTGCTTTCTCTGTATGTCACTGTCACAATATTTTAAGTCCCTATTATACGCCCATAAATAGATAGCCACAAATGAAGCTCTTCTATTATCTAATATTATTCCTATTTTCATTTTTGAACCCACAGATAACGTACCATCCTTTGCCCCAGAAAGCATTTCCTTTTACATGGGAAAGAGAAATTATATCCCCCAGTGAAAGCAGTGTGCCTTGTATCATGCCAAAATGTCACTCCCCTAAAAAAGATTTCTAAGCAACTTCAGGAACTTCCCTCACTGGCTGAGATTTGATGTTTTTGCATTGTGGAGTTGTCTTATGTTTATTTTAACACCCTGCTGCAATGCGTTACCCTGTAGCTCTTACAGAAAAATAGCGTAGCTGCATGCTGTGCTTCCCCACACGTGCTCCCATTATACATCAGTGAACATTTTTCAAGGCCCTGATGTTTTCCCCAGAGGGGTGGTGAGGGTGGTACGGTGTGGGACGGCACAGCTCCAGTGCTCCCAAGGCCAGATGAGACTACAGCTGTCTGCGTCCACCCAGTCCACACTCCTGTCAGAAGGGAGCACTCAGACCTTCCCCTTTGCACCCAGAATAAAGCATTTAGAGAGAACAAAGCCCTATTTTATCTACTCCAGACAGTAAATGAATGCGGGGCACAGATCCTTCAAGGTCCTGAGTGCTGGAGCAAAATACAGGTTGTCTTCTGTCCTGCTAATTTCCATGGATGTGGACCCACAAGGAAACCAGCTGTCCTCCCCTGTACTGAGGTTTAGCTTGCAAAAGCTGAAATAGGCATCTGTGCTGCGGTGCTGGCAGCTGGATGGAAGCTTGTTGATGCTAATATATGCAAAGAAAAAAAAAAAGCCTATAATTTTTGGATAAACAGAGGTGAAAGTTCAGCTCTCCTGCTTCAGCAAAGGGACTGAAAAAGAACCAGCCTGGAGCCACGGCCCTGGGCAAGACCGCGGGAGCGATGCTCAGGTGAAAGGAGGGCTTCATGCAGCTGCAGGCGCCTCGCGAGGAGCCGGGTAAAGGCAACAAGGAGCCCAAAAGCCAAGCAATCACCAAGGAACCACTGGAAATTGTGTCAGAGAAGGCAAAGAAAGGAAGCTTTTTGGGCAGAACGCTGACTGGAAAGAGTTTTAGAAGCGTAAGCAAATAAACCGAGTTCTGTTGTTGGATTCCCAAGCGGTTCAGGGAAACAGGACTCTCTTATTTTTTTTTTCTTAAACATGCTTTGTAAATAAACAGGGCTACATCAAAGGCACAGCTACCTCCATCACCAGTTTCTACTCCTGAGCGAAAACAACCTGTAAATCTTCAAGAACTGGGCCAAACAGTGCAATGACGCTTTTCATCAATTAATCATTTTTTTCTTTGCATCTAAACCTTGTTACCACGTTCTCTACTGAATCTAGCAATACCATTATAAAGCAATCTCCCTTTAGAAAGAAACCTGAGAGTGAGAAGGGCAGCATTCCTAGAGTCCTCCATCATCAGAGTGAGGTTCCTTTGCAAGCAAAAGCGTCCCCCTTACAGGAATAAGATAACGCAGACTTTGCTGGGAAGTTTGGGGTGATTTCCAGCTTCTGGGCTATGGGCCAGGCCTTCCGAAGGCAGTCGTGGATGTTCAGGCCAAAGCACTGCAAGGGTTAAGGGGGGTGATGTAAATGGAGAGAGACATTCTCAGTGAAAACAAAAAGAGAGTCATGCCCTGAGGATCAGTGTCTGAATATGGGGTAAGTCAGTTCACTATTCTCTTCAGAAGGAAACATTTTAATTAGCTCAATACAAAACAGATACAGCACAGAGAAGTCACCATGAGCAGGAAATGCTTTGTGGGTCTCAAAGGACAGTTAGGAGACAACGGCAGTGCTGACCAATTAACAACAAAAGAAAAAGGGCACCATTAGGATTGGGTCCGATAGGCTCAGGTTTCCACTTCCCAGCTCCATCTTTGAGAGGAACGAAACCGGGGCCCTGCTACACCTCGCGTCCTGGCTTCCAGGCAAGAGAAGGGGGCTGCCGAACCCAGGGGCTGCCGAGGCTCCCGGAGAGCCAGAGCCACCGCGGCGGTGGCAGGAGGACAGGAGGGGCTGGCACAGTCACGCCAGTTTGTTCTTCCTCTGCCCAAGACTGGGAAAGCCACCGCTGAAACCTGATGGACTGAAACGACCAAGCATAACTTGTGAGTTCACCTTCCCGGCAGGTGTGAGAGATGTCATTGCGCCGGTGGCAAACACTGGGGAATCGAGGTACCGCTGGCATTGAAGACCCTGCCACAATAAGTGTCAAAGTCATGAATAAGAGCCTTTCTGCTGCCTTTTATGCTAATCGCCAGAAACCATCCCCTCCTGCCCAGCACAGCCTAGGCATTCCCTCTGATAAAACACTGGGAAGAACGGCCCTTTGAAGCTACAGAAACCTTCGCTGGACTTCAAAGTCACACTTCGGCCTGCTTCTTTCCTACTGTTCTCAGCTACATCACTTCGGATTAGTAAATGAAAGGGATTAAAGCACTCGTACTTTCCAAGGGACGGTCAGGGGTGCTTTGTTTCCAGGCAGCTGCTTCGCTTCCCGTCGCATAACTCCTCCTGCTCCCACCCTGCCGGGAGGAAACGCAGGCACAGGTTACCCTAAGACTGCAAGAGGCGCTTGGGAAGATGGAGAGCTCAAAGCCGTCGGTTTAACAGCCAAACCCAGACCTGCTGTCCCATTAAGAAAGCGGTTGGCGCTGCAAGCACCCCTTCCCCGCAGCAGCAGGTCCGTCAGTGCCAGCTGTCCCCGAGCTTGCCGTGAGCCCCCGCCACGGGTCACCGGGAGAACGGAGCCAGCGTGTGTGACAGCAACTGTCCCGTCAGCCTCAGGGAGGGAAAAGCCAGCAGCCAGATTCCCCCCAAATTGGAAATTTGTTTGTAAAATTGCTTCCGGTTAATGTCGTCAGAGTTGTTCTTGCAACCAAAAATACCTAGCAAAGCTTTCACTGAGAGGAGACGCTTGGTGAGCTGAAACCCTGCTGTGGTTACACATACTGCGGGAGTAGCAAAGCCATTTGGGCTCAGTGTGAGGCTGCATTGCTGCATCTCCATTGTTGCTTTGCTGTCTTTGATTTCACATTGTGTGGTTTTCAAATGAATATCTGTAAGCCTTTACACATGATCGTTTGGGTTTTATGATTGCCCACTAGCAGTGCCACAGAATTATCAAAAACGTTCACTTTTACAGCTAGAAAATAGACGTTTCTGTCTATAAAATCTATATTTGAACGGTTACAGTACATCTCACCTTACTCTATAGTGCTTATAACTGCCTAGAAGGATCCAAGTCCTACAGCTTTATTCAGAATTACCTAAACAAAAGTCTTCAAAACAAAGAAACAAGCAAAAAAAAAAAGCCCCAACAACAACAAAAGCTTTTCAGAGCCTTCTGCATAATTAAAGTAGAATGAAGGAGATAAATAAACACCAAGATATTGAAGACAAGATAGTTTGCAGGAGTAAAACCCTCACACACTGGGCTCACCGGTGGGTGCAAGTTGCACATCATGCAGTTGTTGTACCTCCTGGGTAACAGAGAATTGAAAACCCCTTAATGAAAGGAGTTCTTGTTGAGCCAAGGCTTAAAGCACGTGCTGGGCCCAGGGAAAATACTTATTTACAAGGTCAGGGTCTGAGTCTGTCAAAACGCAACAAGTGCTGCCATAACCTAGAGAGATTTCAGGATAAAACCTACTGAAAACACCCCAGAAACAGTATTCCCACCTTTTGATCTGTCGGTTTTTAGTCCTATAAAGCCTGTATCTCACAAGATGAGAGAGAACTAGCATTTTAAAAAAGCATTGCTAGGTGGTTGTTTCTTTCCCAGCAAAGCAACAGCAGCGAACGTGATATACATGAAGAGCATCCTGCTGCTTTAATCCTTAGTGAAAGGAAGGAAAGCGAGTCTTAGATCCAGCAAACCAAATCTGTAGACTGATGCTGCAGAATTTAAAGCACATGGCTCAGTTTGAAAGCAGCTTGTCAGCCTGTTTAAACACCTCCCTGTTAGATAAGTAAACAGCACAGGCTTATATTTTCAAGACTGTAACTTAGCTAGACAATTGCTGGCAGGCAGTTCTCAGACTTATACACCAGAAAAACTGGTGTTGGCCCCTGCAATTGTCTGATACAGAACAGGAAAAGAATCCAGTAATCAAGCACCTTTCCTCCTCTGTAACAAGCACCTGGGTCAGACTGCTGGCAAAGACCAGTAGTAAAGCAGTCAGTAGTAAAGGTAGGAATTTCAAAGTCTTTTAAACCTGCCGTGTCAGGCCTTGCTTTGAGGAATAACCGAAACCCCGAGCTACGTGCACAGATCGGAAAGCGGGGTTTCCATCTACCTCCCATGAATATAATAGGAAAAACACTGAGATGAGCAAAAAAGCCCAAAGAGGCCTAAGGAACATTTTGCTCCCCCACACAGCCCGTTCCTACACTGTCCACCCCCAGCCCTCTACAACACATAAGGAAGCATCTGCCCACGGCTGCTCTAGAGACAGCCCGAACCTGGGCTTTGATCTCATTTGCCATTGCCACACCATCAACAGCAATCAGATAAGGGGACATCTACTTCTGATTTGAATATTTGCTAATGCAGGATATCGTTATCAGAAACATGCAGTGCAAAACACAAGTAAAATGAGGGAAGAATTTGCTAAGTTGGGTTAAGAGCTTGTGCCAAAGCCGTCTGCGGTAGTTGATGCGCGCACAGCAGATCTAGCCAGGACAGCAAACCAGCTCAAAGCACCTCTTTGCTGCCCTAGACCTGACACATCCCAGCCTGCAGAGGGCAAGAAACCTCCCTGACAGGATACACATAGTAGTATCAAAACATCTTTTTGAATGTCAAAAAAATTAATGTTAATCAAAAGTCATCTGACAAGCGAGATCTGGGGGATCCTCCCTTCCTGTTCTGCTTCAAACCCAGCTGATCTACAACAGGCAGAGAAGCATCTGGGTGACAGCACTGGCTTCAGGGGCACATACACGGAGCCTGCTGCTGCCTGGGTGCTCCCAGAGGTGAGCAGAACTGGTACCTTACACCAAGCAAAGTCGTGGCTGCTGCATCTTCCTCAGCACTTGACATTTTACCACCTCTCTCACTGGCAGCACATAAGAATAATTGTCAGCATGAGTTTTTTTTTCCAGTAGGAAAACATTTGATTTTTTATCAGTTTGCATCTTAAATTGTCTTGATTCCGTGCTTTCTCCCCCAGTTTGTTTGTTTACATGTTGCCATTTCAACCTTTAACACGAACACATTCAATTTCGTGTTTGCTGTTGTAACCATGTCAGACAATCACTTCCTGGAAGGGATCCTACTCTTCACAGTGGTTTCATCTCTAAATTACTCTGCAGTTGTAGTTACTAAGATGTTCCTTAGATTACAGACTACAAAAGGATTACAAACTTTGTTTTGTATTTCGTTTTCTTTGTTTAACGAGACAAAGTTCTCTGTCCTAGTTACCCAACTTCACTGCACAGCTTCAAGACGTACCACTGCCATGCCCACCTTCTAGCTCAGTTGGAGAGACTTTCCCTTTGCTTCTGCTCACAGGCTGATATGAGAACATCAGGACAGTTCATAAAGCACTTATTGTTCATTAAACACTTATTTCAAACAAACACCACTGTTTACTTCAAGCCTACGCTTCTCTAAAGCTTACTGAATTGGACAAAGTTTTACAAGAGCATAGTTCATGAATTTTCACAAATTTCAAGTTCTGAAACTTGACAAAGGAGAAATAAAACTGTCAGTGCAACTTAGAGTTGATTTTGCAGATAATTTTACATCTGAAAGCCATCCTTCAGTAAACTATATGCTTTATTTCTGTGAAAATGGTAAAAACCCCAACGTTTTTCAAAGTGACAAGCATAAATTTGGAAAATATTTTTGAAAGACATTTATGAAATATTTTTCACTATGAAAAATGTATGTTCCCATTTTCAAGTAGAAAAAAGACAAAGTAGCAATCTGTCAATGTAAGGTTTTACTGCTTTTTCATTAAAAAAAGTTGTAAATTCATAGAAGTTTCATTCCTGCACATTTCAAAACAGGCTTTAAAACTTTCAGCTCATTCAGCTCTTGTCACAAGTTTAGGTGAACATTTCAGACCATTATCTGATTCTATACCTGGGCAGCATCATGGGTCTGTGATTCAATTTCTTCCCAAGCACACCGGGCCAATTCCATCACAAATTTTAAAGAAAAACCTTTCCAAGTGGAAAGTTGGAATTAGCTACCACTCTCCTTCCAATCAGAGAACAAGAGAGCAAAGGGGAAGGAAGGGAAAAGCCACATCTTAATTGCTGTGTTCAACTTTGAAAAAATCCCAGTGATGGTGGAACTTCGGAAGGGTACTTGGTAAATAAATTACTGGTCTTGTTTGCACACCCATTCACGTGGAGAGGAAAAAGAGTACGCGCACTTTCACAGGCACTTTATATGACAGGAGTTTGCAAAACTGACAGCTTTATTTCTCTTCTCTTCTTTAGGATGAAAGGAGTTGCAATGAAGACATGGTAGCAGGGTGTCAAGCAACCTTCCTGGAATGCATTTCTTCAGGAAGAAAAGAGATCCCTGCCTTGTTTTATGGATGGCACTGAAGTAGACTTTGAAGTTCTTTGGAAGCACATCACAAACTTGGCATGGGAAACCACAGCAACAATCATACCTGTTTGACAGATGATTCCTTCAAGTACAACTTGTATGGAGCTGTGTACAGTGTGGTCTTCATCCTTGGTTTAATTACCAACTGTGCCTCCCTCTTTGTTTTCTGCTGTCGGATGAAAATGCGAAGCGAAACGGCCATTTTCATGACAAACCTGGCAGTTTCAGACTTGCTGTTTGTGTTCACTTTGCCTTTTAAGATCTTTTACAATTTCAACAGGCATTGGCCTTTCGGAGATAGCCTGTGCAAGATTTCTGGTACAGCATTTCTCACCAACATCTACGGTAGCATGCTGTTTCTCACTTGCATTAGTGTTGACCGTTTCCTCGCTATCGTCTATCCATTCCGATCTCGTACCATAAGGACCAGAAGAAATTCAGCCATAGTCTGTGCTGGTGTTTGGATATTGGTCCTCAGTGGTGGAATTTCAGCTTCATTGTTTTCCACAACCAACATCTCCAACTCCAGCACCACCTGTTTCGAAGGTTTTTCCAAACGTATCTGGAAAACCTATTTGTCTAAGATCACTATATTTATTGAAGTGGTAGGATTCATAATTCCTTTGCTACTCAACCTTACGTGCTCTTCTTTAGTTCTCAGGACTCTCCGGAAACCTGCCACCTTGTCTCAGATCGGGACAAACAAAGAGAAAGTATTGAAAATGATCATTGTGCATGTGGCCATTTTCGTCGTGTGCTTTGTGCCTTACAATTCCATACTCTTCTTGTATGCCCTTGTGCGGTCCCAAGCAATAGCAAACTGTTCCTTGGAGAGGTTTGCGAGGACAATGTACCCAATTACGTTGTGCATTGCAACAATGAACTGCTGCTTTGACCCATTCATCTATTACTTCACATCGGAATCTTTCCAGAAATCTTTCAACATAAAGACCCAGATAAAAATGGATTCTCTTTTCAAGACTGAGACCCCTCTAACAAAGACTGCACTACCAGCGCCACAGGATGAAATAAGTGACCAAGCTATTACAAATGGGGGAGATCCAACATCTGAATCACATTTCTAGTGCCATGTTTACACATGCAGTTATCCCCCATTACTTTTTGATTAACGCCATGTGTGAACTAGTTCTTTCAGAGCATATGGGTTCCTGTATGGCATTAATGAAGAAAAGTTACTTGGGGATAACTACACAGGTAGACAAATTGTTATACTGGGACTGCCCCACCAGATGTGACAGGCAAGCATTACATAAAAATCCTGGTGGACCTCTTTGGAGGGCATGGATGGCTGACAAATGCACCAGCTAAGAAAGGAACAGAACAGATTCCTTAACCTAATATGCCAACATTTGGTATTTTTTCCCCCCAGTGGTTAACATAGGACCAGTTGGGAAATATAAATTTTTTTTTTCTTAGAGATCTGTCAATATTTCATGCCTTCTGGAAACGCATCATCATATGTTAACTCAGTAACTTCACACAATATGTATGTTTGCTTAAAAAGGCATAATAAAAGCTTTTGGCTTTTCCTTATTTCACCACAAGAGTATATAGATCCTGGCTTTACTAGGTACAGGCATATTAAGTTTATTGTATGAAAAGGTTTGGAATGTAAATAATTGTTTTGAAAGTAGGCAGATCAGTTACTTGATATAAAAAAGTAATAATGATGCGGTTTTGAAATAAGTTTCATTTTTGTAAGATTAACATGTCTTGTAATTTATTTTAAATGACATCTCTAGGGAGAATTAAAGAGCACATTACTGCTCTGTTGCACCTGGGTTTTTACATCCCAGGAGATTATGGGACTTAGCCCATAAAGTCAGCTGAAGGAAAGGGCCTGAAACCCCAGAGTTCTTGCCAGGCCAAGTCTCTTATATGGAAATTGCATGCAGCTGAAGGGCTGAAGAACCTTGGAGTACTGACCTAACAAAAAAGCATGTTTGGATACAGAAAATTGGTGTCAGTGCATCCAATTAACAGAAGATCTTGTGATTGCTTGCTGGTTTGTGTTTTTTTTTTTTTGGCTACACAATCAACTAATTAAACAAGGTCTCAAAATAACTCCAAAAGAAGAGTAAGTAAAAACAAGTTAGTCACACTCTTCCTAGTTGCAGCAATGTTTTCTTGTTTTGCAATTAATTTATTACATAGCCTGCATTTCCTTTTATAGATATAGATTATATAAATATGTGGAAAGTTAACCATCTGTTGTTGCATTTTACTACATGGTTCATTTCTCCAGTTGTTGTTTCACATTTCAAGCTATACTGACCTTAATAGGCCAATTCATTCTCAAGTGTAAGACAAATGAGGAAACCAAGTAAACTTGAAAAAGTATAAAGTTATTACTTGTTAGATCAGTAACCTACATTTTCCACAGTATAGCGTAACACTACTTCTAGGGCTATATGGCCAAAAAAGACAAAATATTAATTGAACAGATGTTTTCCACTCAGCCATTTATCTTACTTCCCTCAGATCAAGTCTCATGAGATACTGAGCTACACAAGTGTGATTGCTTCTTAAAGCAATCAGTTTTTCTGAAGTGTGAAAAGAATTCAGCTGCAAAAAAAAATATGTTATGCTTTAAAGGGAATATTTATTAATACATTCACTTTGAATTAAAAAAGAAAAGTCTTTCCAAACTAGCTTACCAAGCCTAAAACAAGCCCTCGAGGTCACTATTTAACCCCTAAATGGCTGCCATTTATCTACTGCCCCAGCTGTTGGCTCTTACTGCAGAAAAGTATATGATTAACTCATTATGTGCAGAGTACTACAGCACCCAAACTATTCCACCTCAGCTTTGAGTTATGGTCCTGTTCACTAGAAGCTTGCACACAAGACTGGCTTAGGAGCTTTTTCCTGCGCATCAAACTTAGACATCACTTTAGAGCAGAAAAGAAAGGTGAAAACAAGCAGAGATATTCAAACCCATTGGTGGAATAAAACAGGTGTGGCAGGACAATGGCACAGCTACAATAAATTAATTACAATAAATTTGTCAGCAGCTGGGAAAAGTTTACCTCAACTAGAAGCAGTGAGCTGCATTTTCAGAAGCATCAGTATTTGCTGAACACCTCTGCTTGTCCTCTTACACTGAAAACACAAGACCCCAACATCTGATTTTAACTAGCTTTGCTCTCTCATCTGCCTCCTCCCAATGTTCCTCGCTAAATCCACCAGCATGGCCCTGTAATTCGGCACAGTCATTTAACCATGCACTACGTGAAAGTCCATGCCATGCCCCTCACCTTCCCATACAGGCCTGAACTATTTTAAACTTTTAAAGTTTTGTATTTCCTTTGGCTGATGAGCCCGTTTCAACACTTGCCATGAGATGTATACATTTCAGAGAAGCTGTTCCCATAACTTCAGATGGAAACGCAGAGCGAGGCGAGGGGCAGGGTTCCCCATGCACAGCACTGCCTTCTGAGGGCTGGGAGACATCCCAAGCTGGGCGAGAGGGTTGGGGCACTCAGCCCCGCTGCCCCGCCACTGATGGGTACTTGAAATTGGCACTGGGTGAGATGAGTGCTCTATTCACAGGGATGGGAGAGAGACAGAAAACCACAGAATACACTAAAAAGCCAAGGTTACAGTACTGAAGATTCATTTCAGCCTGTTGGTAAGAAAAATACATGGCACATGAGTATATGCTCTTGTACACAGTGCAAAAAGCCTTCTTTCTTCAGCTTTACAAAGACTAGAAACTTGTTTACAGGCTAGCTTGCTCACAATGGGCAACCTTTAACTGTCAGCTTGTAAACCTTAACTTTAAAGCTGCTGCTTCCCACTCGCAAACAAGGAGCAGAAAGCCAGCATCCCCACGTCACACAGGGGTTAGGAGCTTTGTGGGACAAAACTGTTCTCACCTGGTCATTCCAGGCTTAGCAAGACAGAACCAGACCCAGCACCGCGGAGCTGACAAACATCTCGTCTGCAAGGATCCTGGAAGACCTGCTCTGTGCTCCGCAGACCTTCCTCTAGCAAAAGCCAGGGGAAAAAAACATCTACCCTAGAAACCACTGTCTAGCCTTCTTAAGGAAATGTTAAAAGAGAGGGGGGAAAGAACTGTGTGTGACTGGACAACCTCCAGGCTGTACATACATAGCTTGACTGTAATCTGAGCATAATGGTTGTCTTTTTCTAAGTGAAACTAGTGCCAATGCTTACAAATTTCTGTTTGCAGTTTTATGGGGCAAGAGCTGCGGTCGATATTCTCACATAAAATGTAATACTGTCATCATGTGCCAAAATGCTAACTGAAAAGATTCATTATTTTGTAATTTAATACCTTATAAATTATATGGAGATCATATGTTGACTGACACTCACATCTGGTAGGATAGTTCTTGACTAATCTTTTTTCTAGGTCAGGTATACCAAGTAAATGCTCTACGGTTTGTGTATAAATAACCAATTATGCATTCAGAAAGAGGAAAAGTAATTTTTCAGATGCTGGTAAAGCCAGGCTGGGAGGAACGATGGTGGTAAATGAAAAGTGGATTCACAGCTTTTCTGGCTAACATGCAGCAGCGTTCCTTCTGCCTAACAAAGGGCTATTGTCAGCAAACAGCACACACCAGAACTAGGAGTTTAGAAGCAAAAAATCAAATTAGAAGCTAATGCCTTTATCTAGCTGAAGCTAGGAGACAGGATGTGGCAGTGCTCTCGGATGCTAAACATACAGTATTAATCAATGGTTCTATCGCTCCCAGACAGCTCACTTCTCCTATTCCCCATCCCTCCCTACGCGATTCACTCGCCGTAAGCTCACCACACCGCTTTGCAGTGCTTTCCCTGCTGGCACGCCAGAGCTCTGAAAAGCAGCCTCTGCCCAAAACTACCTCTGCATATGCACAGCTGTGCAACACGCCGTGCCAGTCCGAGTTCCCGTGGTAGGTGTCACGACACGAGGAAGCACAGCCTTGAACAACAGCCACCATGAAAGCCCCTCCTCTCACAGGAGGATTTTTTGGTAACACAGCAGGCTCTGCATCAGATGAAAGGTGCCAACTGTTTGTGTGACAGCATAAATCTTCCCCACCTTTGTAGAACCAGTGCAAGTTACCCAGGCTCCAATCCATGAAGCACAAAAGGGCAAGGAGGCAGCACAAGTCACATACAGAAGTCGTGCCCAGGCACCTCATGCAAGTGATGATGAAAAGTCCCTGTGCTGCCCATGCAAATACACAGCTGTTCCTCAGACAGCAAAGCTGTTCCCCCCCCAACCTCATCCCTCACAGACCTGCTGTGTGGATTCAGCCACTAAGAACACCCCCAGGATGTTTTTTGGAAGGCCTCCCTGTGGTGCTGCAGGGGTGATGGGGAGCCCCAGTCCTGCTCTGCTCTCTATCCAGAGGAAACATGCTGCGTAGACCACAGGTCTTCCCTCTGACAAACAGTAGGTAAAGGAGAACAGGACCGATCATGCTGATGAATTTTTACAGCACCTTTAATGATCATCTTGAAGGCTGGTGTCCCTACACAGCTCCCCAGCACCACTCCATGTCCCTTCCCCAGCGGGTGGATTTGCTGTAAAACGGGCAGGAAATGACTGTCTTGGAAATGCTGCCTCAGAACAGCAGCAGACAACAACGGTCCCTGTGAAGGAGCATTTACACAGGGCTCTGTCTGGAGAAAGAAAACAGGAGGCGCGTGGTAACAGGGAGGAACTGGGCCGCGCATGCAGCAGCTGAGGCTGTTTCCACAGCGCGCTGCGGAGATGCTCAAGCTGCCATCGGCCCAGGCCGACAAGTCCAAGCAAAACAGGCCAGAGCAGCACGGGGGCAGCCGTCCTGCAGAGCCGCCCCGTGCTGCTCTGCTGGGTGGGACACCAGAACCAGGCTGGGTGCCACCACGCCTGCAGAGCGAGCATAACCCCTAGCACAGCATAACCCCAAATCCCCACACTGCTGCCAAAAATACGGACTGCAAGGGGTTCTTTGGGTGTGAGGTGAGGTCATCAACAGAACAGTCCTTGTTGCAGTAAGCAGATTATGTTGCTCAGCATTAACTTAAGAGGCACAGCTATTGTTCACGAGGCTACAAGTCCAAACCCTGTTTCTCCCCCATCTACTGCTCGAAGAGAGGTATTTTTTTTAAACTCTGAGTGTGACCTCAAGCTTATCCGAGAATCCTGTCCGGGTGTGATCAGTGCATCAGGCCTCTGACACAGCTCAAACCACCGCGAGGTGCTGTGCCACAGAGGTGCTGAATTTTCAAAACAAGACTTGTGGTAGGTTCAAGATGATGTGCTCAAACAGCCTTGAAAGTGAGAACGATCCGCGCAGAACACATTTCTTACTTCCCACAGATATTACAGATCCTCTCCTCCAGACACTGATTCCAGCTGCTGGAATCTTTCATCACTTGTCCTGTTGATACCCACATGCATGGGTAGGGGCTGGTTCTGCCCCTCGCTGTGCTTGTTGCAGGGTGAGGGGCCGCTGCACCCTTGGAGCTGTCTGGGGTTGGGGAAAGGCAGAACAAAACAGGCAGGCAGTCTTAAACCCATCACTTAGTGCGGTGATTTTACCCCCATTTCACAGCAAAGAAAGAAAAACAGTGCTATTCCTGTTTTTCTATGGAAAATGTCACTTCACTTAAAAATAATATTTAATGCCGCTGGCTGTTCTCTCAGTTCTTAGATTTCATCTCTTCCATGCAAAAACAACAGGACTCATGAACACACCTAAAACACTGGGACAAGAAAGGAGTCGGGTAGTTTTCTCTTTAGGATCACTGAATGCATGTTTTTCCAAAATATTTAACTGTCAAGTACCTAAGGAAACCCTACACTAGCTGTTCTATCTGTGGGATTTTAACCAACATAAATATTGTACAGAAATTAACAACGTGCATGTTTTGCATTGCTTGCTCTTTTATAAATCCATGTGTGTGCGCACGTGTGTGTGCGTGCATAATGAAAAAGGAAAGTTTTTTCCGGGAAAACAGCATGTGTGAGTATGCTCATTTCTTGACTTCTATAAATACACATTAACTGGAATAATATTTAAATTGAAGGTTTTCTGTAGAGCTCTTGAGAAACGCTGGCTACATCCATCACGCAATTTCCTGGAAGCCACAAGCATGGGAAACTGGTTGTTCCTTTGTTACACATCCCACCCCGGCTGCCTCTGAGGCAGTGCATCACCACCTCGGTTGTCCCTGCAGTCATGCCATGCTTCCTTCAAACCCATTCACTGTGGCACTTCTGAAAGCCAGCATCCTAAGACCACAACTGACAAATGAGGCCAGAACAGTTGCTGGAGAACCTCTTTATAATAGATTTGCTTCCCTGACATCCTGTCTCCCTTCACCAGCACTGGACAACAAAGTCAGAGCCTGGGCTGCCAAAATCCCCTTCTGCTTGTGCCTCCTGCAGCTGTCCTCCTTTTGGCAAGGACATCTGTAGTCCCTCTCTCCCACTCCCATTCCTTCTCCATGGGAGGAGTTTGCTGGCAAACAGGTTACTGGAACACACTCATCCCAAAAGGAAGATAAGGGCAGACGTCTTCTCTAAGGGAAAAGGAATGCATCCATCTCTAGGGTTGGTGTTTTGGCTCTTACATTAACTTCAAACTCAACCCCGGCACAAAGCTCGTGTGCTCACACTAACAGGATAAAATTAATCCTGTCTTCTGCCCACTAGGCTGCTTCCAAAGCTAGCATCGGGCTGCACTGTCCCTGCAAGTGAACCGGCAGAAAAGTGATCTTGGCAAAAGTGAGTATTGAGATCCTACCCAGGGCATCTGCATTGCACACCTGAACATCACCGATTTAGGAGCTGACAGGCAGCAGAGGTATTATTTCATTTGCTAATCCAGGGACCTTGCTTTCTACAGCACAGATGTAGAACAAATGTCCCATCCCATGGCTCTACAGCTTGTATAGCTCACACAAGTAAAAAAGTCAACTTACTTTCTAATAATAAATCCTGTTATTAACATTACAAACACTAGCCTGCTCTGTAACTGTACATTACAGCCTTGTGCAAAAAACATCACAAAAAAATACCAGAAAAATCTTGTGTAAGCATAGGGCATGATTTAGCAAGCTCAGATGCTGACCATGCTGCTCCAGGTAAGGCTGTAAATGCATCTTAGCATGAGAATATTTTCTGGCAGAAATAGCATCATCAGTGCCCCTCATATTCAGCTTGAAGTGACAATAGAATTGAGATCCACTCGTGCAACTGCAGAGCTATCAGAAGAGAAACAAGATTTCCTGCGCGTGAGACAATATCAAGTAAACAAAATAACTTAAACAGTCTAAAGCCATGTACGTAACTACTTTACTCTGCAGCCCAACCAGAAGGTAATTTGAGGAAACCATGATTCATTTTCAGATTTGTGTGGAAAAACAGTTCTAATTTATTAAAGGACAAGCTTCAGCCTCAGGTCCAACAATCACATCCTGCTAAATGTTCTTCCTGCAGTAAGATCTATCTGGAGGTGATTTGTGGTGCCCCATTACGCAGGGTAGCTGCTCACTGCTGGCTGTGGTCACTTAGCACATGCACAGCTTGGAAGCCACAGATCAAGGGGCAAACAACAACTTAGAATTCATCCACTGAACCTAAAGATTTTCCATTGCAGATTGATCATTTGAATTCTATCTGCTTTCAGCATTGCCCATGGGAATATTTATTTGTAGGCAGGAAAAACAAAAGGAACAGGTTCCCAAATCCCGCTCCCACTTGTGTGTATGGAAGAGGACGTAGCTGTGTGATGGAGCCATCCCACCCAAGAGAAAGGGGACCGTCGGTAAGAGCTGTTTGTTTCTCTGCTGGTACAGCCATAGCATGGTTGACCTTTGGCAGTTCCGATACCTATCTTGTTCCCATACATTATCTCACCATCAGAAACCAGCATTGCAGCCAGGGACCCCAGATAGAAATGAGGATGTGGGAGGTCCGTGAGACATTTCACTGTCATGCAGCAGTTGCTTAAATTCCCAAGTATTTACTCTAAAATAACTCCCCCTCCAAACACAAGGGGCGATGATCAATCAATACTCTGATACCAGGGTTCACAATTCAATCCTTTCTTTTTTGGGGGTGGGTGCTATGGTGGCAAACAAAGCCAGTCTCAGAGGCAGCTACCTACTCCTCTCTCACACCTCTCTAGCTCTTCCACCACCTCGAGCTCTGCAGCAAATGACTGGGAGATCACCTCACCTACCAGATCACCACAAGAAGACGTGTTAAATATAGCCCTTATTTCCATCCCCCCTCCCCCTCAGAAGGTTGGGGGTCAGTATTTTTAACATGGATCATTTATCACAGTTCCTGTTAACAGCTCCATCCCCTCAGTGGCTGTCCCGGCATAACTGAGGGAGGGCACCCATGGGTGTAGGATGACAGCAACTTGTAAAGCCAGCTTTGCAGCTCAGGTCAGTGCATCACAGAGTCCTGCTCCCAGGTTAAAAGCCAGGCATTTAATGAAGGCTTTTTTGATTTCCACACAAAACATACAGCAGCTGAATGTTTAAACTACCTAGCTGATGAGGCTAGTGCCTGACCAAAGCCAGTCTCACCCTTAGAGGTTACTGCAAAGGCAACATACCTGGAACACAGTTCATAATTATCAAGGGTGATTGAAACACTATTTCACAGTTCACAACAGAAATGAACCCATCGCTCACATGATTCCCACTGCATAACCTAGCTGCTGCATACGCCCCCCAGCAAGCAGTCACCTTCCTTGCTTCCAGAGCTTGACTCATACTCCGTTTTTACATGGTTATCTTAACCTGTTTGGGTTTGCACACCAGCTCCTGTATCAAAGTACATTCTGCTGATATAGCAGCATGTCCTTGGAAAAGAAATAAGCATTACCATTAAATGCAGGCTTTAAAGTAACAAGCAAGCTTGCAGCTGAGGAGGGACAGCTATCACCTTATCCCCATTAGACACAGCAGGACAGTTTGAGCATACAGATCAGTTACAAGGCCAAAGAGGAAAAAACAAGCTGGATAATCACTGTCAGGCTGTGAGTACAATTGCAGAGTTCTTGAGGAGTCCTTGTGTATGACAGACTGCCATGGCCTTGAGCCAGACTGACAGAAAAACTGCAGGACTGGACATAGTCCATTTAGGGTTATTAAATCGTACGTGGGTTTGGCCAACACCACAACCTCAGGCTGTGTGATCTAACACTTCAGTGATGGGCTTGAGGACATGCTACAGTAAAACTCACGATAAGCAAATTTCCTTAAAAGTAAAATAAACAAAAAACCTCATTTAGTCACCAAACTATGAACTCATAACAGAGCCCTCAGTCAGTACCTAAGTCAGTAAAGTTAAACCAACATCAGCCTGTGATAAGCAGAAATGCCATGCAGTAGTAGGCTGACTAATTTTTAATCATACCTTTTCCTAAGGCCATCTGTTTTCTTCCCATCGACAAGGCCTACAGAACACCTAATGGTGTATTAGGAAGAGTCTTGTTCCCCATTTTAAGGAACATGCTCGACTGTAATCCAACATTGACAAAATTCCTGCTCCTCAGCACTCGAACAGCTGCTAGAGAGCAATGCCCTCTGCACTGTAACCCAGAGGAGGAAGCTCACATGCAGGGAGACCGAGGCTCTGGACAATGTGCCCACTAGGCAAGGTGACAAGTCATTAGGGCCAAATGCCTCTTGGTGACTGGGACAACAGGAAACAAAATGCTCTAATGCTGTTCCCCATCAGTAACTTCAGACTGAATTGGCGAAACCTTTGCAAAGTGCTGTGAGCCCACAGAAACGCCCTTTATTTATGGCTTAAAGCCTTCCAGCTTGGTACACACAGACTGATCAAGCCATGACTCCTGCTGCTTTGGAGCACACAGCAAGACCAACCAGAAGTGCCCGAAGGGTTTTCCATCCCTATGGGCAATGGCCTGAAAGCTGCTCTCCACATATCCAAGCCAGTATCTGATTGCACACAAGGTTTTAAAGAGCCTTAGCGGCAGAAAGGCAAGAAGTGAGCACATTAAGAAGTCCAGGGTAATCCTATGTTTACATATCTCAATGGATTTGGTGATTTCTTTGAGTAGTTTGTACTATAGAGGACGATAAGGATTTGGGAGGAGCAGGGCTCAGGGAGTAGAGAGGAAAGGCTGCACTCTGAAGCTAGAACTTGAGTTTCCCCAAACAACGTACGGACTTGAGTCTTCGGATTTACATCCACTTGCCAGGCTGGCCAGATGCCAGCCAGCTCCCACCTGAAAGCCCCATCCCAGGCTCAGTACAGCGCTGTGCTCCAGGCCCAATAAATCCCAGCTCTCGGCAGGGGCTGCTGGCCAAGGATCAGCGCCGAGCGAACACGGCCCCCTTGTTTCCCTTCAGGGCTTGGCTTGCACCTGGCCAGCCCCGAGCATGAGCTGAGGCAGCCCACGTCCACCCACAAAAGCACCAAACCTCAACACATCAGGTGCTTCTCAAACAACTCTTGCAGCCCGAATGCTTTATGATTACGAACAGTGATTTTTAACCAGAGCAAGCTGGAAACTCCTTACAAAACAAGTTTTTATCTATCGCACATCTTAGACTGGAGGAGGGAAGACAATCACAGCCTACTGCCAAAGAGATTCCTCCTTGCGGTGAGTCACCAGTTTGACTCAGCCTGGTGGGACGTGAGCCATCTGACAACAATAGAAATCTGGCAGTTCGCATCTGCGAGTTAAACAAGCTCACGCGCCCTAAAAATAAAGCCTGCTAAGCTGCTGAAGTCGTATTTTCCTACCAAATTTCCTGCTGAGCGGTTCCAACCAGTGTTTGACCACATACTGCCTCATTGATAGACCTTCTTGGTTTATTGTAGGCAGAGATTTAATTAGTAAGTAAGGAAGCGAGGAATTCCTGTTGGTGTTTTTCTGAGGGGGGAAGTCAGAGGGAAGAACAAATGAGAAAAATTATGAGCGATGTGCACATTTTCCTGGCATCAGAGCCACTTCAGAATAAATGTGATACTATGAAACACCTCCTTCCTCTGCGTCTCCTTTCCTTCCCTTCGCAAAGTATGGTTTAAATAAAGAAACATCTGCAGAAACTCCGCTGCAGTTGAGCCCTAATCAGGCAAAGATAAATACAAGTATCAGGGGCATGCGCGGAGGTGTAGGATACAGGGGGTCTCTGTGGGAAATGGGTGCCAAGTCACTTGAGCTGCGGAGTGGAATTGGCAGGGGTTGCAGGGAGCCAAACGCCTGGCCCTGACGGGGGAAACGTGCTGCAGTTCAGATACAGCAGTGGAGAGTGCTTGCAGGAAAGGACATATCAAACTATCACAGTAGGGAATAAAAAAAGGAATATACGGACATCTCAGTAAGAAGGAAATGCTACGAGCAAGTCTACACAGCAGACGTATGGAACAAGCTGCTGATAATGGAAGGATGTCTGTGGTGCAGAGCTACCAGCGAGAGCTGGAATTACCCTGCAGTTCCAGAATGACTTTTCTTCTGCATGGGAACTCTCAGAAGCAGGCCTCGGCTATCTTCGCATCTTCCTGTTTGTATTTAGGGAGAAGCCAGGGCAAGAGAGTCCCAGTCCCAGACAGAGGTCTGTTTGGGAAACGAGAGCTGCCACGGGCCAGTCTCACAGGAAGGTTCTCTCTGGAGGCTTTCAAGGAGGACATGGCCCCTGCTAACGGGTGTGCTTAGTGCTCTCCCTAAAGAACCACCAGTCCCTGTACAAACAGTACCATCACCCCAATTCATGCAGTGCTTCTGAGCTACACCATCACCATTGCATTAGAAGCGACCTTTATCTGGTAACTAATCAGCACCACAGTTGTGTCTGTGCTTCAAACAGGAAATTAAGAAAACAGCATGCCGGGCTCTATGAACAAACAGTGACATCTTCAGCAGCCGCTGCTGCTTTTCACACCTCTCCTGGGCTGCTCCTTCCCTTGCTATTCTGCTAAATATTTCACCTGGGGGAGATGGGTAGCACAGGAGATTTGAAACAGTTCCTCATAAAAACCACTCAGTTCTGTAGCCCCTGCTCCAGCAGGGAAATTTCATCTGGTAGAGCTGAACAGACAGTTGCAGCTGGAGCTGGGTGAGACCAATGGCTCCAACAGGATATATTTTTACTGGCTTTGTCTCACTTGACTGCTACAGAAAGAAACCTAAGGGCTCTAGGCAAGGACCAGAGATCAAGTTTACTTCCTTTTCTTGCAGGGTTTAAAGCAAAAGAGCATGTTTCAATGCTCTCTCATGAAAACATATCAAGCATTTTTATTCTTTTTTTTTCTTTTTGCATTAGCCATGCATGACTGCTCTGGATAAAGACCAGAGTCAGGGCCTGGTATCTGTCTGCATCATTGACATTACACGGGATGGGCTGAGCCGCATCACAAAGTTCCTGAGATACATTAGAGGACACGCTCACAGGAAAAATCTAACCAGCTCATTTTTAATGTGCTTGGCCAGGGACCCTGTGAGAGGCCTCTAGGCCCCTTACAGAGCTGATGAAAGCTGCCTGTCTCAGCTTTATAACAGAGCCAGAACTGCGAGGTGCTTATCAAAGCAGTCAGATTGTGCAGCTCAAGGTCACAACTTTGCACAGAGCAGCAGTCAGGTTGCAACCTCACACTATGGAAAGAGACCTCCTGCCTCAGTTATTTCACAGGGCTAAGGAAAATAATCCTTTCAAAACCTCTATCACCCCAGTCAGTAGTGCAGCAATGAAGCTCAGCCTGCCACACCATTTCACACAATTCCAGACCCCAAAAAGCTAAAAAAAAACAAGTGATTACTGAGATTGCCAGATTGCCACTTCTCATGGAAAAACCTGGTTGTAGGTAGCTGATTTGATTTGTGCTACTCTTCACACTGGAAACATGAAAAGCAAGCAAGAAAAAAACTCATGTTAAAATATTTTCTATATGGAGATAAGAGAAATTGAAATACAAAGGGATGCAGATAATCCAGGAATTGAATCAGCTAGCAAGCTCCATCCTAAAAAAGGCTATTTATTCCCAGTACCATCGCAATGGAAAATTAGTTCGTGTTAGCTCTTCTTGCACTGCAGCCACACTTGCTGTTTTGTGCCTCGAGCAGAAAAATCAGAGAAGGAATTTTGATTAGAAGTGATCACTGCTGAAGATGTGTATTTGGATAAAGAGACTTTTCATCCAGTTCCTTTTGTTTCTTGATTCATAGTCAAGCTCTAATCCCATGCATATGGCCTGGCAAAGTTGAATTTCCATAGCAACTCTTTTTAAGCTAGCTTCAGGACAGCAGAGAAAGCTGGCAAAGGGAAAAGGTTATTATTTAAATAGCTTGTTACTGCTGCTACTACAAGAAATCGGATGCCAAACGTGCAAAACCAACTGGATTTTTTTTTTTTTAAGATCAATCTATTTAAAAATAAGAACTCCTCTAGCATAAAAACCCTTTTAGGATCTGCACATTCTTGGTCTGCTCTCACTCTGTGAGAAACATTTCCATACATCACTTAAAATGCTCTGTTTCCTGATGGAAGAGGCGAGCTTTCTGCTGAAAGTATACAGCAAGAGAGCTAAGCTGGCTTTATTTCCAGTGGTGAGAAATCATGCAGGAACATTTTAGCTAGTCTTCTGTGCTGTAGCAGTTGTTTTATGGTCACACCAATCAACAGAGGAAGAGGCAGGACAGATGGCTGACACAGAAACTAATCTCCCTTTGATCAGCCCAGACTTTCTTCATTAGCTGGAGGACCAACATTTACACTGTTTAGAAATAGAGAAGAAAACTTGGCCAGCATGCTACACACCTTCACTTCTTTGCTTCTGAAAAAACACAGCCCCATCAGATGCTCCAGCTAAGATCAAGCTGTGACATAGGTAGGACTGAAGCAGGCCCCAAACAAATTTCACACCCCCTCATCCCAAAATCAAAGGGAAAAGTCAGCTCTAGAGAGCTCCCTGCTCTCCCATGAGCTATTACAGGCTTGAAAGAAGTGAGCTTTAGTTCAGGGGTCATGCAGAGATGCCCGTTCCCCGCACACTATATTTCAGGATCAGAACTGAAGCGGTTTGCATAGGGTGTTTTTTTCCACCAACCATGGAAGTGAGACAGACAGTTTTTCCCTAAAAACCAACAAAAAGAGCAACAAAAACCTGATTTTGGATTTTACCGCCAAACCAAAAAAACAAGGCATAGTCTAGAGTCCGCAAACTCCTACAGTTTGGACACCTGAAGCAGCAAACCACTGCCTGCACAGGGCTTCATGCATGAGTGCTTCCGTGGCCACCTCCTTCACAGCTGAGTGCTGACAACACTGTTCTTCCCCCTGAAAACTCAACACAAATCTAGCAGCAGGAAGGAGGCAGCTGGGCATTATTTGGCTGTGAATATCCAGGTGTGCTGGGTTTCACTTCAGAGGGCCAGTCACCCTACCGTGTCCATTAAACATGCCTAGCCATGTGATGCTAAAAACACTGCTGACATTTTTCAGTGCTAGATCCCTAAGGCAACAGCTGCACAATTATTTCAAAATATCAAGAATTTAGTTTATAGACAATGCTAGTATTTCTCTTTGGTCTTTGAAGCACTTTGAAAGCTCATTTCAAGTGAGAGCTGAGGTTTGGATACTGACTGATACAAGGCCCAGGGACAGTTCTAAGAGTGCTCCAGTGCTCCTTCCCCACTCCTCTAAAGCATCACTGGGATAGCGCATTAGACACTGTGACAACTAAAAATGCAGATTATGCCGTCTCAGAAGACTATAGAACAAAGCACCTTTTCCTTTCAGCTTTTGTGAGCATTAAAAGCATGGTATATCTGAAAAGGAGTGAGATCTGCACAGCCAGCAGCCGTCTCCTTACCTCTGATCCGAAGTCATGATGCTCAGCAAGAAGGGGGATGCGATCCTTGGGTGACACTGTGCTGTCAGGCAGCCACTCCTCTGCACACATCGCAGGACTGGTGAGACAGGGTCAGGTAGGAGGATCATCACAACACTTTTCTGCCCACCATCTGGAGGGGGAATCCTGAAACAGAATGTGTTTGTTAGCCACTTGCATCTGGACACTTGTCACTTGGCAGGCATAGAGATGTCAGCTGCTCTCAGGCATGTCCTGCTTACAGAGTCTTATGCCACCTCTGAAGGTAAAATCAGCCCTGGTGCTGGCTTTGCAGCCATCTTCCTGCCCTTGGAAATCCCCCTGGATATTGCCTGGCAACTTGTGCTCCCCAAATGCATCTCCTCGAGCTGCCTCTTAGCCCCCTAACCCTGCTGTTACCTAATTAAATGCATTACCCTGCATTAAGGAATCAGAACCGAGGCTTGGATCAGCCGTCTGCTATAACAAAAACTTATCTGTTTTAGGGGCTTAATGCAAGTCTAGCCCCTAGAATCATACCCTCAAACGGGGGTAGTGGCAAAAGATAAGCGACATGAAACAAAAGGCACAGTAACTCCAGGCTGAAGCCCGTAAGCCACGCAGCTCGCCAGCAGCAGCAGGACCAGCCCCACTGGGAGCCTCAGCACCACCGGGCGGCAGTCGCGGGACACAGAACACAACCAAGGAGCTCACAGGGGATGCTAAAACACAGCTGGGCCAGAGCTTCCTTCCATAAACCCACCTCCTGATAGGAACTTGAAGGTATCCTTGGAGGAAAAATATTGTTAGCACCCACATGACCCTGTAGGTGAAGCAAAGGTAAGGAAAAAAATCATAACAGTCCTTCGAGAAGCTCAGCTCATCTGAAATCTTCTCCAGGACAGACTGAGACACTTCAAATCCTTATGACATTCACAGCAAGAATTTATTTCCCTACAGCCGTTTGTGAAGGTCCTCATTCCCCAAGCCGCTGTCCTTGTCCCACCATTGGCAGATTCCTTGGATGAAATGTTTGCTACTCCGATGTGAAAAATTGCTTTTCCCACTGCAGCACCCTGAGCTCCAGGTTGAGCTATTGGAACCCCGGACCTGCATTATCTCCGCAATGGAAGCCTCACCTTGCACAAAAGGCACTGACTCTGAGCAGTAGGACACAGCATCAGAAGAGAATTCAGCAGTATTAGGCATAAATGCAGAACTAAACCAAAAGGGAGGAATCAGGAATGGACTGCATTTTTATAAAGGGAAGGAAGATGAGACTTTAGGCATGGGCAAATAAATACTTTTTAATTTCTTACACGCCATTGTAGAAAAGGATTAAAAATAACTGAGAGCAAGCTTCTAAACTAAAATATTGTATCTACTGCTTAAGGCATATACTGCCATCGTGTGTTCAGAAGGGAAACCAAGAGAAAGCAGTGACCTAAGCAGCTCCATAGGTGAGAAACCACTGCTTTGCTAGGTTTTCAAGCCATCATGTATCATCTACTCCTATATATTAGTGCTTGGTTCTCATCTACCCCTCCACATGCAGTTCAAGCTCATTTTCTCAACTAAGCTGTAAACTATCTCTGTAAAAATAACACCAACAACACTGTATACACTTCCTCAGCATACTTACTGGCACGCAATAGAACATTCTCCTCAAATAGAAATTGAGATAATCAAACAAAATGAAAGTAAAAATAACAGCAAAAAAAGAACTAATTTAAATCAAACCATTCAAGCAGCTCCTCACACAGGCTTGCCCTCTCCTGGCTTCCCCATCCTGGTTCAGTCCTCAGAACAAGGCTCAGGTGTGAAAAAACTCCAACTGTGCCCACTTTTTCTCTTAATCATGGATTATCAAATTGAAATTGCAGTTCAGAGTCATCATTTGACAATACTCATTATGATGGTAGAGACAATTCTGTAGGCAGTGACCTCTAAAAGTGCTGGGAATTAGTAGTATGAGGCTCTTCAAATAGAGGTACTGAATATACTTTCAGGTGGCTCTCCTTATTAATCCCCTGATCCAGAGTGTCATTGCCATGAAAGGAAATTTGGTCATTACAGGAGATTTTTCAAACAATTATAAAAGGCTTATTGCAACAAGATGGACAACAGTGATGATGACACAAAAGGCTAAAACACTTATCTTCATTTTGAAGAAAGATGATCAGGAATATTAATGGGAGAGGCAATCTGAGGGACCCCTAGATTTACAAAAAAAAGCTGATGTGAAACTGAGCTTCCAAACAGACACAGAAGTGGTTAAAACTGAGAGAAGAACCATCTGTTAAAATGTAAACCTAAACCAAATTATTTTGGTTCTTATAAGCCTTTGAGGTTTATAAGAACAAAGCTCTTTTTGTCCCCCACTTTCACACCTCTTAGAAAGTTATGTTACTCCAAATTGAAAGCACTGGTGGTTCGTGCGGACCCCCACGTCACTGTCAGATGGTAGGCTTTTTCCTTTTCTAATGAAGCACAGGCACAGCCCTGAGCCCCTACAAGCAGTGACCCAGCTTGCCTCCATCCTGTTCTACTCATACACATGCTGAAATGCTTTTGTGGTTTACTGGAAACTTCAGGGACAAGATTAGCTTGCATGGTTCTTTCCAGGGAAGCAGGAGCTACACATTAGCAGCCAGAAGACTTTCGTGGTAACAAAGCTGGGTGTTTTAGGCAAGACCATCTTGAGGTGAGGAAGGTGAAAAACTGGGAAATTACTTGTCTACATTTGGAGGTCAGTTAGTCATTAACATCAACTAATTACTAATGAGTCTCCATTCCTCCAACAACCCAACAGAAAAAGGCCCCGCTTTTACTCAAGCATGTAAAAACCCTAATGAAGAGACAGCCAGCTCACTGCTTTCCATAGGCAGTAGGAGTAATCATGAACTTCCAACAAGCTTGCTAAGTGATGTGACAGCTAAAGCCATATCAAATGATAAAAACTTCTGTGCTACCTCCTGTGACAAAAAAAGGATACAGTGATGAGTTCGAAAAGGCAGTGCAAGGACAACACTGAGCTGAATGGGCACCTGAGGTGCTAATTCAGATGAGTGGAGTCAGGCCAAAAGCACCTGAGGGGTTTGCTCTGTACATTGCTCAGCATAGAGAAAGATTTTATATTTCTAAGTGAGATTATCTGGAAGAGACTGAAGAAGAGACAAAGATGCATTCAGAAAGACTGGAGACAGGAGAAACCCACATAACTACACAGTTCTGGCTAAGGGAAGCCAAAATTCAGGCAGAGCACAGCTGGAAGTACTGGCTGACAGGGCAAACCAAGACTGAAGACAGGATGGTAGTTATCAAAGATATATGGCGCTTGGAATTGAACATTATCAAGAGCAAAGGAAGGGTCAAGAGTAAGTAATAAGGAAGAACTGAACAGGCAAGGTAGTCTCAGCTGGTAGTCACATTTTGTCATTTTTATATGAGAAAAATAGAAGTGTTGTTTGAAGGCAGGAAGAGGCTAGAGTTTGCAGGATAAATCAATGTGACAAGCAGCAGTCAGAACTGTGGATTTGGGATTTGATTAACCCAGAGAAGAATTGCTAAGTACAACAAAATTTCTGAGAAAGAATCCACAAAACACAGTGGAGAAAGGCAATGATATTCTTCTCAGGTATACATGAAAGCAGAAGGGGATGGGATGAAGGGCAGAGCCTGGAGCTGTCAAGCTGGACTATGCAGTGTGGAAGGAGCCAAAGTGCAAGACAAATCTTTGAGATCACAGAGCACAGGAGAAGGAGATTGCAGAGAAGACAAAAATACGAACCAACATCAGAGAACGCAGCTGGTGAGGAAAAGCTAAGTGAAGATCCCTGTCAACAACCAGTGGGTGGAGGAGGAGAAAGGGTGTGTGAAGGTGGGGTGGAAAGTAGCAGTGAGGAGGTGAAAATGAACATTATCTAGGGCAGAAACAGCCTGGAGGACTGAAATTTGAAGTGCCTGTGAGGGAGAATGACTTTATCTAGAGACAGATTAAAGATTTCAGAGACAAAAGGAAAAGGTAGGGGAGAGGTAAAGGAAACAAAGCAGGAAATGAACAAAACAAGAGCCAAGTTTGCAAAAATAGTAGTGGAAACAAGTGTGGGAGATGACCTGCCTACATAAGAAAAAGGTCTTCAGAACCAAGGAGAACAGGGAGACAAAACTACTGGCTAGAAAAAAATAGAACAGATAGGGGGCCTTTTATGAGGATTGTAGATTGATGGGGGGTGGGGGGGAGGACAGTAGAGAATGAAAAGAGGGAGGCAGAAAAAAACATCTTTATTCTCAGGAAGTGTGTACAGAAGGCAAAAGCAACACACGGGGCTGTTACACTAGCGGAGACAGAAATGAGAAGTGTTTCTGGGTTCAGTTAACAGAAACAGACACCTTCCCTCAGCAACCGTTGCTGAAGCGCAGGGGCTGCTGGCAAGGATGAGACCACCAGCAGCCCACACCACAGACACCCAGCTGCTTCCCCTCTGCCACCACAGTGCTGCCAAGACCCTTCTGCCCCAAAAGAGCCCCCCACAGGGGAGCAGCAGGGCTTGTGGTTGCATGAAGTCGATGTGCTGTGCACCAGTAGTCACAGCACCTGCGAGGAAGCGAGGAGGGATGGAGGGCACACCACCCGCCCGCGCTCCCCGTGCCTTGGCGATGGCAAGCAGCACAGCTCAGCCCACCACTTCTTTTGGTCCATTTTACAAAGGGAAAAAAAAAGCATGCAAAAAAAAAAGTAGTAAAAGTAGGAAAAAAAGATAACTGAAGAACAAGTCCTTGCCACAGCACCCACCATGTGTGTCAGCAGCCTGCAGCTCATGCGTGAGAGGCCACGAGGCTCCAGCACAGCTATGGTTCCTGGGGCCGAGCAGCACCTGAGGGAGGACACAGTCCCAGAACAGGATCTGGACATGCACAGAAAGGGCAGGGACTTCTCTTGCTGCTGGAGGCAGCTGGGAGCCCCGCCACTGCCACAGCTAACAGTGCTGCCAGCCCCTCAGCTGCCATTTCCTGAGAGGGAGAGGCCAGGCAGCATGGAGGCACCGCACTGTGTCAGCAGCAAGGAGAGCTTGTTCTCAGTGCCCACCTGGTTATACTTTTAATTACAATAACAGCAGCTGCACAGAACAAGAAATAAGGGGAAATGAAGCAACAGGGAGATGCAGCACTTGCTGAAGTTAATTTTGTTTAAAACTTTCAGATACATATTTACTGCTAAAAGCAAGTTCAGGTTGATGGAAATGGCTCTAATATCTGTAAGAGAAAATGGTTGAAGTACTTTGTACCAAAAATTCATAAGGTTCTTTGTTTCAAAGTGACATCTTTTCCTCATTTCACATTTTCTGAACAGTGGAATAATTCTCTGCTTTCCCTACACCTACACATCTACAGAAGTTTTTTTCCCACTCATCTTCATTTCAGTGAGAAAACATTTAAAGTTAATTTTTAATTACCATAAATGATTTTTAGAAATGAACTTTTTTGTATAAATCCACATGCATTTTATTTCCAGCTCCTTAGACTTCTCAAAAAATTCATGACAGGGCCCAGTCTTTAATAACACATCTTCAATGTTGTGTGTCTAAATTTCTTCATTTCACTGCATTTCAATAGTAGATACCTTATAGCCTGAGGCAAATAACTGCCTACAGAAGAAATTTTAGTATCTGGAGTGGAACTGAAGCTTATTGTTACAAATAGTCACATAATTAGGTTAAAAAGGAAATAAATCTTTACAAAGTCAAGCTCCTTCCTGCTCTGAATGCACATTTTCAGTAAAGGAAAGTCTATTTAGCCAGGGTTTGAAGCTGCTGAAAAATAATCTTAAAATAGCAAGTAAGCCCAAGAAGCTAATAAGCCATTTATAAAATAATTTACCCTGCAAATATAATTGTATGAAATTGAAATGAACTCCACAGCCGTGGCTGCCACAGAGCAAGAAATGGGTCAGAGGTTGGCAGGGAAGGCGCCTACACAGCCCCATTAGCAGTGGTTTCATAGATGAAAGGAAGAAAAAGCAGTTCAGCAGCTGGAAAGGCACTAGGTAAAAGGAGAATGAGGCCCAGGTCTTGCTCTGACCTTTAAGCCAGGTATGCCGGGGTAGATCCAAACAGGATTTTGGCAGCTCACACAGGTAGAGCCTCTAATCCCAAACTGAGATCCTGCAGTTTCTTGTACTTCTACTGCCTGAACTCTATAGACATTTCTCATCTTAACATTTTAGTGGTTCCAGACAGGGCATGGGGCACAACTTGCTTAATCTTAGATACTAATTAGTCATGTAGACTTCCCTTTAGTCACTGGAGAAAAACAAGCACTTACAATAGCAAAGTTTATCTTCTAGAACAGGCGTCTAAAACTATCACACCCTGACCATACTCATTTCTTCTTGGTAGCCAAACAAGGATCCCAGAGCTCTGCTACATGCCTCAAGTCACAGGAGGTGACCAACTCAGCATTGCGGTCCTGACCAAGTGCAGAATGTTCCTTTGAGCTCCAGCAAGATCCCTAAAGACCCTCTGGAGATGCTGAGTACAACGGACATGCTTTGTTTATACCCTCCTGATGGCAAGAGCCATCAGACCTTCAACACAGCAGCACAGGCAGTGTTTTCTTTAGAAGTGAAATTTGAAAAGGGCCTTTAGCCTAAGTGCTCTTTATGACCTCATCTCAGTCTCCTATCTGCACAGGATGCTGGCTGCTCCAGATGCTATTATACGATGCTTTGCTTTTGCCAGGGACCATTTAGGAAGAACCAACACCTTATTCAGTTCTGCATCCACTCCATAAGCAAACAGCATAAAAAAAAAAAAAACAAACAAAAAAACCAAGCTAGTCACTCTAACACTGAGATTTAAAGCCTGTAAGTCCTTCGTTTGCTCTAGCTCCTTTATTTGAGGAGCAGGAGATGTTCAGGCATTCTCAGGGAGTTGTACAACCTCAGGCTACAGAGGACACAAGGGTGGCTATTGACTTGAGGTCAGCTGAGCCAGGTTGACCCCAGCAGAAGGGGTGCCCTCACCCACAGGGTGCAGCCCCCCAGGGCAGGCACAGAGGGCAGCTGGCAATGCGGCTCATCCCATCCACAGTCCCAGACAAGGCAAGCACCAAGCCAGGCCCGGAGTCCATTCAGCAAGCCCAGGCAGGAGCAAAGGGAACCAGGGCCAGGGGCATGGCTGGAGACCAGGCTACAGCCTGGGTACAAAACCGCCCCTCAGGAGCCCCAGCCAAAGACAGGGCTCAAGATAAGCCACAATGTGCATCCAAGGGCCCTCCTCAGAAAGGAATTACCTGCACAGCATGGCTGGTGTCCATCCTAGAGGCACGGCCAGAGGGAGGCTAGAGACAGGCATGCCTGCACTGAGCACAGAAAAGAGCAGAGGCCCCTGACCTGAGCTTAAATGGAGCCGTGGGCAGGTGTGGGGAGCACAGGTGAAACTGTTTCAGGGCTGTTAAGGAGTATTGACTTAGTGTAATGATTTAGTAACTGCATGTAGCTGCTGCCAAATCATGCTGCTCTGAGGTTGTTGCTTGTAGATCCCTGCAGCCTTCCAGACTTGTATAGTAAGACACTGAGTCACTCTCGCACCAAACTTCCTTTCAGCAGGCCCCTGAAAACCCTTCTTCCTTTACCAGTAAACCAATGCTCTGTCTGCACAGCAGAGGCCTCTTCCCTCTCGTCACCACCACCGTAACTGCTGACCGCAGTGTGGGAATGTGGTCTTGCAAATCCCAGTCTGATCCTCTCCCCTCAGCAGGTCTCTGCTGGCCTTCTGCAAGCACAGGGACAGGACACAGAAGCTGATGGTCTTCACCTCCCGTCCCTGTGTCTCTGCAGCCCATCTGCATGCTATTGTGCACCCTGTGTGCCCTGTGGCCCCGTGGTGGTGAGGAGGGCCTACAAAAGCAGAGTGGATTTCCACTGCAGGAGCCATCAACCACAGCTTTGGCAAAGGCAAGAGCCAAGGCCCAAGCAGCGCCTGAAAGAGCGGTGAGGTTGGTGTGAGGAGCAGGTCCATGCGAGGTGACTGGCTGGGGTTCACTTGGCCACACCGCTTCTCCCTGGCCAACGCATCTGCGCCAGGGCTGGCCTCTGAGCAACTCCCAAAATTCAGTGGTTCTTGGCACATGTCTTTCCTCCACCTCATCTGTAGCCCTTTCTCACATGGAGTGCTTGAAAAGTCAGGTCCTAGGTGATGGGAGCAGCCTCGTCTGACGTGACAGAAGTTCACCCTGCTGAACTCAAGGCTCTGGATGTGAGCAGCGCAATGCACTGAGTGCTCATTGCAGCTCTCCATCCAGCTGCCTTTCCTGGCCTTATCCCCTCTCACACTCTTTTCCAGGACTGCTTAAAAAAAAAAAAAAAAAGCTCTAGCCAGAGTGCTGTATCAGTAAGTAAACAGGAAAAAGATGGCACAGACTAGGAGCCAGCCCTAGTGATTGTGAGGTTTGGGGCAGCAAGCACAGCAATGTCACGCCAGCTGTCTCTCTCTGGGTGGAACAGTGAATGGATTGAGAACAAGCTGCTGTTTCGGAAGTGTTTGATTTGAGACTGCCATGGTGTGCAGGGCACATTCTAGTCTTTATGAAGAGTAAAAGGCCCTAAAATCTGTGAGGACCTTTTTGGAGGGCAGTTGGCCAATGTGCCCATCAGCAGAGCTGCAGAGCAAATGGATTTCTCTGGCTAGGGCAGGCAGCTACAGAGGCAGAGCTGAATAAACACCGACATGAAGGGCTGTGTAGGTAAAGGGACCAAGACCAACATGAGAAATCAGAAGCCTTTTTTTCTTATTCCTTCCTGTTTCTTGGTCCCCTTTCTATAAAACAGAGCTAATAACACTGACCTGCCTAATGCTGAACATGTTAAAGGCCACAGCGTGCTCAAATAAGTCATCACTGAAGTTACATAAATATACAAACGTGTCTGTGCTTCATCTCATACCTCAGGAGCCTTTAGACCCACTGTCTGGGGAACTAATAACGGTCTAGTCGCAGCTGCACGAAACAGTGTGGGCTATAAAACCTGCCCACAAAGCTGTGTAAATATTAAGACAGCTCATGCAAGGAACTACGCTGCTACAACCACACTGCTCTCCATGCTGGAGCTAAGAGGTCTGAAGGTAATGCATGCTGCAGTGACTGCGTGAAGGGGACTTGTACAACACGGGATTTTCCAGCGGGCCAGGGTTGGTTTGGATTCTGGTTGGGGTAGTCACACTTCAGTCAAATAAATCAGGACCTGCAGCGGGGAGTAGAGGACAAGTTTATACAAGAGGACAGGTCAGTTCCCAACCATGTTGCTCCAAAGTGAAAATTTCAAGAATGTGAAACCTCAGTGAATTTGTACTGGGTAATGCTGCATGTCATACAGCTGCCTGGTTGGTGTTCTAGCATTAGCAGCCTTTTGTGCAAATTTACTCTCTTGATTAGAAACAGATTGAGATCTTGATGCGAAATAGATTGAGAGAAGAGTGTTTTGTTCCCCTCAAAGTTTTCTTTGGTGACCCACAAGGAGAAATGTCTTGTCTTCACCAGTGATCAGCTTTCCATCAGCAACCACTCCCAAACACTCAAAGAAGAGCTTGAACAAAGTATTTGGGCTTCTTTAGAGTGGGTTTGGTAGAACAAAGGCACCAAAACTGCAGTCTCATGCCGGCACCACTTCTTCCCTGGATCAGACCAAGCGCTGCAGCCACTTTGCAATCCACTTGTGCTACCAATGGCCCTGGAACTGTGTCACAAGCCTGGAGCTGCCCCTGTCCAGCTCAACTCCTGCCTCAGTGCAGCTGGAATCCAGAAAAGAGCTGCTCCTTCAAGCCTCACGAAGAGCTTAGTTGGCCCAGTCTCTGTGCTCACAGTGCACTGACGGGAGCAGGCTATTCTCAAACAGCAGCTGCAGAGGTGCTTAAAATAAACAAACAGAAACCAAATGCATGCACGGTTGCGGTGGTGCTACTGCTGCCCCTTGTCTGTAATGTCCACGTGGCTGGAGAACCTGCTCAGGCTCTGAGCAGGCATTTAATGTGGGTTCCCACCCATGTCTCACACCTCAGGGGAAACTGCCCTAACTGCTGTGCTTGTCAGTTATTCCTTGTAAAAATGAAGGGTGCCTTCTCCACCCTTCCTTTCTCAGCTCTTCCACTTGTGCAGCCAAGAATACAAGATACACGGAGCTGAAGGAAGGAGGGAAAGATCACATCATGGACTCAGCTTTTCCTCTGAGCTCCTCCCTGCTTGCAGCGCCTGCTCTCCTGTGGAGCCTGCTGCCCCGGGGCAGGAGAAGAACCCATGAGCCACAACAGAGCTTCTGCATTTGCTTCAGTGTTCTAACATCAGGCGAGGCAATGCCTATTGCCCAAGGATGTGCAGATGCATTGGCTTTAGCCCCAGCATACACGAGCAGGAAGCAGTCGCATATGCTCTAGGCTGGTTTCAGAAGAAAGTTATATATAGCCATGTCTGAAGAAATAGCTATGAGATGAAGGATAGCTGAGTTTTGGCATTAGACATGTAATTTTCAACATACAGATGTAACAGAAGAGGCTGTTGGATACGTGAGGAGATGAGTTCAGACCTCGATGTGAAAAGGCTCACATTTTAGCAGCACAGCAGTGGAATTTAAATGCCCTCCCTCCATCTTTTGGTAATCTTTTCTCAACAGAGAGGATTAAATTAGGAAAGAAAAACAATGAGTTTCCACAGCTGGAGAGCTCCTCTGGCTTCTGCAGTAGCTTTAATCTATGTTTCAGGAAGCAAAAATATATTTTTTGCCATTGCCCATTCACCACCCAGGAGAGTAGGTTTAATTACTTCTGCCAGTTTTAACAAGAAAACATATTGTCAGCAAATAGCGAGCATTTCCTGCTTGCAGATTTGGCCGGACAGCACATGAAGTCAGTCCTGTTTCTCTCTCCCTGCTCTGCATGCCTGTTCTGTGGTTCGCCTGTCTCAGCACCAGGCTCGATGTGGTCACCATCCCTCCCTCCTCCTGCAAGCCGGTCCATGAACTGCTCAGCGTGTGCTTATCCCTTTCTGTTTCCTACACCTCTCCCGCAGCACCACCTTTCAGGGCACAGCACTTCTCACCCGAGTTGTCTAAACATGCACTGGCCACCACACGGCTGCAGCAGGAGCTGTGAAACCCTCCCCAGCCCTCGCAACATCCCTCTCATGCCCTCATTGGAATTTTCCTCCCACTTTAATAGATGCTGTCTTGCAGCGCACACACTGAAGAAGGTGTTTCTTTCCTTCCTCTGAAGCATCTGTTGAGACTGCTGACAAAAGGCAGGATATTGCTCTGATGAAGGCTGATATCTTCTGCTCCATGTCAGTCTAATAAATACACATTAATGGAGCTAACTTGAAATTCCTGATACAGTGACTGTTCAGTGCTTCTTCCAGTTATTACTCTCCTTCCAGTTAGAAAGAAAGGAAGAAAAGAGAATCACCAGGGCAGATCTTTGCACCCTGACACCTTTGTTCTATTGAGAAAAGTTCTCATATCACTGTGCATGCCTTGACCACAAACCAGTGTTGTTTTTTTAACTGTCTAATAGTTCTCAGAACAAAATATGGCTGCACCATGAGTTTAGGAGATGCAGCTGTACAAGACAATATATTTTAACATCTACTGTGGCTAAAAAAAAAAATAAAAATATCTAGATGCAAAGATGCTAAGAAGCCCTGGGAGAAATAGAGATGGGGGTGATGCCGATCTGGAGGAGGAACCTGAGAATTGCTAACAGATCTGTGAAATGTCCATGTTCTGCTTACAGAGAGTAAACAGAAAAAACAACACAGCACCAAGTGTTTCAAGAAAGCTCAGTAAGCCAAACAAACAAACAAACAAACACACAACCCCCACAACCAAACACACCAACTGCACTTTCCCAGCCTGAAATGAGAAAGTGTAAATGGTTTTGTTCAAAGCCAATTTTCGTTCTCTGTCAGAGCCCAAAGCAAACTGTTGTTCCCTCTGGCTTGCTTTATGGGGCATCATAGGACTGATGTGCTTCTTGGAAATGTGGAGCTAAGGCAGTGTCCCCATGACCACAAGGCATTCTTCCACTGATTTCAGGGAGGAGGGGAAATAAGAATGTTTGCTTTCAGTCTGGTATTATATTTAAGAAGCCAGTTCTGAATTTTTTCTCTCTTTGCCTATTTTTTGGGATGTTCTACATGTGGAGCCTCCCTGACTGTATTCTTCGGTTTCTCGACAGGTTTTAAATGAAGAGGGATTATTCCAGTCTCAAAGGCTTTCTTTCAAATGTCCCAAACATTCTCAAAAGTTTCAATTTTAAAGCAGCATAAACTGAATGTTATAATTAAGTTAGAAATTTGTAGGACACTTGGTTCCTCAAGGGGACGTAGAACTGTTGTGACCTGGCTCCCTAATCTTAGTTAAATGTGCGCAGTGTGTGTGGGAAGTTGTTTGCAAGACATGTTTGTGGTAAATGCTCTTAATATTTGCGCACACAGCTCAGACGCGCTTCAAGCAGACCTGATTTCTGTGCAAAAATGTAAACACTGTACCAGCCCTGGAACCTGTGTGGAGTGTTTGCATGGTATTTTGGCAGTTAAAGCTTGTATTTAAACCCTAGGATAAGGGTTTTGAGATAGTGGTTCAGGTATAGTGCAACTGGTATTTGCACTTTCCCTCTCCAGACACAACTGTAATGCAGAGGGAAAAATAAACTTAGACTGACTTAAAGGCAACAAATATCCAATCTTCAGCAATACTGCTTAAGGAATTTGTAGCTTAATAAAAGGTGAGAAACTAAAAAAGTGAGAAAATGGAGATGAAATTTTAGAAAAGCATGATGTATCTGTGTTATTGTATCATCCCAGCATCTGAAGGATGCTCTCTGCTAGCTCAAGACATGGCACAACTGCGGAATACTGCTGATGTAATTAAGATATTATTGTGCTGCATTTCCTCCCCAAGTGTCACAGAAAAGCAGTGCCTGGTGAGTGAAAGACAAATTAAAACAAGAAAACAAAAAAAAAAAAGAGAGACAACTTAAATATAGAGATACTGGAGAAATCATCACAAGTAGAAGTAGTGACTGAAAAAAATCAACAGGGCCAATGAATTGTCATTGCCAAGGAAATCTTGACTCCTCTGTCCATATGAAACTGCTTGCAATAGCACTGGCTTATTCATTCCTTCCAAAACACAGCTGGAGTTATTAACAGCCCTCCTGAGATGGAGGAGAAGGACAGCGTTCGCCAGAACGGGAAGCAGGCCCCAGCTCCGACACGCATTCATTCCCCTTGGCTCCTGCTCTGCTCCCTCCCACCATTTTCAGAAGATCAAATTCACCTTCTTGTGGGATGCCACAGCCCCTTTCCAAGCCTCTTCCCAGCTCTCCTCTGCCCAGCTGCCTACAACTTGCTGTACTGCAGCTCTTCAACTAGAGCTCCCTCCGTACCCACAGGGAGGAGCAACCTTGGCATTCCTAGTGGCAGCGCTCAGCATCAGCGGAGTCCAAGCACAGCGAGGCAGCCTGGTAGTCTGTTACACATAGTGCAAGAGTGATAGCTCATATAAGTTTTTTATAAGCAAAAACACCATCAGAGTATGCTTAGATAATACAATGCTTCTCAGGAAGCGCTGAGATAAAGCCACTCTATCTTTGTGTACACACATCCCTGCACCTCTACCTTTGGAAATTAAACAAGCTCCCAGGACTTTATCCTGCTGTGTTGGAATCATTGAAAACAGTGATAGGAACAAAACCTTCTCAAACCTTGCCTTTTCATTCTTCCCACCCACCAGTGAAATCCTTCTGGTAGATGCTTTGTTTTGTAGGTGTGGTCAGTGCTGTTTCTGATCTTAATGAAATGACAAATTAGTTGTTTCATGAACCTGTTTTCTCTCGTGAATTACTCCCCTTAGAGCCCTTTACCAGACAGCAGCTGCTCAAAGCACAGCTGAAGTGTGACTTCTGCTGCTGATGTCTTTGTGGTAGCTGCTGATGTCACTGAACTTTTTTAACTTTTTTTTTTTTCTTTTTTCTCTGAAGAGGTTTACATCTTGATAGCTAGGCACATGCCTAAACGTGTGTTCATGTTCTCAATACACCTCTTTTGTCTTACACCTCACCTGACAGCCCTTTCACTGCACAAATCCAGCATGATGCTGCCAGCTCTGCACAGTGCCTGGGGATGCAGGGATCTGCTAGCCTCCCTTGGGAAATAACTCATTTGTAGCTCAGCCTTGTCCCACAGAGCGTGAAGGCAAGGTGATTCCATTGCAGTCCTACCCTTCTCCATCCATGTATCTGCTCGCCCTTCTGCACCCCATAAACCCCTTTTCTGCTGGACCCTGGGGAGAGCTTTCCAGCTTGGGCTCCTGCAGGTCCTATGGACTGCCAGCAGCACGTATGGCTGCTGGGTCTTAGCCCATGCCCTGCTGGCTGCACACGCTTGAATACTACTTTGAAGGACAGTCAGTGGCGTTAGGAAGGATTTCATCCTTCCTTCAGCTGCAGCTGGCTTTGGTTTAGGGCAGAAGATATGAACGGTTCTTAGAGGGGATTAGCTTTAGTGTCATGCCCCTACCATCAATATATTCCATTTAGTTGACTTTAGCTTTAGTGTCATGCCCCTACCATCAATATATTCCATTTAGTTGACTTGCTTTGACTTTTTCTCTTGTATGGTTTGATTTGCGTACTGACCTCATTTGTGTATGTTAGCAGTTTGACCTCATTCTCATCAAGTTATTCCTGTTTTTTTTAAATGTATTCGAGTTCTCTGCTGAAACCCTTGCTGCTGTCTACCCAGCTGAAGTGAAAGGGGAAGCACAGCCTTACGTGATGAAGTACATGAGTGGATGTGGCTCATATTTGTTAGGAGGGTGTTTTCCAGCCTCAGGAATCCCCCATGGAGCGCATTGTTTTTGTGTTCCAGTTCACATGAAAATGCTTGCCCTTCACCGTGCAGCTGTCCTGTGCGGGGTGCAGCAGCCTGCAGCATCACAGATGGTATATGGGACAACGGCTTTCGAAGCTGCACCATTTTCCTTCCAGCCTTCTTGGTGCTCACTTCTTCGCCTTTCCATGCATACCAAAACCATCATGTGTGCTCTTGTAGGCAGTGTCACATAAAGGATGGGAACTTCTTTGGCCTGTTTTGCTGAGAGGAAGTAATGCAAGCATGCAAATACCTGAGCTCAGAGCCGTGGATCTTCCCACACTGGTTTCGTGAGCTTTCCACAAGAGACCCAGGCACTATCTCTCTTTACAGTTATCACAGCTGCTGTCTTGGGCAGAGTATGAGCTGTGGGCACGGGAATGCCCCAAAGGTTCCAACACAGGTTGAAAGCCTCATTTTCTGAAAGCCAGCTACTATATTCATGTAAGTTCCCAAAGGCAACAACCTGGGGGCATACAACTGCACACCAGCATTGCATATGTTCATTACCACTCTTCTTACAATTAGCTTGCCAGTACAAAAGTGGCTAGGCACTGGCATGTAAGAGTTGACACAACTCTAGCAGATGATTGCTTCAAAGTTGATTTGGCTCCCTTGGTATGATGACTTGGTACTAGAAGGTAGGAAAAATCTCCTTGCAGAAGTCTATGAGAATTGAATCCTCATGCAGAGAGCTCTAAAGCCTGTTAGTTGTGTAACATTTACAGTTAGTTGGATCTCACCAGACTATGCCAGTCTTTCTCCTCGCCGGTGAGTGATGGCAGTTAGCACAGTGCTCCCAAAGACAAGTTCAGGATGTGTTCAGTACATTGGGTGGATAAGGAAAAGGGGTCGCACGTGCAGGCTTGCAGGAGCTGCTCCAGAGCATGGGCTACTTGCTGCTATGTGGGCACCTTTGGAAAGAGAACTTCTGCAATCCTCTTGGACAAACTGGGCAAAGCAATTAAAACTACCATGATGTGAAAAATAAGCAAGCATTTCTCCCCCGGTCCCTCCAACATATAAATTTTCTTTCATGCATTCCAAAAAGCCAGAGGTTACTGGATTCTACGCATTGAGGGATTCTGAATTGTTTAGGATGGCAAAGAAGTTTTAGCAAAGACAACGGATGAACCTATTTTTAGTATCAGCTGCATGGAAAATACTTATCAGAGGCTGTGGTGTGTTAGATTGTAAGACATGTTTCCTCCTTTTTAGTTTCTGCTGAAAAAAACACAGAACTTTAGAAGCAAATGACAATAATAAAAAAAACAACTGTTCTGATAGGTAACTATTTGTGGCTGGTATTGGCAAACCCCAAATCTGTCATGAGAAAATCTTCCCAGTTTCGTTCAGTTCCAGAGATTCAAGGTACTCAGCTGCTCTGAATAAAACCTGGGGTGAGCTTCCAAGGTTGTGCGTCTCCAAGATGTTACAAGATGTTCTTTCTGCTATTGGAGAAGATCTTTTTTTGTTACTGTAGAAACTCTTGAAATATGAATCTTTTCAGTTCATCATCTATTTACAATTTCAATATTCTACCGAAGGGAATGAGTGCTGTGGGATGTTGTAAGTGATGAACTAAGAGCTAGCAGGCTTCTCTATTAACAAATGCTCCTTTTTTGAATTAAAAACCTATTTCCAACAGAATCTGCTTTCCTTTGGGACTGAAGTAGCATGTGTGCTGGTACCAGGACCAGGGGAAATTATTAACTGCATGATGTAATTGTGCTATGTAATTTAGCTCTGTAACAGCAAAAGAGTCAATAATGAGCAATCGTGTTTGAGCTGCCGTAAAAATACAGTCAGGTAATTAGAAATTATTTCTCACAGTACACCCAGTTTTTACCTTCTTTTAAACTTTTTTTTTTCTTCTTCTTCAAAGGGAAAATTATCATCATTGGGAGGGGGAGGAAGGGAGGAGGGGGAGTAGAAAATTTTGAAATGTTTGTCGTTCCGTGTTCCTCTTTTTGTTATCTGATTCAGAGCATGCGAGAGGGTTTTAGAATAGTCAACACATTTATGTACTTCAGTGTCCACATATGCTTTTCACTTCCTAAGTGATTACTTTCTTTAAATAAATCTTTATAATATATAAGGATTATATATAGATAAAAATATAAGTTATATAATGTCATGTACAATATATACAAATATTATATACTATGTATTAAATAGTATATGTTGCATATTGCATGTTAAGTATCACATACATTATATATATTCTATATACTATATAAAAATACATACATAAGGATATTATAACCATTATAATTAATATATATAAAATATTAATTATGTAAAATTATTATCATAGTAATAATCATTTAGACATGTTTTTGCTTTTTGTCCTCGCTCCCACTAAAGGGCTGTAATCTGTTTTATCAGAGACTGATTTTTTTTCCTTGTGTGCAGAAAGCATCCTTATCTAAAAAAACTGCTTCGGATGTTCTGGGAAGTAAAACGCCTGAATGCTGTTCCTGCCCAGTAAGACACACAGTAGCGACTTTATTTTGGATTTTGGAAAGGAGCTCAGAAAGGAAGGAGAAGCATGGAGAAGGTGCGGTAGCATGCTTCTACATGCGGTCATTCTTGCACGTTGAAACAAGCTTCCCAGTAGCCAAACAGGCAAATTTGAAAGTAGTTTTTTGCATTAAGCAGTAAGAGCAGGTATTGCTCAACTCTTCCTGAAGCACCGTGTGGCGGCGGCGGCGCAGGCACGTAGTGCTGCAGCCTCTAACGTCCAGGCTGGTTCTGCGGTTAAACCCCAGCAGGCAGGTAGCTCCGGGGCTGCGGCACCTTAGGGGATCCTCTCGCCAGGGACCTTGCTCCACACACAGGTTTCTCATCTCTAAAGCGGAGGACACAGAAGTCAGCCGTGCTGCAGAGCACCCTGCACCACCAGTAACCAGCCCCAGGAGGCACAGATACGGCTGAGGCTGAGCCGCTGGGCAGAATTCCTGCAGCTATTGCTTGTGCCATTTTGCAGGAACCGAGCTCTCCTCTCATGCAGGTACTTCTGAGAGCGAATGTTTCTGGTAAACACGTCATTCTGGTAAGCAAAAACCAAGAGCAGGAACAATTTTAGGCATGGTATGCAAATTGAAATTTTAACAATATAATTAGGACAAATAGATCTATGGGGAAAGTACATCTGTAACCAGTGTAACTGTCTGCAAAATCCCTAGCGTGAGTTTGGTTTTATCAGCAAAAACCCCACTTCCTCACTCCTTGCCTGCAGGATAACATGCTTAGGAAATGGATATGCGATACAGGCAAGCAATACTTGAATCCTCCAGGCTGCTTATGCCACAGTCCTCTTCTAGTGCCAAACATGCCTTAGGGGTGGTAGCTTGGTACTGGACAGGTGACAGGAGGTTTTTGGCTGTGCATATTATTTTAGCCAACTCGTCCAAAAGCCCAGACAACAGCCCTGTGGTTCAGCCAGGAAAATGTTATCCCCGTTTACAGGTTGGTAAACTCAAGCATGAAGAAATTCGGCAGAACTATTCTGCAGGTGCTGTGATTTGCGCCTTTAAATCTGTCGTGTCACCAGGCTTTTCGTATAACCGTCCGCACTAAACTTAGAACAATCTGTGTGCGTAGGCACAGGGCAGCAACAGTGGCTGCAACTGTTTTGTAAGCAGAGCTGTTCACAAGCATGCAGTGCATTGTGACCAGGTTTTGTATCATTAGGGCTTACTTTCGCAACTCGTCAATGCGTACCAACATGTACAAGTGCAGCCATGGTTAACTTCATCTCTCCTCTGTCCAAAGAATATGGCTTTTGCTCACATTGATCAAGCCCATTAGCGGCATGAGGGGTGAAAGAGTTATATGCAGAAGCTCATGCAGACCAGAGAACATCTGCAGAAGAGATAATACTTGTTTTCATAAATGTTACTCGGGTCAATCACTGACCTGCTTCTGAATTGCTGTTCCAAGTCACGCTCCGCTTAGCTTGCTGGGCTACTGTGAGGTGACTGAATGTAAAAGACAGCTCTGTGACTGGATAAATTCCAGTAAATACGTTCCCACTGCTGACGACCAACTTAAAAATCAGCTAAACAGGATGCAATGATAAACACTGCAATATTGGCCAAAAGCTCACTATTGCTTTTCATGAAGCCCATTTAAATCGTTTTAAAATAAACACCTGACAATCTCCCAACTTCTAGCAAGTTCCTTTGACAATTCATGGAAGCAGGGCCGCCTGTAAAGCACAGCAGTGCATTTTAAGGGGTGTTCATTGTGGGTCATTCTTGTTTGAATTAGAGCCATTAGGTTTTGATCCATTGATGCCCAGAGGGCCACAGTAGCGGTAATGAAATTGAAAAGTCCTGTTAGAGAATTTATTGCCCACGCTGGACTCCAAGGCATGGCCAGCAAACCAAAGAGCTTGCTGTGGGCTGGCCCCATTTTCCCCTGCTCCTGGGATGTGGAGAGGACCAAGCAGGGGGCCGGTGGATTTCTGAAAATCTGGACCCCCTCTAAGGGGTGAGGTCTGAGCCTCACTAAAGTGTTTAACCCCTGGAATAAAGGTGAGGCCAGACTTAACCCCGTTGCTTGAAACATTTTAAGAAGTGCCACCGTTTGACATTGCTGGCAGCAGCCCCAGCATCTGTAATCTGAGCAGCCTGCGTATTAAGTGCAGGAGAAATGTCAAGCAAGGCTCAAAAGAGCGCTATAAAAAGCCATTGGGAAGTTGGACTCCATCGGCAACAGGAGTTAGCAGGTGGTGCGAGAGAGCAACCACCAGCCGAGGCTCACACCCAGCGATGCGTGTGCGCAGCCCCTCGGTCGGGAGGCGAGGGCAAAGCTGAGAGCAGAAACCTTTGAGGGTTTCCGTGGTTAGCCTGGAGTCGTGCTTGGAGGGAGGAAGGGTGCAGAGCAGGGCGGCTGGCAGAAGAGGAAGGGAGCCCCACACGGCTCCCCTCAGGACCCTTTCCTGCAGAATCCCGAGGGTGCCGAGCCGTCCTGGCGGAGCAGCAGCAGACAAAACCCCGGGGACGAAGGCACGCGGACCTGGTTTGGGGACAACGTTGCGTGTGCCTGCCCGGGGCTCGGCTCGGCGGGGCTGGGAGCTTGAGCGAGCAAATCCCACCCAAGCAGAGACGCGCGCCAGCGGGCGCAGTCACAGCGGCACCTTGCAGCACCCGGCGATGTCATGCAGGCTTCCAGGCTGGTGTAAACAAGGCTGGTGCGGAGCTGTCAAGCCAGCACACTTCCTCCTGCCTGCAGGGCTGCACTCCGCTGGGGTTCTGCCCGACAAGGTAAGGCTGATTTTAAGCTCTCTTTTTCCGATCTAGAACAAGCGTTAATGAGCCTTTACGGTCTCCTATGAATGCGTTGCCCTTCTTGGGCTTTTCCTTAGGGCTTAGGAGCCAGGAGGAGATCTGTGGAGCTCTTGTATCTCGAGACAGCAGTTCTCCTTGCACGCCAATCCTCTGTGTGAACACATGGAGGAGTGAAAACAGTGGCTGCATGAAGCTGCTGTCACTAGATGAAGCAAAACTTTATAGCGTGGGCAATTACCGGTTCTCTGACTGTTCTCCAGTGTCACTGTAGGCACAGATCCCTTCTTTTTCATGGTTTCTCAGAGGATATCTTTTACTACAAAATCATACTTGACAGTAAGACTTAATTGTTACTTGAAAGTAAGATTTACTTTAAGGAAATCATACTTAACGGTCAAGTAAACAACTTCACTGTTGCAAATCTGTTGTGGTTTTTTTTTCTTTTTTTTTTTTTTCTAACAGCAATTTATATTGCCACCAAAAATAAATAAATAAATAATTTACATGCTGTCTTGTGCCATCCGCTCTGCTCTTTGACAGAATTGCAATAGCGGGACATTACTGTTAGAGTCAGTATGACAATGTAAGAAGGTGGCTTGGATGTGGTTTTGTTCTCAAGAGTCCTGAGGCAGATTCGAATCGTAATTCAGGCTGCAGTCACTGGCTAAAACGTAGCTTACTTCATTGACTGACGCTTTTAAACTGTATTTTGTAAAACGTGGTTTACCGGTGGGATAGCATGCACCCGCACTCGCAGCTCAGCTCTGAAGGGAGCACAGCAAAACAGCTCAGAGGCAGTTCGGCGGTTATAGACACGATCCATCTTGGGTCTAAAAAAAATCTGAGATTTCTTAAAGCAAATCAGAAGGGAATAGCACTGAAGGTGAGTCAGTGCCAAAACCAGCCTGCCACAGGGCTGTGTAGGAGAGGAGTTCCGCTGGAGCAGTGGGCTGCGTGAAATAAGAAGAATGTTGCTCAAGGACAGGTTTTCTGCTGTCAGGTTATGTGTCAATGGGAGCGCTGGGACCGGTGCAAGCATCAGCAGCCCAGGGAATAGCATCCGTGCTGCTGGTCCGTGTGTGGGACAGCCCTTGTCCCTGTCCCTGACCCGGCTGCCAGCCTCCTGCCGCCGGGACATGCCTGGCTTCTTCAGCTGCCAGGGCTGAAGAAGTGAGAATCGAAACGAAATGAAACATCGAAACGAAAACATCGCAGCAGATCACACAACCCAGATCTGCTCTTTTTTTTTTTTTTTTTTTCTTTTCTGTGGAAGGAGAAAAACAGAAAAAGTACCCATAACTGTAGAACTTTCCACTTCTGACTTCAGAGGTTTCAGATTGAAGCATGAGTGCAAAAGCCTTAGATATTCAAAGCCATACAATGAGGGCAGAGTTCAGAGGCATTTATGCCTTAAACAAATCAACCTGCCTGCTGATGGAGGCACCAGAAAGACACAGCACTCTGCAATGACATTCCTGTGCTTCTCAGTTCTACCAAGATGAACGTTTTTTTTTTTTTTTTTTTCCTGGAAATGCCTTGTTTGGTTTCCAAACATCCAGCTACAAGTAATTACGTGCATGCTTAATTCTTTCCTTATTGCAACAGCCTCAGAAGTACAGACTCTGATTTAAGTGTACAAAACTGTAGTTAGGCAATACTGTATTTATTTACTACCTTTATTTTTTTTTTTGGAAATTGCATATTCTGAATACAATATTACATTACGAGCTGTCTCCCTGCAGCATGTAAACAAGAATAATAATGATAAAGAATTTAACGATAAAATGCTATTGAGGATTTCAGCCTTATACCTGTGCTGTACATACATCACGCAGCAAATACCTTTGCCTTCTTAACAGCTTTGCAGGTAGAAAATCTAGTTTCAGACATTCAGTGGCACCTCTGCGTGCCTGCTTTTGTGCTCAGACGGGAAGATAAGGGGAACAGGGCAGGACTTCTCTCCCATCTGAACAAGTGGGAGGAAGTGCAGCCATACAGCCATTTTGTGGTCCCCTGTGCATGTGCCTGGATGCAATTTAGTTAAAGGGAAGGATTAATATCATTATATTTTTATGACTCTGTAATGAAGTCACCATTCTCAGAAAGCACCATGTGCTGATGAGCAGCAGACATCACCCATGTGTATATTAATTGCATTTATGCGTTTGCACTCAGCCAGGTCATCCTGCTCAGACCTCTTCGTAAATGGCCTGACCCAGGGGTCGCTGAAGGCAGAGGAGAGGCTTTTACTGGCCCCACGGGCCCTGCTTCTGGCCCATCCATCCCCTGCCCACGAGTCACTGCGTTATATTTGCTCGGGGTGGTGGGGCTGGGATATCTCCTGCCTTTCCACGGGGTGGCTTCTGTAACCTTTTGGCTCCGGGGGTTCAAAGCAGCCTGCCCGTCTCCAGCTTCTCAGAACCCTCCTCCATGTAAACACCAGGAATATGAGGCCTGTTCCCAGGAGTGCTCTTTCACTAATATCAGTAACACACGAGTTTTTCAGTTTGAGATCACCCCAGAAGATAGCAGCACAAAGTCATGAGAACGTGCCCACACCACCAGCTCTGCCTCCAGCCCCAGCCCCTTCTCTCCCTGTAGGGGTTAGAAAGCTGCCTTAAAGAGGAGGACACGGGAGTAAACTCTTGATTAACTCTGACACCTTGTGGACAATTAGCAGATGAAGATGAAGCCTGAGGGGGAACGTCTCCATGCTATGGACTCCCCCGTGGGCTCAGGCTCGCTCTAGTCTTTGTTGCTCAGGCTTGTGCCCATCTGCAGGCCTGGGTGCAGTTATCTGCCATCAGAATGAAGGCTGAGTGATGAGGTCAAATGTGTGCACACAGCATCAGCCTCATGTTACAGCAGGTACTTCCTGGACATGTACGTTTACCCTAAAGATCTCCATTCAGGGCCCAGTTTGAGTCAGCAGCCTGAGCCTGGTTATTCTTGAGAGCTGATGTTGCAGTCTTGTCCTGACTTGTCACATGAAACATAAAAAAGGATGAATGTATTTGGGAACCTCTATAGGCAAACTGTTATGACTCATTTGAACTCAGGCTCACTGAAGAACACGTGTCTGCTGGCCAGCATTTGAATAAGTGCATGTCCTTAAAGTGGAAACTTTTGCAAATGCACCTAGCCCTCTGTGGTCTCAATGGTCAACTGGTGCTTGTGCTTTGGAGGAGCACAGGCCAGTCAGCCTAACCTTGTCTTCCAGAGGAATCCAGGCAGCTAGGAACTATGAAAGTGACTGCTTAATTCCCTCTTGGCAGGTGGGAGATCACCTGAAGGGAGAGAAGTTGGGCGTAGCGAGCAGTGCTCCCACCAGATACAGGGGCAGCAGGCAGCGTGTCCAGCTAGAGCTGCAGATGGACCAGGAGGAAAGGGTTCACGAACCTCCAGAGCTCTAGAAATTCACAGCACTCTCAAGAAATGGGATGTAACCCAAATTTACTGCTCTGAGAAGCAATGCTCTGAGAGAACACCACGGCGCTCATCTCCATGCCCCATCCACTCCCTGCCTCAGTCCTCTGAGAAGCACCAGAAAGGAGAGCGGGAGGCCTCCAGCTTTGCTCCTCAGACCGGTGGAGATAAAGCGACAGGCTTGATGCATCCTTCCCCCTCCTTTTCAGAGTCCTTTGAGCCCTCTTCCCTCCTCATGGACACGTCCTGGCCTTGTGATAGGGGCAAGGCTGTGGTGTCTTGGGCTGGGGGCAGCTGGGGACATCCCACTGCAGGGCAGGGCATCTCGTCCCAGAGCCACCTTGGGATGAGGGTGACTGGGAGTGAATTACAGACTGGAGAGATTGCCTGAGAGGGACAAACCAGCCTGGGAGGTGTGCCTGGGACGCCTTGGTGCACTCGTGCCGTCTTGGTGAAGGAGACAAAAAGAAAAGCAAGAAAGTTGTCAGCAGTGCCTGTTTGGAAAGCCTGCAGATGCCAACATTAAGTGGTGGCCCTGCTCGCCATCAGTGTGTGAGCCAGAGCCACCTGCAGCGAGGGTGGCCTTTGTCCTCTGCTGAGACCTTGCCACGTCTGGGAGTTTTGGGGGTCTGAATTAAAACACTTCCACAGCAGCCTTGAACAGTGTCTGTACAAGCGGCCAAGTTCAGGTACTGCTATGGTTAACAAGCTGAGAACAAAAAGCTTTTTGTGTTCTTTGTCATTTGAGGGCTCTAACTTCTTCTCTCTCTCTCTCTCTCTCTTCATAACATGCAGAAAAGAGCCATTAGTAACAGGGGTGAGTTACTAATATCTACCTACAGAGACACTTTTTCTGGCAAATGCCCCTTGCAAGTGGTGCTGTGAGGAAATGAGTCAGAAGCAGTGAATCAGTGTCTGCAGCACCACATGAAATAGGAAGCTGATATTCAATTTTAACCATCATATTAGACATAGAAGGAAATCACTATACTAAGAACTGTAACCCTACAGGGAAATACCCTATAAAACCAAACTCCTGCCTGTGTTGCCCTCCTGAAGAGAAGTTCCAGTTAAAAAAGCTGGCAAAAGAAAGGTGGCCTAGATTGTGGCACATCTCTGCTCATCTGAACTAAAGAAGAGACAGAAATTAGAAGTAGCTAGGAATAAAATTATTTGATAAGAAAAAGTGTTGGTCTGAGGCTAGTGAGAAATGGAAGCTGGTGATCAGATTAGGTCTCTGCCTGCGGCAGCACGCTTCAGGAGCAGCAGCTGCATTCATACCTGTCAAACTTTTCAAGCCTGCTATCCTTTTCCCCATGGAATTTAGAGAGCATGGCAAGGGGACTGACACCATGGGGACAGCCCCACCTCCTCTGCACGAATAAGAGGAGACCTTTGGGGGGGCAGCTTTGAAGAAGGTAGTGGGATGTTTCACAGAGGACATTTCTGAGCCTCTGCTTCATACTGAATAGTCAAATAAGAAATGGAAATGTGAATAGTGACAACTTTTGCAGTGCCTTTGCTGTTACAGCTCTCGTTTTTGTTCTCTACAGGCATGACCTACACTCCATTTCCTGTGCCAAATGTTTCCAGCAGCCCCAACATGATGCAGAGCAACTGGACCTGCTCTGATTCCAATGTAACGTACAAATCCACGCTGTACGCAGCCACGTACACCATGATCTTCATCCCCGGCCTCCTGGCCAACAGCGCTGCCCTGTGGGTCCTGTGCCGCTTCATCAGCAAGAAGAGCAAAGCCGTCATCTTCATGATCAACCTGGCCGTGGCCGACCTGGCCCACGTCCTCTCGCTGCCGCTGCGAATATACTATTATATCAACCGCATGTGGCCTTTTGGGAAATTCCTTTGCTTACTGTGCTTCTACCTGAAGTACCTCAACATGTACGCCAGCATTTGTTTCCTCACCTGCATCAGCATCCAGCGGTACTTTTTCCTGTACCAGCCGTTCAGAGCCAAGGACTGGAAGAGGCGGTACGATGTAGCCATCAGCGCAGCCGTCTGGCTCTTCGTCGGGGCGGCGTGCTCCCCGTTCCCCATCATGCGGAGCTATGTAAACAACTCCGAAACCTGCTTTGCGGACCTTGAAGTTCGACAGATTCAAAGCAATGTGGCCACTGTGGCGATGACAGTCACAGCGGAGCTCTTTGGGTTCATTGGCCCCCTCATCATTATTTTGTTCTGTACCTGGAAAACAAAGGACTCTCTTCGGGACTTCCAGATACCACTGCAAAACAACAGCGAGAGGCGGAAAGCTTTAAGGATGGTTTCCATGTGTGCCGTTGTGTTCTTTGTGTGTTTTGCACCATATCACATCAACTTCTTTTTCTACATGATGGTGAAAGAAAATGTTATTACAGATTGCCTCCTGCGTAGCATCACGCTCCACACCCAACCCTTTTGCTTAGCTCTTGCAAGTCTGGACTGCTGTTTGGATCCAATCCTGTATTTTTTTATGACTTCAGAGTTTCAGGACCAGATATCAAGACATAGCAGCATGGTCATCAGGAGTCGGCTCATGAGCAAAGAGAGTGCCTCATCAATTAAGGAATGAAAGGAAAGACAGCTTAAAGCAATTAAGATATTTCATCTGAAATCCAGGACTGTTCTGTGATACTCGATTACCAACTCCATTGCCAAAATTCTGCACGTGTATTTAGGGGAGTTTTGTGGCAGTGGAAATCTTCTGATACGTACAAGATAAAACTTTAAGACCAATGTGTTGGAAGGCGATGAGTGACCCAACGGGTGTGACTACACCTATCACTGTGATGCCCATGCCTGACCTAGCAGGACCAGAAAACCTACAGAAGGGAGTGACAAAGATTTTGCTGGGAAATGGTGGAAAAATACAAGGAACTTTTTTTTTTTTTCCTATTTCTCCAACTCCACTGACTCTATGGTCAAACCAAAGCCAACCATTCATCCATACACCGACATCTGTTGAAATATCTTCTCTGCTAAAAATACACAATCTATGCAAGAATGTGAAGGTGACCGGTAGAAAAAAATGGCAGTTTTGGTCTCCCCACTCAGGGACGCAGACAAATGAAGGATGGCTGTTTGCTTCAGCCCGGCAGCCCCAGATTGCTGCTGCCTGCTCCTGACTTTTAGTGAATTCCACTGGTCACCATGCTTACCTCTGCTTTGCTCTTTCCCACTCTTGTCCACCAATTCCTCCTCCTCACCCAGCCCTAAGTTTGCTCCTTAATTATGGACACATCCTGTACCTTACACCTACAGCTGGTACTGCGGTGGGGGGGCCACCCTCTACAAGTTCTCCTGATGGCTCCTCAAACACTCTGTAGTGTGGGACTTTTCCTTGCTCCGAGTGACCGTCTTCCCCTCTGAGCTGTCCCCATCAGCACGGGGGGCTTCATCACCCAGCCTTCACCTTCAGACCCCAAGGGGCAGCACTGCCACGACCATGGGTTGTGTGCAGCCAGACTCAGCATCGGTTCCCGTTAGATTTATTGCCCCCAGTGGTACCATCTAGGTCCTCGCCCTCTTTGGTGTGTGGCTTCTTCAGCCCGGAGGTGCCTGTGGTGGAATCACGCTGTGAAATCTCTTCTCAATGGGTTCTGCTGACGCGTCTTTTAAAAGAGAAAGGTGCCCTTGCCGAGGTGGTTTCAGTAAGAGAGCAAAGGCTAATTTCTTCAGCAAATTGTTCGCTGTGATTTTTACCATCAGCTCCTCTGCTGATCTTAATGTTTACATTTTTATAATTTCATCAGCTATAAAGATGTTAAAAGCAGTGACAAGAAACAATGTCATTTACCCCTTATTTTAATAAGTGGTAGCTCTTAGGTCAAATTCACCCACTTTGTGTAACTTCAAGGGTTTCCTCATGATATCTAGGGATACAACTGATTTATTCCCTTTGAAACTGGTGACTGTCCAAAGTAAGCATGTAAAATTCTCGGTAAGCACCAGTGGCAGCATCTTAGATGTCAGTACAAAATAGAAAAAATACCAGAAACGCTTGCTGGGTATATTTGAAATCTAACTACTCAATTTCACCTAATTACATTTTGACTTAATCAAAAATTTTTGAATATTACTGTTTTTTAATTGTCTGTTTCACAGTAAAGTGGGAAAAAGCAAACAGAGTGGTTTAGATAACCATAATGCTGGACTTCCTTGAAAAGGCAGTGAAAACTTATTAATTAAATACAATAAGCTATCACAGTTCTCTTCCCATTTGTGAAAAGATAATTATGGTCTACAGTATGATGAACTTAATCTTGCATACAGACAAGTGAGAATACCAAAACATGCCAATCTGAATGAAGTACCTTTCATTAAGAGAGTATTACTGCAGACTTCTAGTGAGAAAGCTGCAGAGTAAGCAAACAATCCATCTGCTGTTGAAGTCAATGGAAATGTTTTCACCGATTTAACTGGCAGTGATTATGACAATGATATACATACACGTTTACATGCTGCAAGTGGTCCGTCGAAAAATGTGAGCAGAGGTTGCCTCAGGTACACAGTAAAGCATGCATAATGAAGTTTTTGTCAAGGTAACAATTGTCTCATAAGCTAGGCATTGTACAATGTCATCAGTGAAGGAGATTTTACTTGCAACTGTTGTTTTGAAGATTCTTGTAGGCTTTGATCAGCTAGCATGCGACTGGAAGCTGTTTACTGTGATTTCACTCTCATGCTATTCATCTCCATTTATCAGGTGAAAAAAAGTTGAAGTCACTGTTATGGCAACTGTGTAGCTTGTCCTACATTGTTCTTTCCCAAAACTGATGCTTAAAAAATAAACATGTTTTTGCAAGTGTAAGCTGAGTTTCATAGTTGTCACACCTACAGAACAGGATGGGATCGCTTCCTCCTTCCCATCGATCAGAGTTCATGTGGTGAAGTGCATTGATTACTAGCAACGTTTGTTATTCTTAAATACAAAACAGAAAGGCGTTCCCCCCTCGACTGTGGTTAATTATTATTATTATTTTAATTACACTTACACTGGATTTAAGTGTGTTTTGAAGACAGGAGGGTGCAATGCAGAGGACAGCCCATCCTTGGTGGGAGTAGCTTTGTTGCCTGATGTACCCGGGTAAGGAGGAGCGGCTGCTCTCGCCTTTACTTGCAGGCAGGACCACGGAAACCAGCTCTCTGTATCTCATCCAGCAATCACTTTGCAGATCCAGATCTGTGCAGCCTGAAGAAGCATTCACATCATTTAAGATGGGATTGGTACTGAGGTAAAGTAAAAAATTGGTTACCAAAAAATTGGTAACTATAGTCCTCTACGTACTCCAGGTTGTAGGGTGGAGCTGGCAGGGGAATGCTTGCTCCAGCCTCTGCGTTTCTGAAGCATGAGGGTGACCTTCCCATCATTAACCTTGCATCTCAGGAAGAAAGGCTTGTTTGGGGAACGCCATGGGAAATACAAGACCTGAGGTTCCCAACACGAGGACAGCCCTGCGGGGAGCAGCACTCGCTCCTTTCTTGCTTGCTCTGAGGCCACTTTGCATTTATCTCCCCTGACTTCTGTGATGAGCGAGTCAGTGCTGACACCCCCGACAAGTTTGGTAGGTCTGTAAGAGATAACGTTCCCTGTCACCACAGCAACATCCCTGAGCACCTCAGCCTCAACTGCTCATGCTGTCACTCCGTCCCCCTGCCTTGCTCTCTCTGAGCCCCCTCAGACTCCCACAAAGCCGGTCCCTGTGGCATACTGCAGCCCCAGCCTGTACAGAAATGTCACACGCTTAACACTTGCAACCATTCGAGTCAAGGCCTCTTTGGTTTCCTATCTGCTTTCAGAAAATTTCAAGTTCTCCTTAATCTCTTTTCACTTTGAACTGTTGCACTCTAGGCTGCCATGACCTTCTTGACTAACTTTCCTACACACCAACACCAGAAGAGACCATTTAACCGCATTGTCTAATCTGCACACCAAAGACCATCAGTGTGTCCTCCGCATACTCATATGGGAAATTCAGAGCTTTTAGTTCAAGTCCTCTGAACTCTCAGTAGCGTCTTTCAAGAGAAGAGCACGCAGCGGTCGAGGAGGACAGCATTTCAGCTGCCCTCAGGCTAGGAGGTGCTGCAGGTGCTGGCTTTGCCTGCCAGCGCTCTCACACGACCCAAGGCACAATGTGCCCAGCTCCAGTTCCTGTAATTCACCCCGTTTCCTGTGACCACACAATGTGCTTATTATTTTGGCAGGAAGAAATATCGTTTTGTGATGTTGCTCCTGGATTATCTCCTGCGCTGGTCCCGCTGCCCTGACTTGCCAGCAAGTGAGAAAGAAGATGTCTTCATGCTTCTCGGGCAAACACAAGAAAATTCTTTTAACAGAGATGCCACAAAGGCAGGAGTTAACCAGATGAAGAGGCTGGATGCACCTATGCAGGCTTTTGAAGGCTGGATCTGAAGGGCTCCACTGGGGCCTACTGCTGGAGCCACCTTAACGCGAGGCCTCATCCTGAAGGGGAGCTGCCCGGGGTGGAAATGCGGTGAGGTCTCCAAGCCACCCGCACCAAGATCTGAGCCCAAGATTCACACCAGGCTTTGTGCCCTCCCTTCCCTGCTGGATTTCCCCTGGATGAGAGCAGACCCAGCCAGCAGCAGCGTGGCTTGAGATGGGTCTTAGGTGAGCGGCGATGGGGAAAGGCACCTCAGCCCTCCTTGGTGGTTTGCATCCCAGCTTAGAGGGCAGAGCAGAAGGGCTCCTTCTCTCCAGCCTCTCTGTGGGCACAGAAAACTGGGCAGCACCAGAGCATGGCATGCTCCTCCCCTAGCGCATGAGCAATTCACCCGTGAGCAAAGGAAAATGTGTTTCTCTGTAGGGCAAGCACACGGACTCGCCCAGCCCCAGGGACCCTGAGCTGATGGCCCCGGGCACGCTGCAGCACAGGGCGAGGTGCCCTTTGTGTGACTAAAGCCTCCTCCTCCTCCTCCTCCCGAATGGCCCACGCTTGTTTTTCATACATCCTTCAGGTGCATCCTGTCAGATATTTCTAAACGCCGAGCGCTCAAAGAGATGCTGATTATCTGCGCTTGGCCTTCTGCCCACAGGATACCAGTCTAAAAGTGAAGACAGCCTTTATCTGGAGGCCTTAGATAAAGTCTCGCAGTTATTTGGAAGTTCCTTTGTGCCTGCTGCCTTTAAAAACATAAATGTGCGCAGAGTAAAAGGCATGCTTGGTATTGTTAATGAGCCAGAGAGGCAGAAACGCTAGACAAAAATATACGTGCAGCTGAAAGTAGAGCGGAGAGGTGCAGTAGATGCTTGAGGCAGAGGCTTGAGGCTTGCTGACCCTCCAGCGCTGGCGAGCAGGGAGGAAGGCTGCTGTCTCCTGCAGGAGCACCGAGCGATGAGCAGGGGAAGGCCCCGACGTGCCTGGCCCTTGCTCTGGTCGGGAACCAGTTACCCCCTGCAGGCACCTTCCTAAAAATAGGGCCGCGGAGGCTGGGTGCAGGGCTGGCTGTGAGCCTCAGTCCAGAAGGAGGATGTCCTAGGCAGGATATCCTGGTAAAGCAGCCGCTTCACTTCGGGATAAACCTTTCACCTCCGGAGAGAGATGTGCTGGCGGAAGGCCAGCTTCCCTTTTACAAATCTGTCAGCGTTTTGCAGATGCTCGTGCATCAGTATTTCTTCCTAGGGTCAGCATCAGCTGCTGAAAAAAGATGCATAGGAATTGAAAATAAATGATAAGCAGCTCTTGCATTTTCCAAATCACTTTGCTCTCACCTGAGACAACGAACACGGGGCTTCTCAGGTGCTTATTTGTTGGTAGGGTTTCTTCAAAGGAAAGCAATCAGTCATGAATAAGCCCATAGACATGTCCACAAAGGCTGGTGTAGAAAGTGGCCTTGCCTTTTGCCTTCCTGAGGACATTGGCTAATGGATTTAAGTCCACATCCACCAGATGAAGGCAGCTCCAGGTGCAGGATCCTCTTCTCCCTTTGCTACGTTGCTGTGGCGAAGCGAAGCTTCGTGGCAGGGCTCAGACACCATGGGGAAAGGTCACCACCCCTGGGCCGGGGCTTACACTGCAGTTACGTGTTAGGATAGCTCCTTTTTTTCGCTTCTCTTCCACAGTTATGTTCCTGTTAATTTTGCAGGGTCATAGGACTAATTAAAGAAAAAAAAATATGAATAGGATAGGATAGGATAGGATATTTGAAAGGGACCGATGAAGATCATCTAAGAACACTTATATTCTACTGTACATTATGTACAACAGGAAAGGGAAACACGCCAGCAGCTGTATCATCTTCCCAAGCCCTGGGCCATAAGCTGCGGCACTGTATATCATGTAAAATCGGTCAGCTGGAAATGAGGCAACTCATAAGAAGTCTCACTGTGCTGCAGGCGGGCCAGTTTTCATCAATCCAAAAGAGGAAGGTCATTCTCAGCAGGCAGTACAAGAATTAGTATATATATATCTATATAGATGTGTGTGTGTGTATATATATATATATACTTACACATATGGGAAAGGAATTAAAGGAGGCAAAAAGAAAAAAGAAATTGGGAATGATGGACACTATGTTTTTGTAAAAATACAGTTAGGGGCAAATTTCAACCTGAAACCATTATATTATTTCAGAAACAAAGTCCAAACCCTTAGAAGATTTAGCCTGTAGGCTAAATAGTCTGAGGTTAACAAAACTTCCAAGAAAATGCAAGAAAATTACTACCTTTCAGTAAGTTTCTACTGATACAGCTTTTGGTTTTCCTTTAGTGAGTACTTACTGGAAAAATAAATTGTTTCTGTATTTTATAGTTTTTTTGCAAGGGAGTGACAGCAGGGAAAAGGAGAAGCAGCTTGACTGAAGGGCACATTCGTGCAACACAACTTCTGAGCTGACAGAAAGAAATCCCTGTCCGCGGGCTCGGTCCCGCGGCACTGGATGCACTGATGTCATCGTCCTTCCAGCTGTTTTAACGTCACAGGCTGTACACATTTTGTGTGGCGAAGAGAAACAAACTACAGGATTTCCTGTTCTGCAGCCACCGTGCTGGGCTGCAGATGCCGGCAGGATTCCAGCGCTCCGAAAACATGTGGAAGTTCGGAGGGGAGCCTCTGGGGCTGGGACTGCTGCGAAAGCCGGTAGGGAATAGCAGCAGAAGGCTCGCTCCTCCTGCTCTCTAGCATGGATGTCTTCCCCCTGAAGGATGGGAGCTACAGGGAGGTAAGCTTGGTTTCTGCTACGTGCTTTCTTCAGCAGATAGAAGCTATTGCAGTTTCGAGCAACGTTGTCATGGTGGGCTTTTTTTCTTTTCACCAAGATCTTATCAGACAGGCTAGTGCAACATCCTCAGCAGCGTCGGTGTGTCTGTGTCCTTGCCTTGCTGGGGGTGTGCATGTGGGCAGGAGGCTGCTGCATGTGGCAGTGCGCGGGGCAAAGCCTCTTTTACAGAAAATACCAAAACTTTGTCGTTGCGGACAGAAGCTGCTGTAACCCATCAGCTCTGTTTATGCGTTTCCTATCAGTGCCTGGATTAAACAAACAAAACTGCTGCTTAAAGCACAAGTTCCAAAAAGCCTCCGCTACTTGAAATCCAAAACTTATTCCAAGCCAAAATTGTGGAGTTTTTTTGTCGTTGTTTTATATTTTATTTTATTTTATTTTTGGACTTGGTTGTATTTCCCTCCAGCATCCCAGCACTGAACAGACCAGAGCGAGGCTCTGCTGTCCCATCCTGTCCTGTGCCGTGCCGTGCCGTCCCGCTGTGGCCAGAGCCCCGTCCAGCACTGTCTGTCCAAAAAACCTGTGGAAAAGATGAGGGTGCCTTTGCCAGTGGCTCTGGGAGCAGTAAATGCAATACCGCAGAAATGTAGAGCTGGGTGGGGCATGCAGTGATTCAGAGTAGCCAGGCAATTTCCAATAATGACAGCCATGTACGCATCCAGAAAAATATACTGCTAACACACTCGGAAACGGCAACGTGGGTGTTGTAATAGCTGCCTTAGCGTCCTAAAGAACTGCAAAGCTAACTGATGCTTAGTGACCGCAGTGCTGCATCCACGAGTAATGGCCTTGCCCCTCTCTCTCTGTGTTTCCAGCCTGTAAACCCGCCAGGACGGGAATTAATTTCAGCACACAGCTGGATAAAACTCAGCTTTGCCGCACAAAAAAAGCCCCCCAGCTCCTGGCCGTGTGTGAATTGGGGCTGAGAGAGGGCTTTACCCGTCACACCAATAGCAACAAATAAGTAAATAAGGAATAGCAAAACAATGAAGGAATTGCAGGGAATATTTTGTGAAAGCTTGGTGCCATCGCTGAGGCACAGCCCGGCCAAAACACGGGAGCGTTTCTGCCCCAAAACTGGCATCACCGATGGCAAAAGACAGGGAGGGCCGGAGGGGCCTGGGGCAAGGCGCAGTGAACGCTCCTCACACAGTGAAAACAGAAAACCAGCACCAATAAATTAAAATCCCCGCTCTGCCAGGAAGTATTGCACTGGAGGAGCTCTGGCTGGGGCCTGAGCTGGCGGTGGCTTGCAGAAAGCTCCCCGCTGCTTCTTGCCAGGTGCTGACAGACGTCAACCAAACACTGAAACAGCAACGTCCTGCCCCCCCGCTGAGAAACACACACTGCTGGGCTTCCAGAAAGCCAAAAAATGGAGAAAATGGGTGAGACGGCTCCCCACGTCTCTTAGGATTTGGGCTGGACGCTTGTGGCAGGAGAGGGGAACCCTTTGGACGAGCCCAGGAGCGAGGCTGGCATCAAGCACGAGCCTCCCGTGGGTTTCCAGGCAGGCGAGGATGCTGCAGGGACCGCAGGGAAGGGGCTTTGCTGCCCGCTGTCCCCTCGTGCCCGACGCCCCCGCTCCCTGCCACAGCTCGGCAGAGAAAGCAGAAACACCCTGACCCGGGGCTGCCGGGTCAAGTGCGGTCAGCAGCCAAAAAGTGCACGAGCGTGGCAGCTGCAGCACCGCCGGGCTTTCACTTCAGCCTCGTGTTCTTGCAGCTGAACCCTGGAGAAAGCAAACAGCAGCCGGCACCACGGCCAGGTTGGGCTCGGAGGTAGGTGACCCTCCTGGCAGAGGTGCGGGCAGTGGGCAGCTCAGCAAGAGGCTGCTGCCTGCATACTCTGTAAGATATAGAGCCTTTTAGATACAAACATATAGATATGGGATATATATATATAGCATCCTACGTATCTTTATAGAGCATCCTATATATATGTATCATCCTATATATCTAGAGAGAGAGAGCATCCTCTATGTATATATATCATCCTATAAATCTAGAAAGAGAGAACATCCTATATATATATATATGTATCATCTGACATATCTAGAGAGGGAGCATCCTCTCTCTCTCTCTCTCTCTCCCCCTATATATCTATAGGGAGGGAGCACCCTGTACACGGCTAGAGCACCCCCTCTCTGCAGCACCCTCCTCCTGCACAGGAGGCATGCCAGCCCCCTGCAGAGCTGCCTCCAGAGGAGGAGCAGGGTCGGAGCCTTCACCCTGACACCTCGTGTGCAGGAGCTGCTTCCCGCTGCGGGTGCTTTAGCTTTGGGAAACCCATCCTTGTGTCAAGCACCAGGTGTGGGGCTGTGGGAAGCTGCTTCCTAATTAAATACCGCTGCTGAGGGGCTTGGTGGCGATGGCAGAGCTGCTGGGGCTGTCCCAGAGCAGGCTCTGGGCTGCTGGAAGGAAACCACAGGCGTCCTGACACCCTGCAGGCTGCCCGAGGCTCCCTTTCCAGCACCACATCTCCCGGAGGCAAATTGCACGGCGTGGGGCTTTGCTCCCAGACGGCCAAATCCGTCACCCTCCGGAGACCCACACGTACCCGTGAGCCCCGCACGACCCGCCAGTGCCCCCGCGCTGGTGGTGAGAGGTGAATCAGGCAAATGGGGAAAAGAAAACCTGCCGCAGCTCTGAGACAAGCGTATTTGTCTTCCTGCAGGGCCTGGGCTGCTGCTGGCAGATCCTTTCTGTTGCTACAACACGATGCCTGCACAGTGTGCCGTGAGCGCCCAAATTGAGTTAGCAGGACCGACAGAGGGGCTGGCGTGCGTTCGGCTGGCTATTAGCTTAGGAAAGCAGCCTTGGATCTGGAGCCAGAGCTGTGATAGATCTGTCTGCACCTCCCTGGCTGGCCTCTGCTCCGCTCTGCTGCCAGCACCATCGGTTGCTGAGGCTAATTACCCCGAACCTCTGCACGGATCCAAGAGGACAATTTTATCAGCCCACTCAAAGCCACTATTTATTTGCAGCCCCACTGAAATCCCTTGTATATATGCAGCTTGTTCTTCCACCCTGAAGTGCATTTATTCAATAAGGGGCAATATTGGGAGGTTTGGGGCATCACAGCGCTTGTTTTTGCTGCCCGCAGAAAGCCTCCACCCGCCTGAATCCGCCGCGGAGCGAGGAGACTCGGCCGAGATGGAGAGCAACGCGTCCTCTGGGAACTGCACCCACCCGCAGATGGCCTTCCAGTCCACGCTGTATGCAGCCACGTACACCATCATCTTCATCCCCGGCCTCCTGGCCAACAGCGCTGCCCTGTGGGTCCTGTGCCGCTTCATCAGCAAGAAGAGCAAAGCCGTCATCTTCATGATCAACCTGGCCGTGGCCGACCTGGCCCACGTCCTCTCGCTGCCGCTGCGGATGTATTACTACATCAACCACACGTGGCCCTTCGGGAGCTTCCTCTGCCAGGTGTGCTTCTACCTGAAGTACCTCAACATGTACGCCAGCATTTGCTTCCTCACCTGCATCAGCATCCAGCGGTACCTCTTCCTCCTCCACCCCTTCAGAGCCAAGGACTGGAAGCGCCGCTACGACGCGGCCATCAGCGCAGCCGTCTGGCTCTTCGTGGGGGCCGCCTGCCTGCCCCTGCCCATCGTCAGGAGCCCGGCCCTGTCCAACAGCACCAACACCTGCTTTTCGGACCTGGCCGTGAAGCAGCTGGCGCCGGGAGCCTCCATCGCGCTGGTGACGGTGGCGGAGCTCTTTGGCTTCATCATCCCCTTTGGCATCATCGCCTGCTGCACGTGGAAGATGAGGCAGTCGCTGCGGGAGTGCCAAACGCAGCTGCAAAACGCCAGCGAGAAGCAGAGAGCGCTGCGGATGGTCCTGATGTGCGCGGCCGTCTTCTTCATCTGCTTCACCCCCTACCACATCAACTTCCCCCTCTTCATGATGGTGATAGAGAACATCATCACGGACTGCGCCGTGCACAGGAGCACGCTCCGCTTCCACCCCATCTCCCTCTGCCTCGCCAGCCTCAACTGCTGCCTGGATCCCGTCCTCTACTACTTCATGACCTCCGAGTTCCAGGACCAGCTGCTGCGGCACGGCTGTGCCGCCCTGCGGGCTCGCCTGGCGCGCAGCCGCAGCAGCTTCTCCGTGGCGGACGCCGGCCACGACATCCGCACCAAGCCGAGAAACCTGCCGCGCTTCAGGCTTTGGTCCCTCCCCAAGCTCTTTGGCCGGATAAACAGCATGGAAATTCCCCCGGTGCCACCCGACGAGCTCCTCCTGGAGTCCATCTCTTGAAAAGAAGACGTTCCCCTCCGCGTAGGTGCTTCCCGTAGCTTGAGTGAAGATCGTGTTGGGTCTCCACATACGTGCTGAATTACCCCTGTGTGCAGCAGGTGCTGGGATCGGGCCCAGGAGGACGTTTTGATGAAGGACGTTCGGGTGCTGTGTTGTTGGTGTCAGGGACCGTTCGCCTTACAGTGTTCTCCGTCGTGTTGTCGCTAAAATATCGCAAACAGCCGCCACAACCATCAGTGTTTCTCCCCTGCTGGACTGCAGCTAGGTGTGGTGCCCTGCCTTTGCTGTCATTTCAGTGTTTGTGCCCATTTATTGTGTTTGGCAGCCCTTCTGCATCCTGCCGGGGGTGGCGCGGGGCGGGCCTGTGCCCTCCACACCGCGGGCTCCGGATCAGGATGGGTAATGGTGTGCGTGCAGAGCAAACCTCTCTCCTCCGAGAAAATCAACACTAAATCTGGACCTTGGGACTGCAGCAGAGGATGAGATGTTGGTGTTGCCATCTAGGAGCCTGTGTTATTTGGGGTGTTGCTAAAGCCTCTGCTCATCGACAGACGTCACACAAGCCCCTCGGGTCTGCTTCATAAACCAGAAGTGGGTCCAGCCCTCGCTGGGACCGAGAAACGTTTACAAACCTGACCCGAGCGCATCCTTCGGGCTTCAAACTCGGGAGGAAATAAAATGTTCTCAACACGTCTTTGGGCACTGTGGGTGTTATTTTCAGCACTGCCCCTCGCAAACACTCCCATGGTTGTAGGGACCGACTCGAGCCGCTCCCAAAGAACCCCAATGAGCCCTGACGGCCACCCCCTGGCAGCATTTCCATAGCACCTTTTTCTTGGGCAGCTGCATTTTTTCTCTTTATCAGCTAATTCTGTACTGCCACCTCTCTCAAAGCAATGGCACGAGGTGCAGCGGGTGCCTGTCCTGCTCCTGGCCCCCCTTGGGCTGCCAGCAGCTCTGAAAAGCCCCACCACCACGGCCCCGTGGGCTGCGGGGTTTGCTCGCGTGCACTAAGGCGTTGGTGACTGCAGTGCCAAAAACCCTCAGAGGATTACATAAGTAAACGTAGGCAGAGGATTTTTTTAATAGAGAACAGATTTATTGATAATTGGGTGCACATGTCCAGCCCATGTGGCGTTCCTGGCAAGGTGCATGCAGGCGGTGCAGTTCACTGCTCGCCAGTCAAAGGCAGAGGAGGGGAGACCCACGCAACCTGGGGAAATGCTTTTTGGGGTTTTCCGTGCTCCAGCTCACACCGTCCCCTGCTGGCCTGAGTCTCCTCCTCTCACAAAAGAAGAGAATAATTAAGGGATGCGGTTTCCTCCCTTGACTGAGGGTTGGGAAAAAAAAGCTTTTTAGGGCTGCAAAGAGCTGCTTCAGAGGGGCACGTTGGAGAGCCAGGGGTGGACGTCCAGGTCGACCTCGGTGACCTCTCAGGGCATTTACAACATCCCGCTGAGCGAAGGCAAAGCCCCTACGGCAGCTCTGACCTTCCTGGCAGAGCCATGGAGCTGCCCCAGCAGCTCCCGTTACCGCCGGGGCTTCACCAGTCTGTTTGCAGATTGCGCAGCTTTGTGGCAGCTTCTGCAACACAGCCCTTCCTCCGAGAGGAAAACAGGAAAAAGAAAGCAAAATAAAAACTCACAGCAAGCTGTCACGTGCAGATAACGGCAACCATTCCTGCGAGCAGCCCTGCCTGCACCGCGGCTGGCAGTGGAAATAGAGCAGAACCCCCCTTTTGGGGGTTACCCGCACAGGATAGCAATGATTTTGCTGCTGAATAACAGCTTTAATAACTCCCTGACCAGAGCTATGCCAGGAGAGGACTTGGTTCTCATCCCCAACTTCAACTAAGTGAAAGTTTTCTTGTTGCTCTTGCTGGTTCTGCTTCGGCAGATAAGGCTGTGCTGGGTTTTACCCAAACCCGGCCCAAACCCAAGGAAATTCCCTTCTTGTGCAGGCTGCTGCCGCCTGCCTGCCGGAGCCCGGGTGGCTGCCAGCCCGCCCTGTCCCACGGCCGGCAGCTCTGCGGCATCCCCAGCAAGATTTAGGACCAGAACGAGCTAACTGCTGAAATGGGAAGGCGCAGTGCTGGAGAGAAAGGGAAGGAAGGGGCAAGGGCTCAGGCTGATAGCAGCAGGCTCACCTCCGCAGGTGAAATCCGCCTGCCCTAGCCTGCAGGCTGTCTGGGACAATTTTGGCTTCGGTGATTCCTGGCCAGCAAGGCGCACGGGCAGGCATGAGAAGGATGCAGCAAACCCGGCTGCTCAGCCAGGGACCCCCAGCTCTGCCTGCAGCTGCGGCAACGCAGTGTCCTGAAATCTCACATGCAATTAGTCGTTCCATTCACACGCAATTAATTAAACACACAAAATTCCCCAGTACCTAAATAAAGGCTCTCCGAGGCGATACCCCTCGCGCACAATGCTTTATGGGGCACCGCAGGAAGGGAAGGAAGGCTGCTCCGCTCTGCTAAAAATACCTTGTCCTGCCTCCGGCACCGCGTGCCTCCCAACTTCACCTCTGCAAAAGCACCCCGCTGGTGGCAGAGCCTGCGCTGCACACCCGGGAAGGATTGATCCCCAGGCACGGTGAGTGCTGGCTCGGTGAGTGCTGGCACCCTGCTCCCTGCCGCCGCTCCCGGCCACTTGGTGATCCTCCCGTCCTCGCCCTGCAGCGAGGGGAAAGTGCCGCGGCTGGCGCAGGAACAGACACAGCCAGGCTTGAGCGCCGAGGGTAACCCAGATGCACGGAAAGCAAACGCTGTTGCCAGGGAGTGGCTTCCCAGACGGCGGTGATTTCATCCCACCCAAGGCCAATTTTTTGATTCACGGCTCAGCCAGCAGCTGAAGATCGGGTCACTGATGGTTATCGGGGTGGCACGGTTTTAGAAATGTGGGGCTGTTTGTCAGCTCCGGGGCCGAAGCGATGCGGCGCAAACCACAAATGCCTGCTCACGGCAGAAGGGAAAGGGCCTGGAAAATGCCTGGGTGCCCACCCAGCCTGGGCTGTGCCAGTGCTGGCAAGCCCGGGGCTGCCGTGGGTCAGCTCTGCTGCGGCGCGGTCACAGCCCCATCCTGCCAGCAAGGTGTTTCCAGCACGAGCCGCCACACTGAAGTCCCGCTCCTCCCGACAGGGGATTTTTATTTCTTATTTTTTTTTAAAGACAGAATTTCCCTGATGTGGGCAGACAGGGAGGCTGGGGAGGAAAGTCACTCGCAGCCAGAACTTTTGAGCCACTGGATGGTAAAAGCGGCACGGCCGGCTCCACGGGGGTGCCCTTCCCTGGCCTCTTCCTTGGGTGTTCCGGGCCAGCCCTGGGGCAGACGGGCAGGCAGCCACCCTAATTTCCAGCCTTGCGTTCGGCTGCCGGTAAAGGTGAGGCTGCGCCGGCTGCAGCGTGACATGAAATGGGAAGGACGACCGCAGCACGGCGCAGCGCGAGCGCCAGCTGTGCGCCGAGCGGGGCGCTGGCAAAACAGGATATGGTTATGCTCCAAGAGGTGTTTTTGAAACAAGCTGCCTGTCTGTACAGTAAGCACTCTTGCCACCCCAAAGGCGGGCCATGCTTTCTTATAAACGGGCCGGCTTCCGCAGAAATGAGAGTGCAAACTTGAGCACCCGCTGCACATCTGAGCAGGAAAAGGAAAGGTAACATTTTCGGAACCCGGCCGCTGTTCAGGAATCGAGAGGTTTTTGGTGCTGCCTTTGTTCCTGGCGCTTTGTTGTCTCTTGCAGCAGCAGCAAACCCCGCAGCACGAGGCGGCAGAGGCGTGACGTGACCCCGGGCAGGCTCTGCAGGGGGTGCAGCTCAGCTGAGATGCAGCACACGGCAGCAGGCTGGCTCCCGCTTTGCCCAGCTAGCCCCATTGTCAGGCAGTTATTCGGCAAGCTCTATGATTCAGAAGCCTGGGGATCGCCCGGTTTTACATCACATGGTTTTGGGGAGGGAAAAAGGGTTCTTTTGCAACTGCTAAGGTGAAAGCCCTTTGCGAAGAGCACCGTGCGCAGGCAGCTGCCAGGAGGCGCAGCGCGCTCGGGGAAGCTTCCCAGCGCTCGATGCAATTACAGAAACCCTGCGGGAGCAGCGCGAATGAGCCGGCATCTCAGCAGGGTCTCGGGGCAATGCCACAAGGCCACCAGCCCCGCTGAAGCACCAACCTCCCGGGTGCTTTTATTCTAAAAGAAGCAGCAGATTGATCCACCCCAGAGCCCAAGAGAACAACTCTGTGGTGAAGCTAGCACGGCGCTGAAAGCAGCGGCTCCCACACAAGATTAATTATCCCACATTAAGCAATCACCAGGCTTCCGAAACAATGGCTGTAAGCTTTATATAGCAGGAGCGTGAGCTGCTCAAACAGGCAAGTGCCTCTGTGCTCTGGTGATGCTCCTCAGCAAGGAGCTGTGCCACTGCAGGGACCGGAGCATTGTCCCTGTGACCTTGTGTCCCCGTGACCTTGTGTCCCTGCACCTCTGTGTCCCTGAGGCTGCTCTCAGCGCAGCACTTGCAGAGCAGAGCAATGACCCTGGAGAACCTCCTTCTTTTGAGGAAGCCCAAATGGGGCCGTGATAAGCTTCACAAGGAGTTTTTGAAGCATCCCCTGATGCAGGGGGTGCAGGGTCTCCTGCCCCAGCAGTCCCTTTCCTTCCACCTCCACGGGCAGCACTGTCCTCTCTGGCGATACCATGGGTGACAGGGGCTCAGACCTGGGCTCTGCCACCTTTCTGCTTCGGGAGATGGACATGGAAGAGCCGACGGCCACCCCAATGTTGGCAGATCCCTGCAAAGCAGCAGTTATCTGGGCTCGCAGCCTCCCAGAATGACGTCCCGTGTAGCTAACATGGAAAGGGCTCCTGAGTGCCCTGCACCAGACGCAGAGGCAGAACAGGAGGGCACAGGGGTGACACAGACTTTACCCCCTTGTGCACCAGGCTGTGGTTTCCCAACAGGATCTGGCCCTGGCACTGCTTGCCCCAGGGCAGGAATCCCTTTGCCAACGCTGAGTTCCCATAAGGAGATCTTATTCCCTTTGCACCCTCGGTCACTGGCCCTCTGCCCACTGACCCCAACGTGCGCCCACCCAGGGCCAAGAAAACGTCAATTAGCACACACGCTCGTTTTTCTCATGGCTTTTCAGATCTTCCATTTCTGTATTTGTCATCAGCAGGGGGGGAAGAAGAACTAAATACAGAGATGAGCAAGTGTTTCTGCATTAGAAACGTGTGAATCCACAAGTCTTGTCCCTGGCCAGGCGGGTTTGTGCTGGGCACCAGCGAGCGGAGCGGTGCTGGGAACCCACGGGGAAAGCAGCCCTGGCCCGTGCCCATGGCCCCTGTGGTGGGGAATGAAAAAAGAGTGAAATAATTTCCTTTGGCAGAGGAGAGAATGGGGAAAGAGAAAAGAAACTGAGTGATGAAACATCTAGTACAGCTTTCGGTCTCATCAGCTCCGTGTCCTCGCAGAAGGGGTGTTCTGCAAGAAGGTGCTGGCCCAGAGCCCCTGCTGGTGCCCAGAGCCCCTGCTGGTGCCCACAGGTGCCTGCACAATGCCACTGGGGCGCTGCTGGGGCCACCAAGCCCTTGGGGTCCCCCCAGCCCTGCTGGGGCCACAGCCCCGCCGAGCTGAGCAGGAACCACCGCGCCGCTGCGGCAGTTTCCAAAACACACCAAACCCAGCGGCGCCTCGATACCTCCCTTCACCACAAAAAAAAAAAGAAAAGGGCAAAAAAAAAAAAAAAGAGCAGGTCCAGCTCTGACCTGTTGGCACAACGAGCAGAAATAAACCAGGGCTGGCGGGGAGGGCCCCGCGCCGGCGCAGGCTGCACGCTCGCAGCAGTTGCACTTTTGCTTTGCGTGCCGGGAGGGGTGGAAGCGCGCACCCGCAGCGGGGCTCCAGGGGCGCAGCCAGCCGAGCCTGCCAAGGTAGGAGCACGCTTCTCATCCCCCGTTGTCTTCGATTCAAAGTTTAGATCGCGCTTTCTTTAGTTATTATCGCCATGTGGGTTTTGTGCTTCTTGCATTAAGAGAGGGCTGGGGGTGCCCAGCGGAGAGGCAGGTGGGGCGCCAAATTAACCACCACGGGTCCTCAGAATTAAGCGATGAAAATCAAGGAGACTGGGCTGGGCAGGTGAGCTGGTGCTCAGGAAGTGACCCTGGGCAGGGCAAGGAGCCGCTCGCCGTCTCCATGTTTCAGAAGTTCCTGCAAGTGCTGGCCGCAGGCCCCGCGCACGGCAGCGAGAGGGGCATGGCTCCAGCCCAGCCGCCGGGTCCCCAGCCCCATTCCCCAGCACTGCCCCAGGAGCACCCTGAGGTCCTGTGCCCGGTTTGGGCGATTCCCAGCCTGGGCAGAGCTGGTGGCTGCCAGGAGGGGACGGGAGCAGGGACACAGCTCGAGGGGGGCTTTTGGGGACCATATAGCGCGGGCTCCACCAGCACGTGCCTACAAGCGGTGTATTTACTCCTTGCTTCAGGTCCCACTTCAGCATGTCTGAGTGTTACTAAATGGGCTGCTCTTTGCATCATGCAGCATGCAGCATGCTGACTTTCCACCAGCAATTTTTGCCACCCAATGGCAAAACCTCGTGGAAAAGGAAAAAGGGCTTCTGTCCCTGCTGGTGCCCGGCGAACCTGGTGCGTGGTGCTGGGATAGAGCCGGCACTGCGGGAGCGCTGGCTCCGCTTGCTCCAGCTCCATGCCACGGGCATGTGGCTGTGCCCCGAGGGTGTGCACCAACAGTTTGGGTGGAAAACTTGTGGCTTTGGTGTTCGATGTCGCTTCTTCCTACCAGGGCCATCGGTGGGTGCCAGGGAAGGGGCACAAGGGTGTGGGCACCAGGCTGACAGCCTGTTCTGCTGCTTGGGGTACATTTTCCATTTTTAGCTGGGATAAATACCAACAAAAGAGGAGAAGAGCTTGGGCAGATGGTTAAAAGATACAAGCGGTATATGTCACCAGGAATTAAACCAGAGTGTTTATGTTTTCTTGCACATTTGTGGGATTTACCCAACTGAAATCCCCCTGCCGGCCGGGCTGACTGTCCCACGGCAGACCCACGGCTCCAGCCAGCTCTCTGGGGCAGATGAAATGCCCAATCCCTCCCAAAAGGAGTCCCAGGAGTGCGTGGTGGGGATTTATGGTACTCAGGGGTGTTTCGGCACCTTGCTGGCTTACCTGACAGCCAAAACCTCTCCATCCCCCCACACCCAGCCAGCATGGACACAGGCTGGGAACGTGGGGAGCACAGGCAAGGCTGGAAGCACCGATACCCTGAGCAGGAGCAAACAAGATGTGAAGGATGAACAACAGAAAGAAACCTCTTCATCCTGCTGTGCCAATGCCCCACAGCCCCAACCTGTAACATCTTGGCTGTTTCCCTGCTTTTTCCCCGTAATGAGCATTCAGCACTTTAGTGACTCGTGTTTGGAGTAACCACAGACGATGATGAACAGGCACCTGCTCGGGTTCTCTGCAGCTGAATCAAAACAAGCTGGCTGTGTTGGTATCGCCTCGCAAACACGGCGTTGGCAAATTTATTCTGGCAACCCACCGTGCGGCTGGTGCTCAATGCAGGACGGGTGCTGCACGAGCAGATGGATGCTCGGGAGGCCACCGGTACCCAGGGCTGGGACGCAGCACACAGCTCCTGATGTAACCCTGGAGGTGTCTGCTCTGTGCCAGGGCAACCAGGAACGCAGAAAGGCAGGGTCTGTGCTGCTTCGGGCCAAGCACGGTGAAGTTTCAGAAGAGGCAAAGTAAATGAGACCATGAGGATGGCCAACAAAAACTCACTGTGGCTTCCGCGGGCAGATGCTACCAAAGAAGTAAAGAGAGAAATTTCCACAGTTAACACAGCAGGAGGTAAAACTGCCCCTGGGGAAGGAGGTAGAAACCCAAATGTCTACCAGAAAACTGCTTCAGGAGAGAGAAGACTTTTTTTTTTTTTTTAAACCCAGAAGCGGGTTTATATTTGCATAACTTATATTTTTATTTATTACTTATGATGATGATGATTATTACTATTATTACTGTTATTACTGGTGGTTACCGCTGCCACAACAGGACAGCAACAATTCCAGGGCCGTACAAAGCCCGGGCACCGGGCAGTGATGCTGTGCCCCCTCGCTGGTACCCATGGGAGGGATGCGCACACCCCAACACCTCCACCCACATGGCTTCATCAGGACCCTGAGCTGCCAGCTGAAATCCCCGCTGTGCTGGGCTTTAGGAGCTGTGCTGGGCTTTAGGAGCTGTGCTGGGCTTTAGCAGCTGCGCTGCCTTTGCTTGTTGGGGTGAAGGCTGCAGGGCTTGCTGGTGGAGCTTGCAGACTCGTGTGCCCGGCTCTGTCATGTCCTGGCCCGTAAACGGCTGGCTGCAAACCTCACCTGGTGTTCGTGGCTCGTTAAGTACAAACGAACCGTCTTCATCAAGCACCCTAAAGCGACTGGCTGTGGGGTCTCCTTGGCAAAATGAAGAGGGGAAAAAAGGTCAGGAGGAAGAAGGAAGTCGTGCCTGGGGAGAGCCTCACCCCCCCCAACAGGCGCCCTGAGCCGACGAGAGACGAGTGCAGATGACGTGAAGCAAAATTTCCTCTTTCTGAAGCTTTTTTTAGCCTCCTGCTGGTTTTTACGCAGCGCTTTTGGCTGAACCACTGCGCTGTGCAATGTGACTGCCCGGGATTTCCAAAGAGCACTTTCTCACCACCACGGGGCGGGTGATGCTGCCCCCCTGCACTGGGGCTCTCGGGGCCCCCGGGGCCGCAGCAGCATCTCTGCCCAGGCGGGGGTAGCAGGAAAGTCCCTGGGCAGTGGGGAGGGCGAAACACGGGCAGCTACAGAGGCAGCTTGTGTACCCAGCGACGGTTTGTCCTGGAGGGGTCTTTACCCACGCTGCACGATGCTGAACCTCCCCTGGGAAGCTCACGGGAGTGCACCAGGCGCTGCCAAAACCCTGTCCTATCCTCACGCACCTCGGCTACTGGTGCCAGTAAAGCAAATGGAAACTGAAGCCCTCAGCCCCAGTTCCCCACCCATGACTGATAAACCAACGAGTAGGTAAGCACCAGTTAGTTTTCCTACATGACTGAGAGATTACTCACATTTCTAGAATTAATCGTGCAGGTTTTTGCCCTGGAGGTCAGCCTCAGAATTAATAGCAGGACTGGAAAGTCTTCGCAGAGGAGGCTAGCTGACCCCACGGCTCGTTAATGGGCGCCTCTGGAGTTGAATGAGATTATTTCTTGAGCCCTTTTGCTCTACTGGCTGAGTTGGATGTGGGCTCCCTGGAAAGAGGAAAACATCTCAGTGTCTTTGGACTCATCACTCAATGGTATGGCAAGAGAAATAAAATAAATGGGCACATAAAAGCTGCCCTGAGAACAGTTTCCTTTGGCAGATTTTGTAGTTTCACAGAAAGCTACTCCAAAGTTGCGGTGCAATCACACCGACAAGTGCTGAACATCAGCCTCACTAAAAAAGTTCGTATTTTAGCACCTGTGCCTCAAAGCACAGGAACAAGCATCACGGATTGCAGCAGGATGAAATTTTTAATCTATAAATGTGCCTTGTGCACATCACGTGGTAGCACACCTTCCTCACTTGGACCTGTAGGTTTGGTTCTTCATGCTGAAGCAAAAGGTGACCTGGAGAAAGGCCGATCAAAGATCTGAATTCCCTCTATATTTATTAGATCTGGTTTTTGGTTGGTTGGTTGGTTTTTTTGTTTGTTTGTTTTGTTTTTTTTGGTCTGACATATTCAGATATTATCAGCTGCCCACTATGCGATTTTTAAACAAAGTCATCCTACAGTCAGCTTAGTTTACGGGGAAATGACACCTGGTATTTCCGATGGCCGCAGCACGCCTGCTCACAAGGTGGCTAGTGGAAAGGCTCAGAAAACACCGTTGGGAGAAAGTGTGTGTTGTTCTGTGGCAAAAAGCATTTAATAAACAGGCAACTTGTCCCTGCTTACAGTACGAATGTCTTATTTTCAAAAGAAAAATGAAAAAGTTGGCCCCCCCCCAAAAAAAAAACACGTGCTGCTTTGCGGCAGCACCTGTGCTGGTGCACCTTATGAGTGGCGGAGGCCGAGCCTTTTCTCTGCCTTTCCAAGAGAAAGCCCTGGCAGGGAGCTGACAGCCGCCGTCCGCGCCGCCCACGCCGCCCTTTTGCCTGCAAATGCTGACGGTTTGGTGAAAGCCGCCGTCCCGGGGCTCCCACGCCGCCGAGGTGCAGCACCGGCGTCTGTGCTGATGGAAGATTTACATGAAAATGCACAGGGCCATTTACACGAGCAGCACATTTCTTTCCGTCATCTTCTCAGTTCTTCGTAGCCGTGGTGAGTGTGGGAAGTTTCTGAAGGACTTTCCCGGAGTCCACGGGAGTGTCGAACCCACGGGGAGGACGGTCCTGGGGCTGTGGGCTGCAGAAAGCAGGCACGAGCTGAATCTGCCCCATGATGGAGCTGCTGCAGGGTGGGCTGTGTGCAGCAGCAATTAAACCCATTTTCTATCTGTTCCTCAGTGGTTTGACACCGGCTTCCCTTGGGTGAGAGGTGGAGCGGGGTAGAGGGGCGAAGAGCTGACCACCGCAGTGCTGCTAGCGAGGGGTTGCTGTTAAAGAGGGATGTTCCCCCCTCTCCTGCAGTCCTCCTGCAGGCTTTGCTGCGTGCGACCCGTGGCTCCGTGCAGCGCTGTAACTGCACCTCTCTGTCTTTCAGCTGCGGGGCCGCGCCTGCCGTCAGACTCCTGCGCTGAGGGAAGGGGCTGAAATGCCACCCAAAAGGTGACCGAGGGTGCAGACCTGGCGCTGGACTGTCGACTGCTTCAACACGTAAAGATGGATTTCTCCACGGGGATCTCAGCTCTGCCAGCACTGCAAGCAGCTGCATTAAGGTCGGGTAACTTCTGAAAAAGCAGGAAGGACACGTACAATACAAGCAGGACTTGAATGAATCCAGAGCAGAGCTCCTCACCAGATGGGACAGGATCGCCCAGCTGAAGCCTCATGCGCAAACACCAGGGCTGAAGGAGGTTTACACCTGTTTATTTAAGCACCAACAACCTCAGGACAACCTGGCTGCAGAGTGCTTGTGAGGACCATGTTATTGTGCTGGAGTGCTGACCGCACATGCCTACGTTGGCACAGCAGAAGACTTCATGAAGAGCAAAGGTGACCAGTGCCCGAAAGGCAGGAAGGCAACGGCTTGGGACAGAGGTGCTTCTGAGCTCGCAGCTCTTCTGCTCGCCATCTACGCACAGCCCCTGGGGGCTCTGGGGGAAGGAACCAGAGCTGAGCACGAATCTAGAGCCCAGCCATGGAGAACAGCTCAACCTGCTCCAACAGCACCAACCTCAAGCCCTACTATGCAGCTACGTACACTTTCATCCTCGTCCCTGGACTAATAGGAAACGTATTGGCTTTGTGGGTCTTTTACGGGTACATGAAAGAGACTAAACGGGCCGTAATATTTATGATCAATTTAGCCATCGCTGACTTATCGCAGGTTTTATCCTTGCCTCTGAGGATTTTCTACTACTTGACTGGGACGTGGGAGTTTGGATCAGGCCTCTGCATGCTTTGTTTCTACCTGAAGTATGTCAATATGTACGCCAGCATCTACTTCTTGGTTTGCATCAGCGTGAGGCGGCTTTTGTTTCTTATGTACCCATTCAGATTCAGCGACTGCAAACGCATTTGTGATGTGTACATCAGCATTGCTGGGTGGATCGTGGTCTGCATTGGCTGTTTGCCTTTCCCTCTGCTGAGAAGCGAAGAAGCGAATGTTGCAAACAAGTGCTTTGTGGACCTCCCCGTGCGGGAAGTTGACCTTCCCACCGCCGTTGCAATGATGACGCTAGGTGAATTGGTGGGGTTCATAACACCCCTTTTTATCATCGTATATTGCTCGTGGAAGACTATCTTATCATTAAAAGAAAAAAATGTCGCTTCGCCTGATCTTGGAGAGAAAAAAAAGGCTTTGAAGATGATTCTCACCTGCGCTCTGGTATTTCTGATTTGCTTTGCGCCTTATCACATCAGCTTTCCACTGGATTTCTTTGTCAAAACCAAAAAGATTAAAAACTGCCGCGTCCAGGAGGTGATCTCCCTGTTTCACGCCGTAGCCTTGTGCCTTGCCAGCCTCAACTCCTGCGTGGACCCCATCCTCTACTACTTCACTACGGACGAGTTCCGGAGGCGGCTGTCCCGGCAGGAGCTGCAGGAGAGCGTGCAGCTGCACAGCCACAGCTGCGGCAAGAAGCACTCCCAGGCCACGCTGCAGGAGGAGGCCACGGACTGCTAGCGCTGGCTGCCCCGGGCACGGCCCCGGACCGCAGGTGCTCATGCAGGTCTAGCCTCTGGCTGATCTGCTCCCCCAGGACACGTGCTCCAGGTGACCCTGCTCGAGCAGGACTCGGTGATCTCTGGAGGTCCCTTCCAACCTTCACCAGTCTGTGATTCTGTGACACCAAGAGCGGCTCCTCAGGCATGCTTCTGCTGGCCCCAGGGAGGATCTGAGCTAAAAATACAACAAAAAAAGCCTGACCAGCCCCCCCGATGATTTAATACTTTGGCTGCAAATGTTCCCTGTGTAAGCACCGCCATGTAATTCCCACAGGCCCCGCTCCCGAGCTGGGCCTTGGCAGGATCAGGCCGCGCAGCCCTGCCCCGCTGCCACCCGCACACATCCCGGTCACGCACCCTGGCACCACGCAAGAGGCTGCCAAGACTTGGGAGTTTCCCTATCCAGCAAGAATTCAGTCCTAAAGTTAGCACGTGGCCCAGTGTTATATTTTTCTGAAGCAACGTTTTGGCACAACAACTTTAATGTCTACATGTGCCTGAGGCCTCAGGTCGCCCCGAAGGCCTGGCTGCGTCAGTAAACACCCAGGACTCGATCCTGGGGGTGCATCAGTTGACGGCTCCCCAAATCACAGTGCCAATCAAGTGCCCAGACACTATTTTTTTTCCCTACCATCAGCCATTTTTAACCATCAGGTCATTTCTGGATCAGGGTAAGAAGTAGCAAAATGCCACGAGTGGCCCCTTTTGCTGCCTGTGACAAGCCTTAAACACAGGGCTCTGCTTTGAGGGTATTTAGTCAGGGTAAAGGTCCGGTGAGCCTCTCAGCTCCTTTTTTTTTCTTCTCCAAAAACGGGGTAAACGGTTCCCCTTTCACTGACAAGAGACTGCACCATAACACCTGCTGTGGTGTTATCATCAGTATTACGGTGAACTGCCCCTGCGTCCAGGAGTCGATGATTTTGGGGTTGGGATAACTTCCTGTAGTCGTAAAAAAGCCACCTTAGTGAAGTTCAAGTCATTAGCACCAGCTTCGTTAAGACGGGGCACAGGAAGCCGAGCTTTCTGAAGTTTACTGTGATGGGAACTCACTGTATGCCGAGTGCAAGGAGCTACCTCGCAGGTGGCTTTAAAAATCTGAGAGAAATATTCAAATGTGGATGTATTTTTAATAGTAAGATCTTTAAAATCAAACAACAGAAGCTTCGTGCTCCACTGATACTTTATTTGCACCTTCTTGTATAATCTGTTGTTATGTGAACGTTTGAAATGTTACATTTTGAAATGTAAAAATACTGTGATATTAGATTTTATTTAATGCAAATACTGTTTTATAGATTTTATTTATGAAAACATTTTGTAGAAAAATGATGTGAATTCCAGAGACTGTTGGAACACGGAAAGACTTTTTTTTAAAACTTTTAAAATCCCTCTATATAATAAACCACCCCACCCACACTGCCAGCCTGTGTCTGTACATGCGTTCAGCTGAGTATGCACCACTAATTTGCAGAAACCGAGCAGCACACTGTAATTTGTTCACAACAATAAAAAAAAAACTATTTATTTTCCAGTATCTGCTTGCATTTCCTGTTGCATGTAATAAATCTTTTCTTTATTTTTTTTTTTTTATTTTTTCTTCCCAATTTTAAATGCAATTCTTGGCTTGCTCTCAAACCTTCAGCTGCCTGCATCACCAGTAAGTTCCTGCTTACAAACCATGCGGGGCAGCTCCTGGAGCACCGCTGCCTCCCAAGCACCTGGAGAAAACACAACCGAGCACACACAACAGCTTCCAGCTGACTGAGGCACGTCAGGCACGCATCAGTTCAGTGCTTGTATTTTAAGATAATGCACAATTTTAAGCTTTTGTGCCATTTTATGAACACCTACATGTTTCAGACCCACCCCAAACGGAGTGTTTTCCCTTAGGTCCATCAGGCTGTGAGTTGCGTGGTGTTTTCTTTGGGATGGGAATGAAGCCCCCAGCACCAGAGGGCGAATCTCCGACCTCTGCTGTGCCAGCCGCATGCGCACTCACCACTGACCTCCTTCCCCTGGCAGCGTGGGAGGCAGCAGGACGGCCCAGCACGACCCCAAGGAGCCACTTTTAGCTTCGGAGCGGGGAGAGAAATCACATGAAAGAGTGTCAGAAGTTCAGAAATAATCAGACGAGAAAAAACTCAACGTGCTTCAATTTTCCCACTTAGAAAATACTGTAGGCGCAAGAGCAGCCATTTCCTCCACGGTGTGGTTTATTCATATTACTATTAACGGTCTCTTTTTACAGGAAGTCTGCTGCAATGGTCGCGGTAGCTCGCGTGAGCCGGGTTCAGGTGCTCTGCCTGCCTTGCCCTGCCATCCGTGGCAGCTCTGCTCCAGGCAGGGTTTGCTTCAGCTGCCCTCTCCATCACCTCGTAGCACTTGGCCAGCGGTGTTGCAGACACCTGGGGAACAAAGACGATGCCTCACGTAGGTGAGCAGAAGGCATACATCATGCCCAGGGGTGGCTCAGGACTGGCTCGGAGCAGAGGGATGCTCCAGTGTCCTCCCAACACCCTGCTTAGGTGCAGCTCGTGCTAGGCCCAAAGTAAAGGTGCATCCTCTTCTTATTTCTAGCAGTTACATCTCAGGGGAGTTTTTCTTCATCTGGCAATGGAAGAAGAGTCCTCCAAGGACTCACCCCGAGGCTGGAAGGCATGCCTACTGCCCCACACTTTATCTTTTTCTTCAGATTGTTGGATTAAGTTTATTCTCAACTTTGAAGCTTTGGAGCCTTTACCATCACCCTGAAAAAAAATCAAACCCTCCACAAGTGAAGGCAAAGCATTTTCCTGGAAAACTCGGGTATGCTTGGGGACCTTTGAGTGTTGGGAGCAGCACCAAGGCAGGGTTTTTTGGGGAAGCCCAGCATGAGAAGAGCATGGCTGGGTCATGGGTTGGAGCGGAGCTCTCAGCTCTGGCCGTGCTGGTTTGTGAACGTCTCGCCACCCCGTTTCCATCAGCTCCCCCGCAGCCGCGCGCCTCCGAGCCCACGCACCGCCTGCCCCAGCCGTGGCCCGTTTCATCACAGCCCGGTGCCGCCTCGCACAGCTTCCCCTGCTAACAATGACACAAAGGAAGAGACGTGACAGGGCTCCTGCACGTTGAGACTTAAAGCTGCACTTGCGAGCCAGGGCTGCTGCAGAAGCGGGGTTGTGTGCGCCCTCCCCTCTTCCTGCCCTCCTTTTCAGACCTCCACGAGACGGCTGAGACAGGTCGGGGGCCACTGGAGCCAGGAGCCCGTTGCTGATTGTGGGCTTGAAGAAAGCGCTGTGAGCTCTCCACGTAACTCAAAGATCCCCTTCCGTACAGTTCTTTACCTAAGCACGGTTTTTGCTCCCCAATGTGCTTCCCTCCGTTCATCAGCACTGCATTTATTCGTTATTTTGTCATCTTGTTGTCAGTGCCCAGCGAACGCTCCCCATTTCTCTGTACTCAGCGTTAGGTTTTTCTGATGCAATCAAGCAAGCACCAGCAGCAAGTTCCGACACCTCGCTGTTCGCTTCCTTTTTTGCTTTGCTGTTAGAGGCCAAAAATCAGCATCGCCCCCGGCGTCCCCAGAACAGCTCGGCACCCCCACAAAAAGCCCGCACCGCTGGCCGGGCAGCCTGGAACTCAGCTCGTGGACATACCCTAAAACCACAGTGACTGAGCCAGATACAAATCAACCCCATCCAACACAAAAACAAGAAAGAAGATAAAATATCATCAGAGGTGGTTTGATGAATACCCTGACAAAGAACAGAGAAGTTGGAGCGGTCACAGCAGTGCCTGGGTTCACGCTGCTAGCTAACACCCAGGGCGGTGGGGCTCTAGATTTTGGGCTGATAAACCAAGCCCTATGCAAATACAAGCCATATGCTATACACCAGGGGCCAAGAGATAGAGTTTCCAGATCCAGCTTTGAAAAATGTTCCTTTACTTAAAGCCATCCAGAATAAAATAGCCCCCAAAACCACATCCTCGCCAGCAGTTTTGGTAGCACCACTTGCTGCTGTGATGATTTGGTTGGGACCAACAGCTACCACCTAATAAAAGCGCTTTACTCACCCTTCTCTATAGTGATTTGCACTAATGAATTAAGTTGCAGGGGTAACACTGTTGATATAAAGCAGAAGGCCCCAAGGATTCTCAAAAATTAAAAAAACGTGCCACAAAGGAGATCGTTTGGGAAGCTAGACGGCCCTAGGAGGAACTTGGGGTGAAAACATGACATTCTAGTTGAAATATGCAGTCAGAGATGGGGATCGTTGTTTTTCTTACCACATCTTTCCTCCAGTGTTCATTGTTTTCTGCTCTATTAAAGCCTTGCACTGCATTTAACAATCTCCAGCTGTAACAGACTACTTCTGGGCATTGGTACACCTTCCTTTGTGGTTGTCATCCTCCTTCTGCTCAGAGAGCAATCTTCAGGCAACAGAAGGGGGTGCCTAGCCCAGGGCCAGGCATATCCGTCTGATATACTCAGGCCCAGATTTAAGTGTAAAGGGGTTTTAGCATCACCTGAATCTCCCTGGAAGGAGCAGGTCCTGGTCCCAAGACACAGAGAAGGGATAAAGCTGTCACTGCCCCTCCTTGTAGGTACACGAAGAGGAGTGGTCAAAATTCCTCCTCAGTCCAAGAGGGGATTTTAATTCCTTTTTTCCCTTGCTATGAAAATGCCCTTGGCCATTCTGTATGAGGACGCATTGCTCCTCACATCAAAGCAGTGGGAAAAAGAAAAGGTGACAGACCAGTAGCTGGTGCTGGGTACAGGGAACAGACCCAAACATGACTTTCAGTGGTTAGTGCTGTCTCCTCAAAGGGGAAGGTGCTTGTTCCTGCTGCACGCTCTATTTTTGTACCTTGCGTCAAACCAACACTGGATACGATCCGTAAACAGCACCAGCTGCTGGGAGGGCTGATGTGGGGTTTTTTTGGTGGCAGTTGGCACTCCCCGATAAGGGAACTCCACCCTGCCCCCGGGGGCGTGATGGCTGAGCGGTGGCTACCCAAGGAAGCCAGGCTGGCAACACGCACGGATGTCCCCAGAGCCCGTTCAGGCTGCGGCACCAGGAGGCGTCAAGGAGTTCTCAACCTGGTCACAACTCGTGCTCAGTCCTGGGCAGACACGGAGGTGGCAGCACAAAGTTAAAGTGAGGGGGAGAATGAAGGCTCTTGGAGGTTGGCTACCTCCATGGAAAGCAGGTGGTTGAGCTACAGTGGTCAGGATTACAATTTTTAATGCAGGTCTGATGAATTTTTCTCCCCCTGCCTTTTTTTCCCCCCCCCCCCTAAACCTAGAAGTCAGGGAGGGGAAAACATACGAACAAATAGAAAAACAAACGACCAGCAAAGGTAGGATGAACGTAACATAATGGGTTCTCATATTGTACTGTGAGAATTAACAAATCTCGTAGCTCTTCTGCCTACCCATTTTCCCAGTGAGCTCAACTGTGATGCAAGAAGGCGATATATCACTGGGGCTCCAGGTAAGGAAAGGTCATGGCTTTTACCAGCTACGACGTGCAGTCACTGGTGGTCTGCTGCAAGCACCGAACGCCCAGCTTCGTCTCCCTGCTTCCCTTCCAGACGTCCTAAAGGAAGAAATCGATCTCAAACTCTCGAGTCCCCTAAGATCTGTTTTGCTGACTAGGTTCTCTAATCTGCTGGAAGCCTGCATAACGGCACTGAATCACAGGGCTGATACGTTGCCCAAACCCCACTATTACATGACATAGCTGATATTTAAAGAAATGGTAACTCCTTGTGGTCAGACAGAGGGCTGTGCAGCTAGAAAGAAAGTTCCCAGGAGACCTATGTAAAACAGAAGCTAAGAATCACATGGCTTTGAGTTTCTAGTTTAATGAGAGGTTTCTTATTTGAGTTAACACCAACCATCAAAGCCTCCGTCACAGCCTGGTCCCGCTGGCGAGCAGTCCGGAGCAGCACCGTCACAAGCCCAAAGACAGCACCAGCAGCACCGTGCCGTTCTGCCAGCCACCTCACCTTGAGTTTCTCTTGGTTCATCTGCCCAGCAGACCTAGCCCAGAGCTCTCCTGTGGGACATTAAACCCTTGGTGGCACCTAGCTCAAAAGCTCTTCAGCTGCTTCCTGGCTCAGGGGGATCTCCTACAGCAGTCGCTGGCTTGGGACAGGGCCAAGCTCTCTCTATAGGACAGTAAAGGAGGCATTTACCCTCCACCCTGCCATTACGTTGCTATCTTTAAAGCAAGCCACAGGCTACAAAAGGTTCCAGGGGACACACCGGCCATAGAACAAGGATATCCTTAGAAATAACGCTACAAATTCCAGGAAATCTTTTACAAGCAAGGGTCAAACAGTTCCCTTTTACCAGTAAAAGGGATGTGGGGCGGCTGACATGGTCTCGCCGGGGAGCAGAGGACCCCTCTGTGCCTCGGCCCCAGGGCCAGAGGCACCATCTTGAACTTCTGCCTGTCACCGAGGCAGGAGACAACCGCCAGAGCTGCCGTGGATGGGCAAGCAGGATGGTTTGGTGTGGGGCAAATAGTCCTGCTACTCACCGGGCTACGGGACAGCCCAGTGAGTAGCAGGGAAATAAATGAGCTGAATTTGGCACGTGAGCACTGAACTAAACGCACAAGAAATCCTGTTTGCAAGCCCTGCCGATGACTTCACTGCTGATGGGGTTTGCCCTCAGATTCCCGTTGAACATCCACACACCTCTGAAGCTTACTCTGGATCGTGTTTTGCAACGGGAACATACTCCTGTGCTGGCTCAAGGCCACGTCTGAGCCCAGCGCAGGGCCCTGATGTGCACAGTGCCAACCCCCCGGGTGAGCTCGGCAGGGATTTGTTAGCATTTACAAGGGCCATGTGAGGGCAAGTTTGCCTGCATTTGCATTCATTCAGCAGAACGAGTTCACTTTGGGGACTCAGGTGTTTGTTCTCAGAGATGTGCTTGCAATATGAAAGCCGCGTCAGGTTACTCACTGCCTGCTCAGCGCTCCAGACGTGGCCATTGCCAGGGTGGGTTTTCCATGGCGACCCTTCCAGAGATATCCTGTGCCGCCCTCCAAGCGAAGCTCCAGATTAACGCTATGTAAATCCCAGGGCAACACATCACGATAGGTGTGCAGTTTAACTCCTCGTGCTCCTAGTGATAAAGATGTCAGGCACCTGCAGACAAAACTCAGCCCTGAACCCCCACGGCGGGGCAGCACCCACTGCCCTGGAACCAAAGACTCACCTCCAAGGGCACCCTGCCTGCCGGTGTGGGCATCTGGGAGCTGGGCAGCCTGGCACCAGCTCTGCCTTCAGCCTCTGGTTTTAGTGACTGCTTCCAGAGCTGGCCATTGATGGAGCCGGTCGTTGGATCTCTGGTCCCTGAGCTCTCCCAGCAGGATGCTCTGCACTCAGTTCCTTCGCTCTGTCCTTTGGGGCACAACAACCGTCTCCCTCCAGCCAAAGCCAGGCGCTCGGTTTCCTGTTCCAAGGTCATTTGCTCCTTGAGGCCCCACGTTGCCTACCTGGAAGAGTTTAAGATCTTTGGCAACAGACCTTTTAATACTGACTGAAAACAGCCCTGACCCTTCTCTTAACTTTCTTCTTCCTCTGATCAGCCCCAAACACGTTGGTTGGAAGGAGCGCACCCAGCGCTCAGCCCACCGCTCCAGCGCAGCACAGCCCAAAGCAAGAACAAAAATCTGATCTCTGCACGACAAACCCTTGGTAGGATTAGCAAACGGGGACTACAACACCATCCATCCAAAGGCAAAAGGATGGACACAGAAGCAACGCTGCAAGGCTGAGATAGTAGGGCTTTGAAGCACGCACCCATGCCCCCCAGTGCCATGGCACAGCCAGTGCAGCCTCTTCCACGGGTGAAAACACAGAAGAGGAAGAGAATCAAGAAAAAAAAAAAGGTTTTGTATAGGGAAACCATTAGCTCCACTAAGGAACAATGAATTTTGTGAGTCTAGGATATGAAAATATCCAGTGTACCTGCAAATAGGGTGTTTATAAATAGGAGATACAGAAGCTGTTGAGATACGGAGCTCCTTCTCTCACACTCGAGGCGCTCAGCCAGACACTTTGTTTTCCCTCCTGTTAGCGTGAGTCACTTCCCTTCCAAAAATCTAGGGTTGTAATCTACCACGAAAACAGGGCCCCAGAAATACAGTGGCAGTCAGCACCTCCAGATGCAAGCTCCTCTCAGCCCATAGACAGTTCTACCTCCGAGGCACCTCCAGCCAAGCAAGCCCGTACCACAGATCGCGCCTTCAGACCGTCAGCAGTGGAAGGAGGCGGCATCTTTGGAGGGCCGTTTCTGCGTCGCAGCTACCCACCTGCTTCAGCCATGGCTTATAACCTGTCCAAAGCGATAATACCAGAGTCTTGACAAGAGCAGAACAACTCAGGACATCAAGGAAAGCAGCTTATACTGCAGCGCAGATGTACAAGATAAGGATGAATGCTTTCATTTCTTTTCAGGGTGCAAACCTATGTGAAAAACAGCAGTTACAGCTCAGATCATAAACTCAGATCACAGCCACGGAAGCGCTGTCATTTACTTCGTGTGAAAAAGTCTGACTTCCTCTTTTACTGTTAGGTGAGGAGGCAAAGCCCTAAGTGCTGCCAGCTTCACGCTGCACCGGTGATAAGGCACACCGGTACGGGCAGGGCGGCCTGAATGGCAGCTCCTACATCTCTCCTATTTGTCTAAGCATTAAGGATTAACGAGTGAGGGGGGCTCCTGAGGATCTGAGGTGACAAAGCAGCTGTTGCTGTCAAGCCCAGGGAAGCCAAAGTACTGAATTACTGATCTCCAAATGAGAACGTAGCTACAACTGATATCATCTCACAAAAAAAAAAAAAAGTATAAATAAATAAAATAAAGGGCCCCACCTCCCCAAAGAAAGCAAGCGCACACACACCGCCGACCCAAAACGAGGGATTGTTGATCATCAAACAAACTGGGGGGTTATCTATCGGTGGAGCTGTTCCTGATGGATCCCACAGGCAGGCACTTCTAACGCCAGCAGGAGAGCACCTGGCTCCACTCCAGCAAGGGATCAGGCTCACAGGAAGGAAGCTCTTGTTCCAGAATAAGGTGTCCACATACGGGCTTAACCTGGAACAACTTCAAATGTCAGCATGCCCTAAAATGGAACAGCTCAAGAGAAGCTGAACACGTCTGTAACACACACAGATCACCTACATCCACAGTCAGCATGGCTCTTGAGACAGTAAATTCACACTTGTCAGTGTGAAACCTGGGAGAGGCGCCACCATACAAAATGACAGAAAACAAGCTTAAGTAAACAAAATAGTTGGAGCTATAAGAACTGATTTCCTTTGGAGGTGGAGTGCTAGGTGGCAAGGCTTTAATTATTCTCAAGACAGGAAATACACCCAGTTCTATTGCCTAGGCAATAGAATGAAGATAAACACATAATAAAGAAATCATTTTAATGAAATAGTGTGACTATAATTATATATACGTATAATTACTTTGCTCAGAGTCTCAAAGCTTCAATCAATGCTAGCATCTGGGCACCGTGCCATAGCTGGCAGCCAAGCCATCCCCCATCCAGCTTAAAACGAGGACAGCCAGAGCAGCTTTAATTCCTCCAAGCCTTACCTCAAGCGCACTCTTCCCAGAAGCGGTAATTGAGCCACACGGCTAGCATGTACCCCCGCAGGGACTTCACGAACTAACCGCACTGTATGTATCTGGCCCTATATGTGTTCTTTTCTGCTCTAGGATTTTTAGCCCGGGGCACGTTAGAAGAATGTGAAATTAAACACAACAGATCGGGCACGTTTTTACCTAAAAACGATAACGTTTTCTTTCTTTCTAGCCTTCCTGAGCACTTTGGAAAGGGCCAAGAAACAAAATTGTCCACCTACAAAAACTAAAGCTGGCACCTGCTCTGCCATTATGAAGAGGAGTGTCCAGTTTAGCCCACCCTGCTGCAAGCAGAGCCAAAGCAATCGGGGAGGAACAAATCCCAAGCACAGGAGGAGGATTAAAAATACAGTAAAACTTCCTCGGGGAAATTCAGTGCTGATTTCAGAGCTGGGATATTTCTGCCATCACCCACCATAAACTCTTCTGAGCACGCCTGTGTTTTTGGTAGCTTTTCGTGTGATGCAAAGAACTAATAAAGTCCACAGAAGTCAGCCCAGTCTTGCTGAAGTCCTAGCAGATTCCTTTTCTCTGGGTGCCTACATGCACGCCGTGACTTTCGATATAGCTGTGAGGCGAGCCTTTCACACCCTTGCTAGCAAGGCTGTGCTGCAACAGCCCATGGTATAGAGCTGAGCTTATGGTGAAATATGTCCCACTTTTAGCCAAACGGCTTAACAAGTCTGAGGTGCTAAAGCTCTAATTAATTTCATATCATGCTGAGGCCTCTGTATGTCTTTTGAATGTTTCATCACTGTCCCCATTTTTCCTTCCTTGGATCTTCATCTCAAGGTATTTATACAAGCAAAAAACAACTTAATTCCTATGGTTTTGTTTGTTTGTTTGTTTTGTTTTGAACCACAAAATCAGGATGAAGAAGAACCTGAAGTTCTAGTGTAGGGTAGCATCTCCTCGAATGGCAATGTCTGCCTGCCACTCACACCACCACCAGCTGCCTGCATCTTACGGGTCACATTCAAACAGAAAGCCTTCAGGCTTCTGCAATGGTCAACAGCACCTGCTCCGACTAACAAACTCGTTTGCTCTTACTTGCCGTCTTCTCATGTGTCTTCCTGATCAGAGAACAAATAAACTTGAAAAAAACTCAAAGGTAGTGCTGGAAGATGAATCATCCAAAGCACTGGAATCCATTTTAACATTCGTAATGGTATTTAAAGCTTTAGTTTAAAAACAATATCATAAAAGATAACCTGCAAGCTAGCATAAAGACAATTGTCTGTACGCAAGTGCACAGAGGCTGCTGATTGTCCTGGGCACGCTGATTACTTTTTTAGTCAGCACACTTGTAAAAACAAGCCACTACTGTAAATGAGTTTGCGTTTGCATCTTGGCAATATTATCCCTCCAGTTGCGATACTCATGTTTGAAGCACAGTCTTACTCAGATATTAAGTAGTATTTCACACGTTTACACATTACTGTTACCAAGTAGTTCTTCAGTAAAGATGAGCTATGCCTAAAAGCAAAGGCTCAACACCAGCTGAAGGAAGCCTGCACCAAACCACGTTTATGTTTAGTTACAGCAGTTACTTGGAAACCCCTATTTCAGTCTAAATAGGGACAGTGGCAGTTTGAGTCACCCACCAGTGCCCAGCTCGTGCTGAGGCACCGAGTTTTTACCCGCTATGTGCACCTTACAGCCCAGCCCCAGGCAGCTCAGAAGCACAAGGCCTTGCTGACTGTGCCACCTACTGGTCCAAGGCGGCCTTCCGACTCTTGCAGGCCAGAGAGCTGAACGCAGGAGCTCCTCAAAGATAGGGGATCTGGAAATAAGCAGCATTCCCAGGATCTTCTCAGAAGCCACCTGGCAGCGGCAGCCCTTTGGTCGGGACGCCTGTCCACAGCACAAAGCGCTTAGGGCCGCACGGCTGCAACTGCAGCTCTGCTTTCTCAAAGGCGGAGCACTAGGGAGGTAAGGAGAACACCACGTTCCTCTCAATACGCTGGCTCACTGCCTAGAACATCTAATAGGTTTTTAAGGAACTGACTTCATTCTTCTAAAGTCTTTACCAGGCAAAGGTAAGCGAAACCGCTGCAGCCTATCTGGAAGCATTTCTTGCATTCCTGCTGCGTGTCTGAAGATAGGCAGCAGGTTAAAGGCTCGTGCGCTGAGAGCTCTCCCCAAACAGCTGCTCAGAGCTGGAAGGAAGAATTACCGTCTCTGTTTTCAATAAAGCCAAAGCTTAATGCTGCAGTCAGATGCTCTTGCTCTCTGCAACTAACTCATTATAAATCTTCCCACTACCAAACCAACCCAGACAACCACCCCACCCTCGATATCCTCTCAGACGATCCGGAAATCTTCCCCACAGTAACTTGTCCAAGCACACAGCAAGTCTGCAGCCGCACTGACAAGTTTCTACTGCTTCCCCCCGTAAAACACACCTAGCACTCTAACAAATGAAGAGGTTTCTACAGCACTGTAGCTCAGTAACAAAGTTAAGGACACAAACACACTACACTCGCTATTTTACAGACAAATGCTCTGATTACAAAGAGAGCAAAGCTCTGGTTTTGGGACACGTGCTCTGCATTGCCCTATACCTAGGGAGAAGAGCTGTGTTAATTTCCAAGACAAAACAACAAAATTCCCTACTGCCCCAGAGCTGGTCTCCTCCTTTCCCCCACACACTTTCACAATGACAGAGGAGCTTCTCCTGTAGTGGCATTTTACTCACTAGTTCTCAGCGCAGAAAGCCTGCTTGTTGTTTTACTTACAGCTGTAGAAGTCACATATTTTCCAGGAAAGCCAGAAGGGTTCAATACATACTTCAGCTCTTTGAGCAATCAGACTAATAGAAACCTCACTGCCTCCTAGCTCTGTGCTTAAAGCTGGAAAAAGCTGAAAGGTGCTTCAGTAAGATGTTGATTAATCCTCTGCTGTCTTGGAGTTATGATACACTGAAAGGACTCATCTCATGCGCACAGCCATAAATACAGTAACACAAGCATACTGTTGGCCACCAGCCTCCTCAACAACGTTGAAAGATGCGTGCTGTAATTCACCCAGTTTTCTTCACCATACCACAACTGAGAGGTGCTGCCCTCTTTCAACTTCTGAATTGAATTCAACTTCCAGTATTCAACTAGTAAGCTGAATTCAAAAAGTAAGTAATTCAACTTCTAGTAGCACTAAGCTTCACTAACAACTACACCAGGGGGGATCAAGTTTGTAGTGATGCATCTCTTCCTCCCTCTGTTCCTCAAGTTTGTTTTGCACCACAAAGCATTTCCACAGTTAACAGGAAGAGGAAATCAGACTTCACGGACTGAAGGAGGTACGGGGAAGAAGGGAGAAAACCGAATGCTACCCCAGACCCACAACCCTCACTTCCCCCTCACGGCCCATATACCTGCGCAGTGCCCTCTGCTTCTGAGCACGAGGAAGTCACACAAACACCGAATTTTTAGAGAAACATTTATTACAGGGTTGCAGAATTTATGCCAATATAAAGTCCCTTAATAAAACTCTCATCAACTGCAGGATGCTATGTCTTCGCTGTCTTTATACTACAGCTTTCAAAAAAGGAACAATGCTCTGACTGCAGTAGTAACTGCTACTTGCTCATAAAAAGTTGATCTAAAAAGCTTGTATAAGCCAGTAGTTTAAGTTTACAACTACAGTCACGTTCACAAGTGAGCTATTACCAGAACAGATTCTTGAAATAGAAAGTTACAGGATAAACCAACTCATAACCAAAATACTGACAAGCTTTAAGAGCAACTCTATCTGAATCTAAGAACTAAATACCACAAAACCAAACAAAGGTAGAAGAATTAAGTGTAAGCTCAGGGAAGGTTCCAAATATACATACGAATTCAATACAGTAATTGCACAAAAAGAAAGGGTAGTGTTAGAGGTTTATGATCACTGAGGTTGGATTTTACATGCTTCACACATGGATGTTAAAATAAACCTTTAATGATATGCATCAGGAGGTTTTTAGCCAGGAGACTGAGTGCAGAGCTACTCTACAGAACTACACAAGATGTGCAAACCACAGATTATTAATACATTAATCATCCTGTGAAAGTTAAGGTGAACAAACTGGTTCCAGCCAAGGAGTCGGTTAACATTTCTGTATATATGTTTTTCTGCCATTCCCAGATTACTGTAGATCACACACATTCAATGGATAAATTGATGTTACCCTTTGGAAAAAAAAAACAAAAAAAACAACAAACAAAACCAAAACACCTTACTCAAATTTAAATTCTACAGAAAACTAAGAATAGGTATACCAAGGATCAAAGAAAGCTGAAATGGTGACTGTCTTCTGAAATACAAGCAATACACAGAAAATGCATAAGGCTTTTGATTATCACTGCACATTTTAATTTAAGAAGTCGACATCTAATGGTGAGACTTCTCAATGAAGGTGTGAACTAGTCACCTCCCATCCAATGCCTTTCACTGTTGACAGATCTTTGTTTCAACAACGAAAGAGTTTTCAAAGTGTCTGATTGAGTGACAGTTCTCCGCTGAACGTTTCTGCAGACCTGGGGACGAGACAAGATGAGAGCCTAAGTAAAGCAAGAGACCTGTAACTTTGCAGCAAGTATTTACAGGTTTTGTTTGTTTAAGTCATCACAAACAACAATGAAATACAATCATTCTGTGCAGAGTGTTTTTTACACCCACGAATTACCATTTGAGCTGGATACGGGCTGGTTTTCCATCAGAAAACCTCCCCCGTTCTCAGAACAGTGACAACTTAAGAGGGGGCTAGATACAGACAGAGAATAAAGCAAGATACTGTCATTTTACCTAGCATCCTGTAATTACTTTAGTGACAGAACACTGAACAGATTGTTTCTCATAGCCCTTCCTAACCACAAAGGAAAGTAAGGCAAAGACAACTGAAATTACAGGGAAAGAGCTGAAAAACTCTAAAAAGGTGAGGGGTAAAAAAAAAAAAAGTTAAAAAAATAGTTCTTTATCAGCACTTCTCTCCACCCCAGTATGCATTAACAAAGGGTAATTCTATAGCACAGTCTTCACATGGGAAGAGAGATGAGGATTTACCACTCAGCTGATGGTCTTACTGAATTTTTTTCCTAACACTATTAAGGTGATTTTCTCTATTCTGGGACATGCCAGCACTGGATCTGATACAGGCAGTTTACCTCTATCAGCTGTGAAGCTTTAATAGGGGACAAGAGAACACGGTAGTCCTGAAATCAAAGACAAGCTGATTGAAGCACATCGGTATACAAGAATTAGAGAAGAAAGCTTTAAGCTTGTTTAATAAGCACAGAATTGTTCAGAGTATGCGAGCAGAGCTATCCATAGAAGCCCACAAGCATTCTCCTAAATCAAACACAGCAGGGTACTGTTTCGTTTTGTAAACACTTAACAGCTGGACTATTAGCTCCTCAATTCACCTCTATCTTAGCTAAGAAGTTTCCGATGGCTATCCAACCGGATACACATGTCGAACAGTCAGGAAGACCTGTCCAGTCTCTCACGCCTTCACTTAGGCCTCCAGGGAACTGTCTGATCTAACAAAGCACTCCACAAACTCCACAAAATCTGAGTGCAAATGCAGCATCAGCTAAGTGAACAGTCTTCTCCACACGGCTTACAGGAGTTTATCCACTGCAGTCTAATTATTTAAGTTGGCCTGGTTTTGTGCATACTTGAAGAAAGGTGTACTAGAAATCTAATCCGGAGAACAAGAACAGTTTTCTCCTCAGCAGCATTCCTCCATTTCACTAGAAGTTTCTCCCCCTACCAAGAGCAAAACAAGGTCAGTTACAGGAAAGAAACTGTACTAAGGGGCATTGTTCGCTTGTTAGAATCCTTTTGTGGAAGTATTCTGTGGAAGTCATTTACCGTGCAGCAGAGCTGTCAGCAACATGAATTGAAACATGCTATAGCAAGACGATCTTAAGGAAACACTGCAAAACACTCGCTGCAGTACTGTCAGTAGGCTACAGTCTTTCAGACACAAGAGCAGTCAGTTCAGACTTGTTCACAACAGCTCTGACACATGCCTCTCCCTCCCATAAAAGGAACATTTACTGTTTCTTCATCTGCTTTTGCTATTTAGGACCACTGTTTTATGTTGCCACATACAGAGCCTTCCGTCTTGTAGTAACAGGACGTAGTCTCCAGCAAACAGCAGATGTGGCTCCTGACGCTGCAAGCTGTAACTGGGGAGAGGAAAATCTTGCCCAAGAGTTTGGCAGGAAAACTAGAGCAGAGAGTTCTGACAAACCCATCATTTGCATTCTGAAAGGCAGTAACTGACAAAGGATTAGTTTGCTCTGCATTTGATGAGAGCAGCAGACTAAATGGTTTGAGAGCTACAATGAACTAAAATCCACAGCATCACATTTCTGCGCTTCAGGCCTCCTTCCAATATGTCAAACCACTGACACAAATTCATTCCTTTTTCACAGAATGGCTAGGGGTGGCACAAAGAGCCATGCGAAGCAGAAATAGAGCTCAGAAGTTCCCATGATGTGCTCTTCCTCTTTCAGAGGAGAAGTCTGGGATGTCCAGATCTAGGTGTTCAGTATTTTTCAGAGCAAATGAACGAGAAGATGATGTTGTTATTTGGTGCTCCTGCAACCCAGTTTCAGAAAGGACAGTGAAAGAGTAATCAACACCTACAGAGACCCACATAATCTGATGGGCTGTATGAGTTTTTAGGCCAAACTAATCCATGGCTTCAACCACAAAAATGGAACAGATTTGCTTATGTTCAAACCTGTTTTGGGCACTTAACCTTCTAACTCTGTAACCAGAAGCTTCTCTCACGATGCTTGACTGAAACTTAGACTTGTATTTGAAAATAGGGAAAAAAATATCCATCAGTTCTAACAGTAGCCTCAGCTCAGAAGTTATGCTGAACATGCTGATTTCCAGGTCTAAAAACCCTGACGGTGTATTTACCCTTTCCCTACTCCAATAGGAGTGGTTTGTTTTGTTTTTTAACAGAAGGAAACTTACCTGTTATCTGGTCTCTGCGCTGAAGTCTGAAAGTCTCTTTTCCAACACAGAGTTGGTAAATGAAGATACCCAGATCAGATACATTATCTATCTCCTCCGTAACCACCATTTCTTCACGGACTAGGTAAGTCTGAGGCAGGTAAGAACCAGTCTAAAAAGAGAAAATACCTTGAGATATACTATAACAGTAACAATTGACACTACTTTTTTTATTTGCTTTGGAAGGACTTGAAGCCTAGATTTCAGCTTTCCATCAGTTTAATATTAAAGATATGCTAGTCTTGAAGAGTTGCACACCAGAGAAGTTAAAAACTGACAAAGGCCATGTCAAACAGTTGCAATTACATTCAAGTAGAGTGCAGTTAATCTTAACTCTGCTTTCAAGTGCTTTGCAAATTGCTTGCTTCATATGAAGTCAACATTAAGAGAACCTGTTCAAGTTTATTTGTATGCAACAAAGTTTGCAGTTAAAACAGGGAAACTTTCATAATACTTAACTTTTGTAGGTCATGCTGGTTTTTTTCTTTGTATTAGGTATAATTGCCTCAAACATGAAAAATGAAGTCTTCACCAAAATGTTATAGCACTATTGAAATAACTTGCCACCCCTCATGATCAACTCCCAAAAGCAGGGGCAAGGGGACACACAAACCTGATCTTCACCAAGCTTAAAAAAAAAATAAATGAGCTAAGCTACATCGGGTGGCACCTAGCATTAGATGTTGAGGAGTCGATGACTGTTTTAAAAAAGTACACTCGACACACAATAGTTCAGTATCACATTTAATTTGGAAGTAGCAGCAAGCTCTATCAGATTGACCCATAAGATAAGCCTTCACAGAAGAATACCATTTTTAGTCACTGGACAGTCAAAATGCTTGCGGTGAGCTCCTAACTACAGTGCCAGTAAAACAGAACAATTGTTCTTTTCATTAAAACTCGCAGGGCAAGCGAGCTTTCCAGCGGCAACTTTGAGGTTTAGGCTTTCAATGACACTTGGAACTTCATCAAATTGCTTTATAATAGCTAAATTTAACCTTATTTACTAGTTGCTTTCAGCTTTCATAAAGCTATGTATTAATAAGAGCATTACCCATGAACCTACTCAACATAATATACACTGACAGCTGGCCTTAACTTTAGTACAGTGACTGAGCCAGGGGGATTATGTACTTCGATGGCAAGAGGACTGTTCTAGCAAAAGATTGTAGTTCAGGAGCAACATCCAGCATTCTTATCAGGAATTCTCTCATCAGCATAACTAAACAACCAAGTCTCCACATACCGCCAGTTTTGCAAAGAGATCCATCAAATTCCTTGGTGGCATAACTATGGATGTGTTCAACGGAATCACATAGCAGTTACCCAGTTGCAAGTCAAGATATGCCGTCAAAAGCTGTTTTGGAGGGAAAAAAGGTTTTCAACTGATTAATCATGGCTTTTTGATTATTAGCACACAGTTCTACAAAGTCTAAGAAGTAACTTCAAAAAGATGAAGATCATGAACAGCTGGCCGAATGCACTGCTTTGATACAAGCCTCCAATGTAAGAACTTCGCTATTATCACTTTTCCAGCTTTAACTTATCACAAGTTAGTTACACTTTACAACAGAACTGGGAGCTGACTATAAAAGCAGTTTGTCCTAATTCTTAACAAGAGTAAAGTTTCTATCACTACAGAGAAAGTACTTGGCAGTGTGCTGTCATAACTGAAGGAGTCCAATTAAGAACAGTACAGACAAGAGGAATCCAACAGCTGATAAGTGATTGTTCTCTACAAGTAATTGTTCAGACAAAGCATTAAGGTCTTCCTAGTCACTTCATCCCTACCACTGGGTGCAAAAAATGCAGAGACTAGAATTACCAACATAATCTGCCACCTCCCCCCCCCCCCCCCTTTTTTTTTTTAAATACAACTTTGCAGAGCACTCAGCCAGAATCACCTGCATTTACAGGTCTCAGGAATGAAAACCTTGGAGCTATCCTGACTAGCATTCACTCTAGTTTCCCAGTGAGCTGTGAACTGGTTATTTCTTACTGCTGCACACATACTTACCCTATCAAAGTCATGGACAATCGCGGCTGGATCACTGTCTGAGAATTTCGGAACAGGCACATCGATGATGGCTATGTTATCGTCTTCCCGAATGTCAGCTTCTTCGGCAATAGGGAGGAAATACGGTTCCACAGCACGATCCCGGTTTTCATTTTCAAAGTAACACATTTCGCCACGGTACACCTTATGCTGAAAGTAAGAGCAAGACTAGTTATTTTTTTACAGTGAATATTGCTTTAAAACTACACTTCCACCACCTATGTTACAAAGAAGTGCAAGTCTGAGACCTGAAGCTTTTATAAAGGGTACAGAAGCCTTGAGGTCCCAGTTACCAAAAGATTTCTATTACAGAGGTAACCCATTTATTGTTGCACTTTTTGTTTAGCCATGCTTAAAAAGAACTTTCACACTACCTTGGGCATGAAGTACTTGTAGATGCAGGCTCCACCGACGACAACTCCTGCCAAGATGAACGCTAAGCCCAGCAGAGTCAACAGACATCTTCCAGAGGAGTTTTCACCTCCGTGTGTGGCAACTTCCGGATCCTTTAAACAGAGAAGGATAAGAACTGAAAAAGTGTAGCCGCCCATAATTTAACGTAGACAGCTACCAAGTGCTTCACTTTGCCCTACAACCCGACGATTTTATTTCCTCTGGTGTGTGCTGAGAAGTCAAGCATCATAAAGTAAGAAAGCACTTCCACGAAATACTGCTGTATCATATCAAGATGTGTTTTCACACAGCACTGAACAGAGGATATTTCCTTCATTGCAATAATCTTTCTAGACAAACCTCTGTCCAGAAACTGTAGCTATTTGAAAAAAAAAACTATTTGAGCTGTAAGAAATTTAAATAACTGTAACAATTAGATACAGCGCTGCAGCCACAATATTGTACAAGGATAGCAAGATTTGTAGAGCAAGGTCATTTTCAGGAACACAGTGTTCCCAAAGCCTACTTCCTATCCTCTCCTCCTCCATCAGATGGAAGAAAAATAGCATTACTGTTCTTAACAGAGCTGGACTAACACAGGAAGCTAAGACGCAATTTTGTCTGTTAGTTGGGAAAGAGACATCTGACATAAATCCCACATTTGGGTTTCAGAACTTTCTCAGAATATGCACATTCACTGTGAAGGAGAACCACTCATCGGCTCAAGCACAGCCTCAAATTATGTCAAATAAGAATAAACTCCTGTGGTACATCCTACCTTGCAGCTTCAAAATCCTGCTCCCTTGGTGGAAGGCTGAGTAACGTTTTGTATATAGCAGCCTAAAAGCCTATAGTTCACTGACTTTGTTTTTTCCTGGTGCGCTTTCAGACAGAGGACTGCAGCCAAGGGAAACAACTCTCACCATTACATAACATGGTGATCACTTGTGTAATGCCGATCCAGAGTTAGGGGCGATATCTGACACATTTTAAAGCCCTGTTCTTTAGGTGCCTTCCTAGGCTTTCAGTCAAAAAGCCCACACAAGAGAAGTTGAGAGAAGAACAAAAGCACTGTCAAATCCTAGGCAAACAGAATAGACATTCACCTGGACAAATAAACTCTTTAGTCTATGAAGAAAGAAAAAAGCCACAAATACTCAGATAACCTACATGTTTGGCACATAGTCCGTTTAATGATTCACGACTACAGCATTTAACAGTTTGCTTTCACAACCTGCTCTTTCAATTCAAAATGTAAAAAAAAAAAAAAAAGATTTCACATGGGGTGAAAAAAAAAAAACGGTTTTCCTCTGTGCTGTTCCTAGATTCAGCACAGCTGCCTCCACGGCCATTCCTAATTCTGGTCCCCTTATTTGCACTCCTGTACAACACAATACATCAAAGCGACCTGTGATCAAAACAAGTCACAGTATTTTTACAAAGGCTGTGCATATTTCCATGCTCAGCAAGATATAGCAGTGTTAAAAGTCAAACACATCAGCTATGCGACTAATGAAACAAAAAAACACTCTGTTTAGTGAAAGTCAACACTCCTACATTCCACGCTCTCATCCTCCAAACAGAAAAGCGTTGGTTCAGCAAGACATAAGCTGCTCCAATTGGCTGGTTAAGTGTTTGTCAAAACAAAAAACTCAACTAGTTTCATGTCAGAATTACGCCACATTTACATGTCGTTATGTGGAAGCCATCTTTCAGAGCTAGCTTGGTTTTAAGATCAAGGCTGGTTCTGTTCTCATCGTGTTCTGCCATCTCCTCCACCTCGCCGTTCCTTACTCATCGTTAGTAAGGCCTATCATTAGCTGAACGCAGCAGCCTGCGCCAGGTTCCAGCACTACAGACGTCCCAGCGCTCGGATGATGTCAAGGGCTAAGTAGCTACACTTGCGCCACACTTGTTTCAAACAAAGCCAAGCTATTTATCATATTAAAAAGCAATGTCAGAAGCCTGGATCTCAGACGACCGAGTCGACAGAGCTGATAAGAGAACACAATTCCAAGACTTTGCTCCAACAGGTTACACAGCCTCTGCTCAAAACCAATATGAGCAATAAAATACCTGCAAGGAAAATGCAGTTCTAAGCTGTGCAGTGACAAGCAAAGAAAACTAGGCATAACGGAGGAAAGAAATCACTCCTGTTAACATGGGCAGCTAGGTCAAGAGACGCTGTTGACACAGTCCACTCCAAAGTATCCGCAAGGAGAGCACTCTGCAAGCTCAAGGGTTTGGTGCAGGTAGTCTAGGGGACTTTTGCTGTGCTGTTTCAACCATTGTTAGCCATTAAGCTTGTTTGCTCTCCACAAATATTCCATCAAAAGAATAAGCATTAGAACAAGTTTGTCTTCAAGGAGAGTTGTGACCTCGCTGTCTGCATGCCCTGAAGTCAGAGTGAAGAGATATTAGAAAAATAGTCAGACATGTATGCACACACGGACTGACCGAGAATACTGTGGTGTGCACGACAAAACGGTGTAAGCTGCTTCTAAACTGAAGGAGTTTAGCTATCGTGAGAATAGAAGGGAGGGCATAAGACAACGTTAGGGCTATGCTCAGAAGCTGCATGGCAGAGGCCACTAAAGACACGCACTGCAAAAGCTGCCTGAGGAGCAGCTGATGAGTTTGTCCCACAAGGAACTAGCTGACCTCTCTAATTTGGAGCTTGCCCTCTGCGCGCAGTTTCTCAGCTTCCTCCTCGACCTGCAGCCGGTGCTGTGGCGGCAGCCGTACGGGGCACGGCTCGGGCAGCCCGAGGGAGCCCGCTGGGCAGCAACGCCACGGCACAGCCTTCCCCGTGTCGAGGGGAGGCTCCTCCAGGTGAGGGCACGGCTCCTGGCGGTGTGTGCTGGGTTACCAGTCGGTTATAAACCAGAACACAACAGCTCCTCTCCACGAAGAGGAATAAACTCAGCCCGCGGTGCTCTTCTAGACCTACCGCTTTATTTACCTAGCGGCCGGCCTCCAGCTGACTGAAACCGCTGGCAGCTACGCAAGGCACCTCCAAAACAAAGCCTCCCACAAACTTGCAAAGTTCAGCGCGAGTCAGCAGCGCGACAGCGGGCGGCCGGGAAGGAAAAGCCGACCGCAGGGCGCCGGGTTTCTATTTCCAGCGCTCCGCCGCAACCTCCGCAGCTCCGGCCCGGCAGCTCCGGCCCCGTACCCGCAGCGCCGCGCCCCGGGGCCCCGCAGCCCTGCCGGGAGGCGCTGGCAGCCGCCTGGAAGCCGCCTGGAAGCCGCCCGAGCGGCCGAAATCGTGAGGGGGCCGTGAGGGGACCCCGCACCCGGAGCGCCGGCAGCCGTCACAAAATGGCGGCGGCCGCTTCCTCCTCCTCCTCCTCCTCGCCCTCCCTCACCGCCTCCTCGCCCTCTCGGCCCTCGCCCCCCGCCGAGCCCCGCCGCCCGCACCCTGTCGGCCACCAGCGCCTCGGCCGCCTCCTTCTTGGCGCCGTCCTTCTGCGCGAAGGGGGAGCTGAAGGCGATCTTCACCATGGCGCCGCCGCCGCCGCGTTCCGCCGCTCAACGGGCTCCGCTCGGCGGGGCGGGGCCTCAGCGCCGTGGCCACGCCCCCTCCGATCAAAGGGGGCGGGGCCTCCGCGAAGCTCCGCCCCCTGCAGTCCCGCGCGGGGGGGGGGGAGCGCCCGGCTCTGTGTGGGGGGCCCTCAGTGTGCCAAAGTCCCTTTTCAGCCCTAAAACCACGCTGCTTGCCCCCAGAAAGCGGGGAATGAAGTGCAAGGAAGCACAGGCACCACCGTTGCACGGGGTGCTGTAAGGTCCACGCAGCACAGGCGCCATAACACGGGGTGCCGTAAGCTCCGTGAGGGTGCCCGCCGCCGCCGCGTGTGGGGGTGCTGGGGGAACACGCGGCAGGATGGCACCCTGCGGGCACCCTGCGGGGGATAAACCAGTCACCGGGGCACCTGGGTGGTGAGATGGGCACAGCATCTCACCTGTCCCCCGTGCCAAGGTCGATCTGCCTCCCCAGCCCTCAGCACGGGCCTCAGCGAGCAACCCGTGCTGTCAGGGAACCTTCCAGAAGCACCACGGTTTCTCCCCACTGGGGTTCGTACAGCTCCACAGCCGCACCTGGAGCCTTGCAGGCAAGGGTACAGACCTCACCGCTGCCTTAAAACACCTGCATCCTAACAATGGCCTCAAATCTGGGAGAGGCCACCAGTGACGTGGTAGCACGCGGTGAGGGGACAGTAGCAGGGAGATGGCACCCGCTGCACGATCCTCCAGCCTCCTTCCTTTTATCTGGGCCCCTCTCTGCACGCTGCTCAAGTGGGTAATCCCATAAATGATTAATATTATGTGTTTGCCCCCAGAGCACGTCACCAGTGAAAAGGAGGCGTCTCGGGGCCATACTCAGCATGGCACTGGGGTAGGATATTTTTAGTCAAGTGCACCAACAGCCACCCACCTCCTGTCTCCTACAAAATATGGCCTAAGGAGGCTAGAAGACAGACAAAACATCACCATTCATTAATGTCTCCAAAGGGGGAGAAGAAGAAAAGGCTTCATATGTTAGAATGTCTGAAACCATCTTCTCCTTCATATGATGAAAGTCTGTGTCAGCCTCGTTGGAATTTGACTTTACGGCTCTTGAAAGAAATCAGTTTTGAATCTGGTGCCTATCCCATTGAACTCTTCCCCGCAGACAGCTGTAATTAAACAGAACTGAACCCTATGCAAATATTGCAATAAGTAATTCTTCTAAGTGTAAACAAAATGCAGTGTGTATTCCAGCATTCAAAGCATGTTCCTGTTATTCTACAGATGCAATATCACTGTTATTTCCTTTCAAGATCATAGGTTTGATATTGCCGCCTTTCATGTTAGTAAGACTTTTGACTTTGACTTCGTTCAGAGAAGAACAGGCTTTTATGTTTATTTAACCTGACTTTGTCTAGTAACAGAAAACACTTTTACCTCATTTTGCCAAGAAACCAGCTAAAATTTAATTTTCGTACTTCATAGCCTTAGCATGTTAAGAATGAGTTAAAGCATACTATTAGCATAGTCCTTAAAACACAGATTTAAAAAGAGATTAGAGAAATTTCCTGTGTGGCCAATGCAATATCTGTGCTCTATAAGCTGACAGTTTATCTATTATATGAGAAATTTTCGGTATCTCAGTCTAGGCTAATTATTTAGTGCTTAAACAAATTGACTTTATTTTCCAATTACCCAACACCTTTACTTAAAAAAATGACACAGAAATGAAGCTGGAATAGACCCTTGCTATTTATCAAGGCTAGTGTCTGTACATCCTGCTTGCTTCACTGTCTACATCCTGTGATGCACTGCAAGGGATGGATGCACCTTGAAAGACTGTGCTCAGATAACAATTCAAATACATTTTTTTTTTTAACCTGAATTCACTGAATTTGCAAAACTGGAACTGTCATAAGATTCATCTTTTTTTTTTTTTTTTCATTTCTGTTTGTAGCATCTGTGACAACCCACATGTGAAAAAAAAAAATCTTAATATGTTCAAAACTTCTTTAAAATGTGCAATGTCCAGGAAAAAGTTATTCCAGTATCATCAGACAATTTTTTCCTATCCTTATGCACTGATAATAGCTGTCAATTTAGTCAGTAACTTTTCCTTCCATGTAAAATCATTGTACAACATTCTGATTGTATTTTGTAGACCAGCTGTAATGCGAAGTAACAGGCCTGGGAAGACAAATTCCACCCTGAGATGCACAGACATAAGGCAATTCAATTTTTTTGCCATCCTGAAATCATCAGGCTGTTCTACCGAATAAATATTAGAGATCTCCATGGGTGACTTCATCGTTTTGTCTGTAAAATGCTTTTGTATTAGCCTCTTAGTACTGGCCCAGTTTTCTTTCAGACTTTTCCCACATGTTGGCTCTAGTTTAGGCTTGGAAATTCCAAGACATCTAAACAAGTAGCATCATTTATTCTTTTGAATTTAGTAATATCTTTGATTTTCCTTCTACTAAAGCATCCTGGGCTTGCTTATTTATTTATTTATTTAGGTATTTATTCAGGTGATCATCTTAATCACCTTGAAAGGCAAGAGGTAATCCCCTCATCCTTAATTATCTTTTTAATTCTTCTGGATTTGTAACGTTAAAGCAATACCGCTCTAAAATGTAACAAATGTACAGATCGGATTGTCTTAGAGACTGGAGGAATTCGGCCAAAAGAAGAAGGGTGAACGGGTGTGCCGTATTGGCTATGATTCTCTTGCCTTTAAGCCTGCTCATGAATTGCTGTGAACCACGTCTCTTAAAAGTGATATTAAACACGGACACCTCTCATTGTAGTGGTAGTGATGACATAAGTAGACCAGACAGTCTAAGAATATTAATTATAATGTGCAGCAGTATGTTTTATTGAGCCAATCATTGATTCAGCAGATAACGTCACTTGAACCATCTTTTTGAGCAACCCTGCTGTAGCACTAAAACTAATTTTCAATGTGTAGGAGTTTTTAAACTATTCTGATGTACTTTTTAAAAACCACAAGCTTCAAAGCGTGTTCATGTTTATTCTATCTCCTTCTCATGTATGCCAGCAGAATGCTTTTTTACCTTTTGGGAACAATATGGTATTACATTTGTCATAGCTCGTATTCTCAGGCTTTGAAGTAGAAGGCACTACGTGTGTGCACAGTCTTCAGTCATGTGCATTGTTCTAGTTCAAACAAAAGTATGATCAAGAGGGCTGCAGTCTGGCAAGACATGTAAGCACACGCTTTACATTTCAATGGTCACTCACAGCTTAATATTAAGCATGTGTTTAAGTTTTTTGTTAGACTGAAAACCATGTACATAGCTAAGTACTGAAGTGCACATTCAGGCAGCAGGGACTTGGTACTGTTCCTGCCCTTTACACAAATTCACATGTACAGTGACTGGCCCTTATTCAATACACATACAGGAGCATTGCACTGCTGAGCCCCAGCCTGGAAGCAAGGTAGCACACAGAGAAACAATAATTAATACAAGTAATTGATAACAGTTTAAAATATACACTATATCTATCAAATGATTTTTTTTTATGAGTAGCATAGTCACTGAAAGAAGGGCAACAAAAGGTAAATAATGAGTACATCACATAAGACCATTAAAAATGAAAGAGAAGCTACAAGGGTGCTAACGTTTACAAAAGGAAACCTTCCCTAATTTTGGCTGTTTATAGTTACCCAGATACTTGAAGTCCTGTTTTTAAACTCTGGTCCTTTTCATCCCTCTTTGTAAGACTTCCTCCTTCCTCATCTCCTCAGCCTCTTTTCCTTCACTCCCTAGCTCTGATATTCGCTGTCTTCACTGCTTCTCAAATCAGAGATCGTGGTTCTTTCCTCTTTTGGTCCCTGCATTTCTACCTCACTCGTGTTTATAAGGCTGTTGATAAGGAACCTATCAGCACTTCAGGCTACAAAACTGCCACGCTGCCAGCTGCCAGTACAAACTTTCACAGGGGAAAGGTTTTCCCCCTGGGTTGTGATGAATTTGGGGCTGTGACTGAAGATACCAGTTTCTGGACAGAGATTACCGTGTTTGCTCCACTGACTTCCCGGAGTGCTTTTCTTTGTTACAGCAGCATTAGATTAATATCTGAGGCAAAGCCAGCAAACATTACTCATTTCTACTGATCACCTCATTACCAAATACTATAACAGGGATATTAGCTAAATGCAAAGTAGCCTATTTGCATTCAGGAGAAAGTCAGGAGCCCATTTTCTCTGTAGTGACAAACTGCGGAAGTGATGAGCAGAAAAGTGAGCCTCAGGGAGACAGAGACGGAGAGGTGATTACCGACCAAGCAGCAACGTCAACAGCATATCCTCTAATGACTGTGCCCAGACTGAGCAGCGCAGAGGACCCGGCTGCCCACACAGCAGATGCCTCACAGAGCAGAATTCTGCAAGAAATTCCAGTCCTCCAGAAAATCTGCAAAGCAAGCAGCACGCCCAGAGTGATCAGCAACCCCAGTGACTAAAGGGCCGGATTCACCTCTGGTGTAACTGCAGTGAAGCAAGCAGAATTACACCAGAGGGATGTGAGGGCCCCAGCATCTTGGCAGGTCTGAAAAAGCGTTGCTAAACTCTGGTATTAGAGGAAAAGCAATAAACACTCAAAGCTCTAGCTATCTTCTACCGAACTGACCGAATAGGCATTTTTGGACAGAGATTATTGTTTACCTGGGCATTGAGGGGTGTCATCTCAGGTCCCCCCTTTTTGCTTTCCCCCAGAACCACCCAGACGGACTGTATGCCCCCAGCAATTCTCCCTCTGGCCGAGGTGGGCTTGCTGAGGCTCAGTTTGCTCTGCCGCTCGATGGCACCATGCTGCGAGTCCACCTGCCTGCGGGCTGCTTCGGGCGAGGGACCCCAGCCTAGGCGAGAACCATGGGGCTGTTACTTATTAGGCACCCTAAATGGGAAAGTGCTGGGGTTAACCCCACCCCTCCATCCTTGGCATTTTCTCTGTGTCCTACCCCCCCCCGCCTGCTCGCAGTGGCGGTGGGGCGGTGGCAGAGCCCCTGTGCAGGAATGCAGCGCAGCAGCAGCACGGCCCACACCTCCGCCCCCCAGCCGGGGCCTGGCAGGCATTGCTGCAATGTCCAGCCTCGCTTATCAACAGCAGCAAAACAACCACGCGTTGACTGTGCTTGTGAACACAGGCTTAGGTTGAACTTAGCTCTGGTGCAAGCACGGACACAGGCGCAGCTTGTTTGGCTATGTTTTACGAAGCTGTGCCGAGCTCGGCGTGCTTGCCTACAAGTGCAGTTAAGCTAGAGCCATGCGTATGTTGCGGCCGTGTGATCATCTTCCCAAATCAGCAGCGCTGTGTTGGCAGAGATCCCTAATGTCAGTGCACTGTCAGAACTGTGCAATGCCCGGTGCAGCTTGTTGGACTCGTTACGTGCGGTTGTACTTCGGGACGTGTCGATAGAGCTCTGCACACAGCTCTTGTCTGGCATAATGAAAATACTGCCTGCAGAGATGGGACGCTCCTAAACGGTGTGAATGATCGCTGTGTGATCAGCTTAACACCGATTCAGGTTTTCAGTGAGGAGGCAGTTCTGAAAGAAGCCGGGGTTTGGTCTGATTGTTTACATCCGTACGTGTTCCATGCGTACCGCTTGCATATTGAACAGCTCTATCTGTTAATATGGTATTAATAAAGGATTTATAGCTAGACAACATTCCAGCTGGAGACTCTGCTTATTTACAAGATGATATAATCAGGCACCAGTCTGAGCACTGCACTAAGAGACTATAGGAGGTTTCGGAGCCGGGGTGAAAACTCGTAGGTGGATCTTTCATGGGCTTTAGCAGAGTTTCATTAATCATGCAGAGGTATATGAAAATTGGAGCTGATAGCATATAGTTAGTAAAAAAAGCTATACTACAGTTAAAGAGACACCTTTCCTCCAATACACCCTGTTTGCTGTTACTTGTCTATCTGAAGAAGAGCAAGTATATATTTTAGATGTTATAGCAATATAACTAATTTGTAAGAACTTAACAAAATATTTTGTGTCACCTTACTTACCAACCTGCTGTCCATTAATGCTGACAAAAATTGCCATTGTACTTGCCTTTGAGTAAAAATGCATTGCTAATTTTGCAGCCAGTTGCTCTGCAGTTTTACTTTCTTTCAACTAATGATATAATACGAATTTTCAGAAAAGATGCACTTATGGCAAGTGAACCTGTCTTCACTCTCATCTACTCCTCCGGGCATTTTTTTAGCGTACAGGTGTCCCTTTTCATCTGTGTGAAGCCTATACTGTCAAAAATAGAAATACCGCAGAACACCTGTCCCAACAGCAGCTTGGAGTGCAAATCTTGTCAGTTAAAGAGATTTGTTGCTCTTTTTTTCCTGCAGATTGTAGGCAAAGTTGTGCAATGGGCTGGAGATTTTCTGTTAAGGAGCAGAACAGGTGATAGTGGTATCCTGTCACGGTCTTTATCTCTGAGCAAAGGGACTTACAGCACTGAGAGGCAAAGCCTCAACAAGGTTGCGGTGTCTGTTCCGGGGTGAAGATGAAAGCTCATTCTGTAAGACGCAGGCTACGAAGCCCAGCTTGAGTTTCCTCTTTGCAGTGCAGAGAGGAAGAAGCATTAAGAGAGGAAGAAACATGATCACATGCACACACACACTTATACACAAGCGCACACTTACACGTGCTAAGTTTGATGCATATATGAAATATTATGTTGTCAGAACAAATCCTAATAGCATTACTATTTCTTATTAGTTTTGAGAAGGTGGCTTTTGATTCTAATGGAAAGGAAATCTACTGTCTACAGCATTTTTGCAGACTACGGGTTTTACTGCAGAAGGTGTTTTCTGTTCGTATGATACCACATCACGATACAGGAAATAACTTGTGGTACTTTATTTTCCTGTTCCAAGAAATCTCTTCAAAGAATTTGTTTTCATGCTGAGGAGACACCTGGTGATGTTGGCAGTCTTTGATGGGACCCAATGCAATGCTATTTTTGAACGTGTTGAATCTCCAGCAGACAGCAGAGTGAATAGCATTCTGGGTTTGAAGGAGTGGGACTAAGAAATCCCAAAAAACAAACAAACAAACAAACAAACAAATAAATAAATAAATACGGCGCTTTCTTGTATGGCACTTTTGTATGAAGCTCCCCAGTTCAGAATATATACTGAATGTATCCCCAATTTGGGATATACTGAAATCTCACAAAACTAATGTTAAGGGCATGTGTATTGGCCTAGATTTAAGACCATAGAAACATGGAAATGTTTGTTGGAGGGGAATTTGGTTGGTTATTTAGTTCAAACTCTGACTCAGATAAGTACTACCACCAACATTAGGTGGGGTTTTGTGTAGCTGAATTGTGAAAAACACAAAGGATGAAGACTTTCCAGCTTGCCTTAGTAACCTGTTCCCGTACCACACTGCCTTCCGACTGAGTTTTGGCTTCCTAATATTCAACCTGTGTCTCCCAAGCCACAACCTGTGGCCATTGCACCTAGCTTTTGCCTTCTGGCACCGCTGGCAGGAGTTTGCTTCTGGCATCTCTGCAAATGCCCTTCAGATAGCTGTGGGCAGCTCTTAGGGCCACCCCCGGCCTCCTCTCAGCAGCCTCTGGCTGCAGCTCAGGTGCCCTGGGCCTCCATCGTTTGGCTCTGGGCCCTCTCTGGTGTCTCTGCGTCCTTGAGCAGCCGTAAAGCTAAATGCAGCCTCCAGGCCTCACTCAGTAGAAGGGAATAATAGTTTCCCTCATCCTAATGTAGCCCAGCATGTGGCTTGCCTTGTTCAAGACATGAGCACGCTGTTGGCTCACGCTCAGCCTGGCATCTGCTGTAATCCCCAGGTGCTTTCCAGCAGGGCTTTCCTTTCGTGCTGGGGCAGGGGCAGAGTGATACTGGTAGGAGGCAGTGCTCAGCCAGAGCCCAGGGGGTCAGCTCCAGTGGTGTGGAGGATGTCTTGTTCCTGCTGCCCTGTTTCTGACCCTCGGCTGTTCTCCTGTCATGCAACTGAGCGTATAGGACGGAGGGTTTCCAGGAATGTGAATGTTCTGCCCTGGCAAACCCATCTCTGTTCTTCTGCAGTTTTGAATTCCTTAGAATTTCGGTAGCCTTTCTGGTGTGAATTGTGTCGGCGCTTCATTTCCTGGAGACGGCAATGCAGTCGCCCTGCAGGAAGAGCCATGCAGAGGCAGCAGTGTGTTTACTTCCACTTCTTTAAGGATTGCCTCACAGAAAAATACAGTTCTCGACAGTTATGTTGCAATGCTGCATCCTTTGGTAACGCTCACACACACACGGAACCAAATTATGTCCCAGCTTCATGCAACGATAATCTTGAAATTCATATGCTGGAAATTCACATGGGATCATTTGCCCTAAGGGCTAACGACTCTTCACAGTCTCTTGGGGTTTTGATATTTCCCAAAGCCTACATTAGGGCTGCTTCTGCTGCTCACAGCCTGCTGCTCTTGCTGCCCGCTGAAGTGGCGTCCACACGCCCGCCATGCTCAGCAGGAAAATTAGTTCAGTCTCAGCACTCCGCGGGTTTCCCAGGGGGTTGTCTGGAGAACGATGACCTTATTTCTAGGTTATTTTCTCCTCCTTCTTCCCAAGTGAATATTTCCATTAGTGAAGGACATGATCTCCCCTGCTGTGTCCTGCTTACTGTCTGTCATTTGCCGGAGGCCTGGAGATGGAGCTATCTTGAATCCAAATTTAACCCTGTGTCAAGCGTGCATCGCCACTCTCCTGAAATTTAGCTACTTTCATTAGGTAGAGTTGGATGGTGTTCTGTGATACAAAACGATGTCACGGAAATTAATGAGAATGTTAGAATTCTTCCACTTACATCCTGTATAACCTACTGAGAATATTAAGTAGACAGAATATAACAAATAGAAGTGTCTTTGGAATTGCTTTGTGAGAACATTGCTTCAATTATTTGGATGAGCTTCTTTTTCACCTTAATTAGCAGAACTGTGTCTGGTTCATTTCAAGACCTATTAGAAATAATATTAACTGGGGGCAGTTTCTGTTCAATTACTGTACCAGAAGGATAAGGTGCATGCAGCTTCAGTCCTGTTTTCCATCATGCGGACATTAGAAATGGTCATTCCACTGACGATAGAGCACAGATTGTTGTTTTCATAACGACATTGCTCACTGTGCTTTCATCAGTCTGATCAGCAAGAAAGGAGGTGCTGGAACAGCGCTGTGCAGGGCAAAGAGCTGGAGAGGAAAGAACAAGTGGCATGGGTAGGAAAGTGGTGCAGAGCAGCACTGGAGGAAAGGGGAAGGAAGGGCTTGCTAAAATGTAAAATCCGGTGCTGTTTAAAAATATTTTACACTTCACATACCCATTCTGATCCTCTGTGCAAAGCATTGCAGCCATCAGGCAGCATTGCACTGAGGGTGGATTTGGAGCCCTACTTATGCTGAGGAAGTATGGCCTCAGTGCTTGAGCACATCGCTGTCTCCTTGAGTCTATGTCTTACTGAGAGAGCACTGTCATTTGCAATCAGAAAACAGATAAAGAAATTATTTACAACGCCTGACTCTGAAGGTTTGGTACCGGTATGAGAGGATCTGCTGCAAACTCAGCAGCAATAAACGTGCGTGTGTGTGTTTGCTCCTGGGAGCCACGTGTTACAAACGTGTCACAGACCCATGGCTGCTGCCCCGATGCTTCTCTCTCCTGCCATGCTGCTTTCTGCCTGGCCATCCCTCCCCTGGGCCGTGCAGCCCCGTGGCCAAGCGCTCCCCAGCTGTGCTCAGCCCCCCCAGCCCACCCTCCCCTGCCTCGTCCCCAGGAGAAGCCGTGGCCCAGCAAGGTGCTGCTGTCCTCCACCGCACGTGTTCCTGCAGTCGGGTTCTGCCTGTGGTGTCTCCTGCCTACCTAGCTGTATTTTCTGAACAGGAAACCACAAAGTAGACAGTCGTAGATTACAAAAGATGCTATAAATCAGCATGCTAAGACCCCATATGTAACAGAAGCACAGTGTGTATTTAACTCTTCAACAGACATATTTCAGGGATCATGTGCTCTCAGCTCTGCATTTGTTGTGTATATATATATATATATAATTTATAATACATTTATAATTAATAATACATTATATATAGTATGTATTGTAAAATGCAGCTGGTACAAGAAGCCATGTGAAAGGGCGTTGGCTTCTATCTAAAAAGACCAAGGGCTCTCCAAGGGTGGAGCTCCCAGGGAGGGTTGCCCAACACCTGGACGTGCCGCAGGCAGGAGAGGCGGCTGCTGCCAGCATCCCGCTCCCATCCCCGCCTCTTGCAGCACAACCACGCTGCTGGGCTTGTGCTGTCAGCCTGCGATGGGCATGTTGGTGTGGAGCATGGAACTTGCTGGCTGCTCGGCAGGACAAGCAGCAGCCGTCCAACCGTTGTGCTAAGCTCTGTCTGAAAGGATGGCAGCAGGCTGAGTTACAGAGCAGGGGAAAGTTTGGAAGAGCGAAACACGGCGTTGGGGTGGCCATGGCCGTGGTTATCCATGGCACCTTCTTCTCTCTGCTCAGACCATAGCAAGTGGCTGGGGTTCAGGCCTTCACTGCTCCTCTGTGGTCTAGAGATGTGATGCTAAGAGTGGAACAGCGGGAGACTGTTGGTCCGTGAGCCGGACCGTTCCTTTGGGATCCATGCAGAGGATCACCCACACCCTCCACCCAAGTCCTCTGCTGCCTGGGCCCGGTGGATAAGCTCTCTGAGGCTGTGGGCAGCCGTGCCCTGATCCTGCTCACCCTATGGAGGAGGACAAGAGAGGTTGCCCTGCTGTGTTGCGGGGAGCCAGATGGGCTGGGGCTTATTGGAGACCAGAGAGAGGAGGTTCATTCATCAGCTTGTTATCTGCTCACAGCATTGGCCGATCTGCCTTCCCCT